>NC_137969.1:208742443-208915740 GCF_963924665.1 Micromys minutus | reverse complement strand
AGAGACTATCATTTTAAATGAAGAAAGACAGACTCTGAACCGTATAATCACAAGTTTTCTATCTTTTAGGAATCCTAAAATAAAATATATATAATCACACAAAGTGCATATAGACAAACACAGAAATGCACAATAAATTAGAAACGAAACTTGGGAAAGAAAGACAAATGGGAAGAGAATGATCAGAGAAGGATAGAAAGAGACAAGTATGATCAACATATGTGCTATAATTGAAGAAAATATATTAATGAAGCCCCTATTATTCATAATAAATACATATGAACAAAAATTAATAAATATTGTAACTAGTAAGATTTCAATGCATATACCAAATCTTTAAAAGAATCAAATACTGATAAAAAATATATTTATACGGTTTTATTCCAAAATGCCTTTAAAAATCTGTACATGTATTTTTTTTTGTTTTTTAAACAGAGTTGTAAGAAAAATAAAAATATCATTTTAAAATTTTAAGAAAAGCATTTAAAATTTAGCATTCAATGTTAGGATTTAATATTTCATGTCATGACAAATATGACTTGGGATTTTTTTATATGACACTGTGCACAAAGGTGTTTTTAGAGATATATAACTGTCTTAGTTAGGGTTTTATTGCTGTGAACAGACACCATAACCAAGGCAAGTCTTTTAAGGACAACAACATATTTAAAATGTGTAAGTAAATTGGCAATGGAATCTTAAAGGTGTCATGAATAAAAAAAGCACTAATATAAATATTCCCAGGTAGATGGAATAGCACATGCAGTTGATGGGTATAAAATTAAATAAATTGTATTGACTATTTAAAAAAATAAAAACACAGCAGAATACAGTATTGGTTCAATTTTATGTATAAATTTGATAAATTATTTTGGAAAAGAAGTGATACTTGATACTTGATTTCAAATGTACTAATTTATCTCAACATGTTTATCTAATTTTTTTGTCCAATTTGCTTCTTCTCATTCTAATATGATAGTTAAAATCATGTATTCAATCTAAACTTATTACATGTAAATGGGACAATTATTTCCATTTGTAATTAGCAATTCACTTCTTGGGACACCTTATGTTTTATGAATAAGCAACATTTAACAGAGCAGTCTCTCTTCCCATTACAAGCTTCTTGTATCTACCTCCTGATCCTGCTTAATCTGGATTTTATGCCACACTGGGCACAGCTGGCTTCCTTTTACCACCTCTCTTCATATCTCCAGACATAATAACTTTGGGTCTCAGGGTCATATTTTGCATCTTTATTATTTCATTACTGAATATATATGTATATATATATATATATATGTCATTTTATTTAATTCTCTCTATCTCTGTGGTGTGTGTGTGTGTGTGTGTGTGTGTGTGTGTGTGTGTGTGTTTATGCTCATGCAGGGGTGTATTTGGATGTATCTGAAGCCTGAACAGCGTGTTGGGAACTGGAGTTACAGATGTTTTTAAACTACCTGATGTTTCTTCTGGACACTGAACTCACATCATCTGGAAGAAGAGTCTGTTCTCATTAACTTCTACTTTTGGTAAACTTAATAAGCATAGTGACTACAATAATAGTCTATATGATTTAATTAATACAATTACTTTTTAGCCTACATTCAGAATCATATAGCTATTTCTTTTTTAATCATAATCGGCAGTAAATTTATTGAAAATTTCTCAGCATGATTGTCAAAATATATCCATCATCTAATAATTTTTTATTGTCAGTTGTGACCTTGCTAAAAGAAAATACCACAAAACATAAATTAAGTTAGACTTGTATGTTTGGTTAGCATAAAATCACATGCTTTCTATAATCACTCTGTTCTGTTATTTCTGGATGTGTGATCATGAAGAACCTATGGCTCCAAAGATCTTTAGTTTTCCACTACCTCTGAAAAGTACCGTTAGCTTTACACAGAAACTTAAATAGACAAGAATACTTCAAATAGATAGCCATCACTATAGGTCAGCATTGCCAATCCATATACCTATAGAACACCGTGCCTTCATCTCAGCCTATCATGCTTTTTTATTATGATAGAATTTTAATGCTGTCATATCCTAAACCAAATAGGGAATATAATTGTAGAATATCTTTAAGAATGGGTATGTTCATATTGTCTCAGCCTCTTAGACATTCCAACATTTGTATGATAATTTTCCACTACAAACTGTCAATTTTGAAGACTCATATAATTAATTTTTTTCATTGTTCCATTTCATTTATTTTATGTCTAAATGTCTAAAAATTTCAATACAATTAGGAAGATATACATTTGAGAGGAATCAGGAGAATAAGGTGTTTATGTGGTAAAAATTGGATAGGAGGGATATGGTTACAGTATGCATGCAGGAAATCCTCAGTTTTTAAAAGTTACATTGAAAATACACATATTTATTTACTTCAGAAAAGAATAGTTTATGGTGACTGTCACAGTTTCTATTATAAAAAATGTTCTTTGACACTCAGATAAGACATTAGATGGTTTATAATGGAGATTAATTGAGTCTGATGTATACAATGACAACATGTTTAAAACCACCAGTCTGATTAAATTTGGAACAAATCTTCAAATGAGATTGTATATATTTCAACTATTAATCAGATTAAAAATCTATTTTAATACTTAATTATGAGTGCATTCTTGTAGAACATAGATTTTGATCTTGCCAATGAAATAGGTTTCTCAAAGAAATTGACAGAGTCACACATACACACACACACAAACACACACACACAATTTATTATGGGATGGGTTCATGTAACTGAAGAAGTTGAACTGCGACAACATAATGCCCTTTGCCAGCTACAAACCCAGGAACTATACTAATGTATTCTAACCCTAAGCCAAAAGCATAAGGGGCAAAGGAACGATTATCCTCAGCCCAATTTGTTAATCTCAAAACCATGAACTCTCTATGGAAGAAAAACGGATTAAAGATTAAGAATCTGAAGGTGTCTTGACTTTCATGAACTTTTTGTTTCATTCATTGTATCAAGCATAAACTTATTTTCACTGTTGAATGCTGGTTTCAATTAGTCTACTTTGCTAATAATCTCTTTTGAAAACAACTTCACATCCAGGAATGAAACTTCATTGGTCAAACACACCTTATTCTAGTCACGTTGATGTATAAAATTAATTATCACATTAAAGCAATAGGAAAAAAGCACTAACCAAAACAGTTTTGTAAGTAGATTACAGTTGCCTAAAATGAAGTTTGTAAGATACTCTATTCTGAATATAAACTGAATGTTTCTTCTTTAGGAGCCTTCATGGAATTTGATGAATACCAGAAAATAAACTACAAAGTCATTAGCTTCTTGTAATTGTATTCAGATTTTCAACAATAAAATGCTATCGGGTAAGTGTGATGATTATTAATCTTGATTATCTACTTAGTGGATTGTAGAATTTCCCACAGAAACAATATTTCTGCAAAAGATTTTAATTTATAAATACTGAGGCTGAAAGATATGCACTAGCAAACTTGGTATACTTTAATGAGCTGAAGTCTTGCGTTGGTCAAAAAGAAAGTGAGAATATGAGTATCAGTGTTTTTGCCCCTTGACTGCATATGCTGTGTGGCCAGCTGCCATATGCTTACCATGATGTCTTTCCCCCCAAATGTATTATAACCTCAAACTGTTGGCCTAAATAAACTCTTCATTCCTTTTGCTGCTTCAGTGATGTATATTATCACAGCAGCAAGAAGAGTAACTAATATGAACTAATTCCATGTCTGTGCTCATTGGTTTCTTTCAACTTGATACAAATCTTGACATAGCTGAAAGTTGAGACTCTTAAGTGAAAAACGATTTTCCTAGGATTGGCTTGTAGACACATCTGTCAGAGCATAGTCTTGATTAATGATTCATGTAGAAGTACCCATGCCACATAGCCACTATGACCTCTGGAAAAGTAGTCCTGAGACACCCCTTGTGCAAGCTATAGGGAGAAATTTAGTAAGCAGCATTCCTCCATGACTCCTTCTTTACTTTGCCAGAGAGGTATGCTGCAGCCGCTGGGGCCCACCTGGTGAGAGTCAACAGCAGTGATTGGACTGATCCAGAGGTGGCATGGTGGATTATGATCCTATCCAGCCCCCTGACTCTTCCTGGGACCCAGGAGTCCAGGCACCATTTTTCTCCTCTTTCCACCAAGCCCACCAGCTCTGAAAAGATTATGAAGACAGGGACCTTTTTGCTACAAGGTTTCATCCAGGATAGTCCAGGGAGGATTGCTGGGGTAACCCCTGAGCTGACCTTGGAGCAGCCACTCTAGGATGAATCCACCGAGATGAACTGGACAGCAATATGGACCTGCAGAGGAAGATTTCTATTGTGGATGCAGACTCCCGCGAGAGGTCTTCTGTATGGCAGCTGACTTTTTTTTTTTTCCAGATAGAAACTTCAACTGGAGCCAAGTTGTTCGCTCTTTTTTATTTTGTTGGCAAGCTGGTGCTCAAGGCCCTATGCACTAAAGTGCCCAAGTTGATCAGAACCATCATGGGCTGGACAGTGAACTTTATTTGTGAGCGACTGCTTGTCTAAATCCAAGACCAGGGTGGCTGGGATGGCCTTCTCTCCTACTTCGGGACCCCCACATGGGAGACAGCGACCATCTTTGTGGGTGGAGTTCTCACTGCCTCACTCACTATCTGGAATAAGATGGGCTAAGCCCTCCTGTTGCCTTCGACTGTGACTTTCTTCATAAATTATGACATTTTCCTGGGGAAAGGGGAAAGGCATTTTTCTTACTTTTGGGATTATTGGGAGGGGAGAAATTGGTGACCTGGGGGAGGCACCAATAAACTTCAGGCCCACTTTGGAAAAAATAAAAGTTTCCTGTTCTTGAATTCCTGACCTGAATTCCCTTAGTGATGGCCTTTTAACTGGTAGTATAAAATGAAACAAAGCCTGTTGACCAGAAATTCATATATTTTATGGGACTGCATATATATTATGGCTTTAAAGCTAGTGCTTTTATGAAATTCCTAAGTTTGTGAACAAGTGGGTTGGGTCTCTGGCTCATAAAACAACTCTTAAACTCTTTTCTTTTCTTTTTCTAACTATTTTTTTAAAAAAGAGAAATGTACAGTTTTAAGCATTTATGCATAAAATATTGTGAATACATTTTTGTCAGTACTTGATTTTTTTAAAGGCTTGATAGTATGCATTAAATTCTACTAGTTACAATAAGCAAAGTACATGTTAAACAAGATGTAACCTGGAAATAGTCAAAGTTTTCTTGGTGTGTAAAGAGGAAACTGAAATCTTTTTTCTTTAAAAGGCTTAACATTAAGTGGTTTACTTGAGCTAGTTAATTTTTAAGGAACCAAGGATTTATGAATACATTCGTCTTTGTTCTTAAAGAAGCTCATGTGTAGAGAGTGTATATGTAAAACCATTTGGTGAAACTGGCTGGAAATACACAGCATTGTACTGATTGGAGCTATCATAATTTTTCTTGATGCAGTTTTATTTAGCACTAGACCAATCATCACATAATCAAAATATTTTGCAACAATTTCATGTTAACCCTGAGGTGTTGAAATATAATACGTGTATTTATTCTGACACAAAGAAACTGCAGAGCACTCTAGTAGTACAGACTTAATGATGTATTATCAGTTTAGAGCACAATAAATTCTAACCACTATTTGAAATACATTATGACTTCCAATGATAAGGGCAATGCAGTCACAAGATACATTTGCTCTTTTTTTTTTTTAACAGAAAGTTTGAAATAAATTTACAGTCTATACTCTAATTTTAAATTTATTATTATAGTAATTTTAGGTCTCTTTCTGAAGATCTATTACCATGCATAAGTCACACCTATCAAAGTTAATTATAGCAGTAGTAAATTCTCTGTAGAGTTTAATGTGAAGGAATATATCCAACTCAGCTTGCTTCATCCAGACTCATAGCTTCCCAAAGTCACATTAGAATATGAATAATAATGAAAGTATGACATAGAAATTAAATGTATAAATCATTACAGAGTCATTTTTAAAAACTGTTCAAAAAAGAAAACAAACTAAGTGATTCTCATTTGTATTATTTTAGAGCTTCGTGAGCTTTAATTTTAGTTGGGTTGCTGAGAGTCATATTCTATTGGCAAGAATATCACAAAGAACAAACATAGAATCAATGCTATATATAGAATAAAATATATGATCACACTACAGACAATAAATTTGTATAAAAATATTTTAACTTAACTTTTCCTATTCTTCTTAATTAAAATAGCTACTCATAGTTTGTATTTTTTGGCACATGTATGGTGATGTTTGGCTTTTAGAGATTTCTTTATCTTTTTTTTCCTGACTTTATTTTTTAAATACACTCCACATATGAATAAGTGGTGTCTCATTTCCTCTCAATAAATCATAGTGTAATATCATAGAAAATATTGAGAAAATGTTCACTGGTTTTGACAGGTCCTTATGTGACCTAATTTACAGGTTCTTTTAACATTTAACAAGCCAGGGAGAAACTTGAGTTTTTCAAGGTTACTGTCAATGTAAATAATTTATATGCTCTCTATGAGAGCAAAGTTTTAGAGTTGTTACAACTTTTACAGAAGAAAAACTAAAACAAAAAATCTTCAAATTTTGGGTAAAAGTTCATATCTGCTTGTAAGAAAACAGTCTCTCTGTCTCTCTCTTTGTCTCTCTCTGTCTCTCCCTGTCTCTGTCTGTCTGTCTGTCTCTCTCTCTCTGTCTCTCTCTGTCTCTCTCTCTCTCTTTCTCTCTCTCTGTGTGTGTGTTGTTGTTGTTGTTGTTGTTGATGTTGCTGCTGCTGCTGTGGTTCCTTTTAAAACAGGAAAACATTGGTGGAGATGAAGCTCAGTGGGAGAGTACTCATCTAGTATGTGCCCAGTATTAATTTTTTAATTTTCAGAACCAAAAATTATCTAGACATACCCCACAAACGTACAAACAAAAATGAAGGAAAATAGAAAGTAGTAAACTTTTATTTATCCTTTTAAATTAATATATATTTAATATAAAAATATCTATAGATTTGTTAAGAAAATATAAATACATTTATTAAGATACTTCTTAACTATCAAGAGCACTATACATGATAATTTTATTTGCATTATACCAGATATTCCTTAGCTGAAGAATAGATACAGAAAATGTGGTTAATTTACACAAAGGTATGCAATTCACCTATAAAAAGAAGGACATCGAGAATTTTTCTGGCAAATGGATGGAACTAGAAAATATTATTCTGAGCAAGGTAACCCAGAATCAAATGGACATATATAGTATATACTCACTAATAAGTATACGTTATCCAAAAATTACAGAATGCTCATGATATAATTCACAGACCATATGCAATTTAACAAGAAGAAAGGCCCAAGTAATGATGCTTCAATTCCATTAGAAGGGGCAAGAAAATATTGGGATGTAAGAGATTCCCAGAACTCAATGCAAATGAGATTATAAAAATGTCTAATAATGGTGAGATGGAATCTAAAGGAACAATTCCAGTAAATAGAAATGACCCACAGTTGAAGCATGGGGCTACACATTCATATTCAAAAAATTTGTCCCAGAATTATTCCTGTCTAAAGGAAATTCAAGGACAAAAATGAAGCAGAGTCCATTGACTGGTACAACTTGAGATCCATCCCATGTACAGGTACCAACCCCTGATACTATTACTGATACCATATAGTACTTGCAGTTAGTAGCCTAGCTGAGAGTCTCTGCCAGCATCTAATTGAGACAGATGCAGATAGCTGCAGCTAACCATTGCTTTGAGGTTGGAGACCACCATGAAAGAGGGAAAGAACTGAAAGAGCTGAAGAGGATGACAACCCCATAGGAAGAACAAGAATATGTACTAACCTAGACCACTCAGAGCTCTTATAGTCTAAGCTACCAACCAAAGAGCATATATGGTCTAGTCTGTGGCTCCTGGCATATGAGCATCAGAGGACTTCCTTGTCAGGCCTCAGTGGGAGATGATATGATTAATCCTGTAGAGACTTGACTCCCCAAGAAAGGGGGATGCTAGGCGGTGTAGGAGTGTAGATGGGAGAGCACCCTATGAGAGCAAAAGAGTGGGGGTAATGGGTAAATAAATAAATCTAAGAGGGAGGATCAAGAAGGGGGAGAACATTTGGAATGTAAATAAATAAAATAATTTAATAAAAATAAATGAAGATATGATCCTGTAACAGTGCTATTATCTGTGACTTTTTTTCTACAAAGCTTGAAATGGTATATTTTGTATAATATAACACACTTAGAGAGAAAAATAGCATCTAACAGCCAGTGTTGTATTATGTAATACACTAAAATTTCCATCATTTTTACCATATTAACCATATAACCTAAATTCTTAACATTCATCTAAATATATTGCCTGTATTTATGACTTATTGTCCACCTATTCTTAAGATAATGCATAAACAATTCTATAAAACTTGCCAAGGTGCTGGTGATCTGGATGACCAGTCAAATATGTCTAGTGCCATCCAAGATTGATAACCCAAGTTTAACCCTGAAAAACCAATGTGATTAAAAAAAAAGAAAGATTAAAGTTGCCAGCTAATTTCAACATGAACATAACTGGGTTATTCACATTCTCTCTCTCTCTCTCTCTCTCTCTCTCTCTCTCTCTCTCTCTCTCTCTCTCTCTCTCTCCCCTCACTCTCTCTTTCTGCAATAAAACACAACACCTAGACTTAAGTTTCAGAAAGTATATGATCAGAAAGTATAAGATCTAGACTGTGTCCCATAGAAATGATAAGGTAAGTGAACCATGAATTCTCAGTAATGTATTCATCTGTCTGATTCATAGTGTCTGATTGACATTACCTTTATAGTGTCAATCCCAGTCCATGTTAATGTGAAGGCTGGCAATTTCGCAAGACCCCACCAATAGATTAAGGACTGCAAAATAGTCTAGCATTATTAAGAGAGGGACAATCAGATATTTTTAAAGGTGAGCTCCTGAAGACACAATGCCAGGTAGCTAGCCTAGTATGTATATGTTCTGTATAACACTAACTGAACTCAGTATACATACACACATATGTATGTACATATAGACACACATAGGTATGTGTGTTTGTGTGTGATAATTATAGAAGAGGTAATGAATTCCAGAGGGAGTGATGGAAGGACACAGAGTAGCTGATAGAATTAGAGAATGTGGGTGGAATGTGGTAACATACTATTTATGTATGAAACTTATAGTTAATTAATTAGCTAATTAAAATTAAAAAGCTTAAAAAACTAAAAAGTTAAAAAACTTGTCATAAACATAATGAGCAGAAAATTAAGATTTTTATCTTGAATTAGACAATTTCTCCAAACTATTTTTCCATAAAATACAGAAATTATCATTTCAAAATATATTTGAGTAGCAAATTGCTTATAATGTTATATTTTTGTGATAATCTTATTTTAAATTGTATATATATATATATATATATATATATATATATATATATATATATATATATATATATATATATATATATTTAAAATTTGAGTAGTTTTATAAATTCTCACAAGAATTAACTTGCAGCATATTTGGTTAGGTTCCTCCCAGTGGGGTAGACAGTGTTATCATCTGCTTGTTCATTCTGAATCTATAGTATTCCCCATTTGTATATGTTGTAGAGTATATGCTTGCACTAATGGTTGACTTTAATTATAGTGTTTACTTGAACTGATTAATTGTGATATGAAGTGATGATATGTCACTAATAGGAAGTTAGAAGCACTATGTTCTGCTTTTACATCTATACTTCTGCCTCCTCTACTGAAGGAAAAACAAAAAACAGAACAGTAACATCAGTATGTTCTTTATTACAAGGCCTAGAATCAACTTGTATCAAACACAGATACTTTGGTCAGTACATATAAATAGAAAATATTTTATTCATATTTAGAAATTGTTTTGTGTATAATTATTACATATAGAAATTATGTGTATTTCCTGTAGTCTATTTGGTCTCTACTATTTAATGTCTAAAAATAACACATACAATTCCATAAATAAGACAATTTAAAGTCATTTAAAACTCTCTCACTGGATTTGTACTGGGAAATATATTTCATGTAATAAACAAGATCAAAAAGGTTTACAATTTGCTGTAAATATTTAGTAGTCCTAATTTTTATCTTTATATCTCTGGCAACTAGCATTGGATTAGTAATATGGTAAGGAGTTAAATATGTAGCGAATAGTTAATAAATGCTATAGTTGCTAGATATTGATAGAATTTCCCCTCAAAATATATTTAGAAAAATATTTTGTAGCTGAAAATTAATGTATGTTTTGAAAGATAAAGCACATCTGTACCACTTGTGCTAGTTTCTCAGTAAATGAGCAAGATTATTTAAATTTCTATTTTATCTTATTAACTTTATAACATATAATGAGATATTTCCTAGAAAAGGTAAGTAAATACCACTTATAATTAAGCCAATTTTCTAACATAATCGATGTTGTAATGTGATTCATTTGTTAATTATCTTAGTAAGGCTTATTTTTGTCATTTGGACAGTCACTGAACCAGAAGTGGCAAGTGACTGGCATTTGAAATTTCTGTAGCAGTTTGCAGTGTGATTACTTCTGCTAATGACCTACTTGGTGTTGAATGTAAATAAATTCGTAGCTACTAGCATTAGATCATTGTGATTCGAGGCAGGTTTAGTCCTCAAAATTTATTAACAATTTTGAATTCTTTTTGTGGAAGGACCATTTCTTTTTTGTTTGTTATCATTTTTATTAAAATATTCTCTGTACTTATATTTCAAATGATAACTTCCTCCCCCACTACACACTCTCATCCCTCCTCCCCTTTCTCTTGCTTCCATAAGGATGCTCCTACTCCCAACCACCCACTTCCACCTCAGTGCCTTGGCATTCACATTTATTTATTCAAGTGTTTATGATTATTTATGATGCTGAGAGAGTTCAAATAAATGGTAGGTATTTTAGAAAGATTGAATGTGTTGGTTTTAGCATCTTATAATGAAAAATAAAGTTTTTAATGGCAAATTGCTAGATTTTAATGGGTCTTCTTGGTTTCAACATGCTTTGGTTTAACTTATTACAGAATAAATATATAGCACATGTATCATTTCATCATACTCCACCACCAGATAGCATCCTTCTCAGAAATAGACATCATTATCCTTTCCTCCATTTTTCTCTAATTGAAATTGATTCTTTCTAATATAATACATCCTGACTATGGTTTTCTCTATGTACACACTTTTCAGTTTAGTTTTCTGCATATATGTTATACTTTTAAAATTCAATATCTATCTTTCATTCAAGGTAATGTTCTATGCTCTTCTGAATGGTTTTTTTTTCTTCAATAGTTCTTCTTATTCAGTACTTTGTAAAGTAAATGTGTATGCTTTGATTCCACTGGATCTACTGTATGCTAACTACCCAACTCTGTAGGCTTTGTGTTCCAATCCTAGTGTTTAAAATCTTTTTTAGTGGGACACCTAGCAGTCTCAGAACACTTCCCAATTACTTGCTTCATTTCAAGATTCCTAACATTATTCACCATTTACCATAACTTTACAGATTTCCCCAAAAAAATAAAAGATGATGGTACTGTCTGTGTTCACTCAAAATAAAAGATGATTACAGATCAAAGAAACAATGATACCTTACGGAAGTAATAAGTTTATTGGGTTTATGTACAGGATCAATATGTGGGCTGCTATTGTGTCAAAATTTCTCCATTCCAATATTAACTGCTCATGTGCACTTCAGGAAAGCAGGTTATGCTTGAGACGTATTAGTCTTATATTCCTTAGGGTCTTCTTTAATTTCATAGGCCTCTCCCTGCTTCCACAAAGGAAGATTCCAGGGTTCAACACTGTGAGCATCTTGTAATCACAAGTTCTCTAATTCCTCATGGCAATGATTATGTACCACAGGGTAAAAGCAACTACACAGTGAAACTTAGCCAAGTGGACCATGTGTCAGAACTACTCAAGTGTGACAGATAAGAACTCTCACAGGTCATCCAGACTCTGCGACTGCAGAATGAGTTTAAGTCTCTCCAGACAAACTTTGTAAGATCTTGTCTTAAAACTCAAAGAATGAAAAGAGAGAAAGAGAACTGAAGGAAGACAGGAAGGAAGGAAGGAAGGAAGGAATAAAGGAAGGAAGGAAGGAAGGAAGGAAGGAAGGAAGAAAGGAAGGAAGGAAGGGAATGGAAAAAGGAAGGAATGAAATAAGAAAGGGAGGGAGGAAGGAAGGAACCTTTGAAGGAAGCAAACAAATAGGATGAGCCTAAGTTACAGGTTAATGGTAAAGTATTTTCATGACATTAAACACACTAAGAACAATCTGCAGTACTCTCCTTTTTTATATGTAAAATATTATTATCACTCACAAAATTTGTTACATAATAATATATGATGAATACACGATTTTCTTTCTTTCTTTCTTTCTTTCTTTCTTTATTTCTTTCTTTCTTTCTTTCTTCCTTTCTTTCTTTTTTCTAAGAAGGACTGAGGCTTTCACATTTTGGCCTTTCTTCTTTTTGAGCTTCATAAGGTCTGTGAGTTGTTTTGTCGGTATTCAGAGGCTGAGGCTAGTATCCAATTATCAGTGACTGCATACCATGTGGGTTCTTCTGTGAATGGGTTATCTCACTCATGATAATATTCTTTAGTTCCATCCATTTGCTTAGGTATTTCGTAACATCATTGTTTCTAATAGCTGAGTAGTACTCCATTGTGTAAATGTGCCACACTTTCTGTATTAATCCTTCTGTTCATGGATATCTGGGTTCTTTTCAGATTTTGGCTATTACAAATAAGGCTGCTAAGAACATGGTGGAACATATGTCCTTATTATATGTTAGAGCATCTTTGGGGTATATGCCAAGAATGGGACAACTGGGTCTTCAGGTAGTACTCTGTCCAATTTTCTGAAGAACCACCAGACTGATTTCCAGAGTAGTTGTACCAGCTTACAACCCCTAATCACCATCTCCACTCCAGTGACTTGGCTTTCCCCTACATTCGGAAACTTTCCTTCCTTGGAGCAAAGGCCTCTTCTATCATGCACACAAGACAATGCTCTCTTCAGCTACATATGCAGCTGGAGCCATAGGTCTCTCAATGTGAGCTCAATGGTTTGCGTTTTAGTTCATGAGAGCTGTGGAGGGTTTAGTTGGTTGATAATGTTGTTCTTCCTATGAAGTTACCACTCCTTTCAGCTCCTTCAGTCCTTTCTTTAGCACCTTCATTGGAGATTTCTTAAAGGGATGAAAAGATATGGACAGAAACAGTAGCTCATGAATATTATCTCCTGCTCATCGTATATATTATTTATTTGGAGTGCATCTCTAAAACCTTTAATTCTCCTCATGTCAGAAAATGATTAAACTAATCTAAACGCCTTGGAATGGTATTGGTTAAATGAGTGAAATCACATGTACAACCTGTTTCACAATCAGGAATATCGCCTTGTTTGACACACACATTGGCATGCAGGCTCTCAGTGAAATTACAGACCGAATATTCTTAGAAATACCTGTGATCTTTAGTTAAAGTTATTTCAAAACCTTGAGAATTTAGCGATAACATCATTTAAGGACTCATTTTAATCCTGTCTCAGTGATTTCATGAATCATTTACAGACTGCCCTTTCTCAGCCAATTCTCTCCCAGAAACCCTTGAGCTTTTCAGAATACTGCACAATACTGACAGTTTCTTCTCTGATCATTCTGATCATTACAATTTGATGATGTCTATCATACATCAGGAGGTTCTGTCTAACTTTCCTGTCCAAAAAAAAAAAAAAAAAAAAAAAAAAAAAAAAAAAAAAAAAAAGCCCTGACAAATAAGTTTGCAAGTATCTTGGATCTGTTTACTTATAGCAAAATTATTGCTTTCAGTATGTATGCAGTCCTGCGTTGTGTTCTTGACAGAGGTTATAGGCAGGAACATAACACATAAAATCTGTTTTTCTGCTTCAGTGCAATACTCAGTTTAAACACCAGCTTCATAGAAACTTTCAAATCCATAGATTAAACAAGCTAATATCCGAACCCAAGAAAGCATATTTCTCCTAATTTAAATATTTTTTTCTTTTCACGTATTGATTTTATCATTCAATTTCCTCTTTCTACATTGGAGTAGGTTGATATAGTTTAATGCACTGTGTAGTTGTGATCTTTCCAGATGCAGGCACAAACATCAACAATATAATTTAATTACATGTACAAATGAGAACATATTAGTTCCCAAATAATAGAAATAAATCAAAGTTCTAGGGAGTTCGTTAGAACAATGCTCCAACTGAAGACCAAAACACTCATCTATGAATGTAGAAACAGTGCAGTCTTCAGCAGCAGAATTTAAGATAGTTTTGTTTCTTGAATGATGTTTGATTACTGTAGGTGAAGGTAACAGACAGTACTGTGCTCCAAACTTCCAATCCCATAATGAAGGAAAAAAACCCATTGTCTCATTTTCCCTGTACTTCATACCCCTTCTCTTCAATCACTTTTCTCTCTATCTCATTTTAATTTTTAATGATTCCTGGTTAGAACAAATCACTGACAACAAAATGGCAAGAGGAAAGCGAAAGAGTATATCCCAAGGAAACCAAGACAACCTGGCAAAACCAGAACCCAGCTCTCCCATAACAGCAAACATCGGAATTCCAACACTGTAGAAAAGGAAGACACAGACCTGAAATCATACCTCAAGATGCTGATAGAGATACTTAAACAAGAACAGGAGGAAAACAAAAAGATTCAGAAGCTTTTAAAGAGGAAACAAGAAAAACACTCAAAGAACTCAAAGAACTAGAGGAAAACATAATCAAAGAGATGAAGGAATGGAAGAGGGAATTTAAAATGGAAATTGACACAATAAATAAAACACAAAAAGAGATAACCCTAGAGGTAGAACACCTAAAAAAGAAATCAGGAGTCACAGAAGCAAGCATTTCCAATAGATTACAAGAGAGGGAAGAGAGAATCTAGGGGCAGAAGACAACATTGTAAACATAAACAAAACAGCCAGAGAAGATGCAAAAACCAAAAAGCTCCTAACCCAAAATGTCCAGGAAATCCAGAACACAATGAGAAGACCGAACCTAAGGATAATAGGAATAGAAGAGGGAGAAGAGTATCAACTAAGAGGCACAGTAAATATTTTCAAAAAAATCGTAGAAGAAAACTTTTCTACTCTCAAAATGAGATGACCATGAGCATAAAAGAAGCCTCCAGAACTCCAAATAAGTTGGGCCAGAAAAGAAAAACCTCCCGACACATAATTGTAAAAACATAAAGTGCACAAAGCAAAGAAAGAAGACTAAAAGCAGTAAGTGAAAAAGGTCAGGTAACATATAAAGGCAGGTCAATCAGACTCACACCTGATTTCTCAACAGAGACTATGAAAGCTAGAAGAGCCTGGACAGATATCATGCACACCCTAAGAGAGCACAAGTGCCAGCCCAAGCTGCTATACCCAGCAAAACTATCAATCACCATCGATGGAGAGATGAAGATATTTCAAGACAAATGAAAATTTACACAATATGTGACCACAAACCCAGCACTACAACAAATTATAGGTGGAAAACCCAATACAATGAGGGAAAATACAGCCTAGTAAAAGAAAGAAAACTCCTAAACAAGAAACTAAAAGAAGAAAAAGACACAGACACAACTCAACCCACAAAACCAATAATGGCAGGAAACAGAAACTATTCCTTAATATGTATTAACATAAATTGACTCAACTCCCCAATAAAGAGACATAGGCTATCAGACTGGATACATAAAGAAAATCTAGCCTTTTGCTGCATACAGGAAGCTCATCTCAGAGACAAAGACAGACACTATCTCAGAGTAAAAGGGTGGGAAAAAAACGTCCAAGCAAACAGCTCCAAGAAGCAAGCTGGAGTGGCTATTCTAATATCGAATAAAGTAAATTTTCAACCAAAAGTTATCAAAAAAGATAAGGAAGGACAATTTTTACTCATTACCTGGGAAATCTGTCAGGAGGAACTCTCAATCCTTAACATATATGCTCCAAATAAAAAAGCACCCACTTTCAGAAAAGAAACCCTACTAAAGCTCAAAAAATACATTTCACCCAACACAATAATAGTGGGAGACTTTAATACCCCACTCTCACAAATGGACAGATCATGGAAACAGAAACTGAACAAGAACATTGTAAAACTAGCAGAGACTTTGAACCAACTAGAATTAATAGATATATACAGAACATATTATCCTAAAGTAAAAGAATACACCTTCTTCTCAGCACCCCATGGCAAGTTCTCGAAAATTGACCACATAATTGGACACAGAGCAAGCCTCAATCGATATAAGAATATTGAAATACTCCCATGCATCCTCTCAGATCACCATGGTCTATGGCTGGTCTTTAACAACAACAAAGACAACAAAAAGCCGACATACACATGGAAACTAAACAACGCTCTGTTAATCAATAGCATTGTCAAAGAAGAAATAAAAAAAGGACTTAAGGATTTTCTAGAATTCAATGAAAACGAAAACACAGCATACCCAAATCTATGGGATGCAATGAAAGCAGTACTGAGAGGAAGACTCATAGCCCTAAGTGCTTCCAAAAATGCTTCCAAAAAGAAACTGAAGAGAGCTTACATAAGCAACCTGACAGCACAGCTAAAAGCCCTAGAACAAAAGGAAGCAGATATACCCAAGAAGAGTAGACGGCAAGAAATAATCAAAATTAGGGCAGAAATAGATCAAATAGAATCAAATAGAACCATTGAAAAAATCAACAAAACCAATAGTTGGTTCTTTGAGAAAATCAACAAGATTGATAAACCCCTAGCCAGACTAACTAGAGGGCAAAGAGAGAGTATACAAATTAACAAAATCAGAAAGGAAAGTGGTGACATAACAACTGAAACTGAGGAAATTCAAGAAATCATCAGATCCTACTACAAAACTTATACTTCACAAAATTGGAATATCTGGAGGAAATAGACAGATACATGATGCTAAAGTTAAACCAGGACCAAGTAAACCATCTAAATAACCCTATAACATCTAAAGAAATACAAGTCATCAAAAGCCTCCCAACCATAAAAAGCCCAGGTCCAGGGGGGTTCAGTGCAGAATTTTATCTGACATTTATTGGGGATATAACACAAATACTGTCCAAACGATTCCAAAAGACAGAATCAGATGGAATACCACCTCACTCATTTTTTGAGGCTACATAACCCTCGTACCTAAACCATGATAAGACCCTGCAAGGAAAGAGAAGTTCAGACCAATCTCACTTATGAACATTGATGTAAAAATACTCAACAAAATCCTTGCAAACCGAATCCAAGAACACATCAAAACGATAATTCATCATGACCAAGTAGGCTTCATTTCTGGTATGCAGGGATGGTTTAATATAAGGAAATCCATCAAAGTAATACACCATATAAACACACTCAAAGATCAAAATCACATGGTCATCTCACTAGATGCTGAGAAAGCATTTTACAAAATCCAACACCCCTTCATGTTAAAAGTCCTGGAAAGAACAGGAATCCAATGTCCATACCTAAACATAATAAAAGCATGCTAACCCCAGAGTCTTGCCCTCTCCCAGAAACAACTCACAGACTGTATGAAGTCCAAGAAATAAACAAAACAAAACAAAAAAAATATTTACAAACAAGAAGACTTTGACTATTTCCATGTTGTGTTTTGTTTTGCATGCACTTTACGCTCATTGTAACTATTAGGTTTTCAATGCATACTGTCAAGCCTTTGCAAAAATCAAGTACTGACTAAAAAATATATTCACATAGTTTTATGTAAAAATTATCTATTACCTGAATAAATAGTCCTGAGAAAAATGTATAATTTTAAGCAAAAAATGTTTAAAAAAATAACATGGATTAATATATGACAGAGACAAAATATAAACCCTATGAGCCAGAATCCAACTGCACATTGCTGCAACTAAGAAAATTTTGCACAGAATACATTATCATTAAAATTTAACATTTACATTAAAAATTATTCTTAATGGTATATAAACCATAGCTCTTGATGCATGTGTAGATATGATTGTCCACAACACTGTATCATCTAGCATAATTTCACTGGCCTTACAAATCCTTTTTGCTTTTTCTACTCATCTTTTTCTCCCTAGTAACCCATGGCAACTATTGCTGTTTTGATTCAATTTTTCACCTTTTGCAGAATATCGTATGCTATTCATACATCAGTGCATTGAATGTTTTCAATTTATCAATTTTCAAAATTACTAATATGTATTTAAGGTTCTGACTACTATTTTTCTGATTCAGTGGCAAATTCACTTTTATCCTTTAGCAGTATTCTTTAGTGTAGATATACTCTGGTGTATTTGCTCATTCAAACATTGATGAAGGTCTTGATTTCTTCCAAGTTTATAGTATTATAAATGAGTTTGATATAAGAATTTTAATCAGGATGGCTAAAATTAAAAACTGATTTTATTCAAATTAAATTATGGCTATCTATAATCATAGAATACAAAATACTCTTTCTCCTTTGAGTAAATATCAAAGATTATAATTTAGGTTTATATTTTCCATGGTGACTAAATTACTTTGCCATTCTACTGGTAGTGTGTGAGAATTTCTGGTAGTGCACAAATTCAACAGCATTTACTGGTGTTGGTCTTTTGGGTTTTTGTCATTATAATAGTCCTATTGTAAGATTGTTTTGCTTTGTGATTCTTCAATGTCATATTTTACCATTTTATCATTTTATAGTTACCTGGTTAGGCATTTGTGTTTGTCATTGGTTTGTATGTTAATTTGTCTGTTCATTTTCTTATATTTTACATTGAATGTATAATTATTGGGGATCAAACAAGCACTTAGCACTTAATTCACTCTTATACCTTGGAAAAAGACCCCTGACACATTTCTCACATTTTATTATAGATTTAAGAGATATTTGAACCCAAAAGTAAATTATCTTTGTTTTACATGTCTTTTATAAATATTTGGCCAAAATTTTGTGGGTTATCCTACCATTCCTTTCGCTGTTTCCCATGTGTTTAAGGCAAATATATTATAAAGACAAAAAAACAAATAATCTAAAAAATAAAGCTAATAGGTGGACACAAAAATGATGGAGGAAGATAATATCAGCAATGTACATGTCATAAATATAAGACATTGTCATAAGACAAATACATGAAATATGCTATAAAATATCATTTAAAAGGAAAGGAATGAAACTGATATAAAAAGAAGCAAACTTTCTCTCTATAAACAATTCTGTGCTATTATATGCCCATATCACAATATAATTTTAAGTTCCCGAACTTTTATGACAAACTCAGCATAGCTTTGTTCTGAATATAAATATTGATTTCCAAGTCCGTACATTGAAATTCTGTCATCAATAGTAGAAAAGAAAACTTTCAAAGGTTATTTGTAGAAGGAGTATCAAAGATATCATCCCAGACTAATCTATATCCAGCAAAAATTTTAATGACTATAGATAGAGAAAGCAAGATATTTCACAACAAAACTAACTTAAATCAGTATCTATTCACAAGTCTATCCCTGCAGAAGAATTCATGTTTTTTCTTTATTTTGTTTTGTTTTCAAGTTGATCAGAAATTCTATGGTTGTATCATAGTGTTCTTATGTTGTTGGAACTCCATACTGATTTCTATAGTGACTGGATCAATGTACATCACTGCTAGCAGCATAATCATTTCCCTCCTGCACTGTTGTCATCATTTGTTGTGGTCTTCTAGGTAGTAACCATTCTGAGTAGCATGAGATGGTATCTCAATGTACTTTTAAAGATAAGGCTCAAATAAGTATGTATTACAGGTTGAAATCTACAAAACAATTTAAATCTGAGTGCATATTTTGGAAAATATGGAGAACCACAAAAAATGTATAAAATACCTATACTCAAATCTACCTTTAGGTAGTCTTTCTGCAGTCTGAAAATCAGAAGATGGAATGTTTACATTGACTGAATTAATTGCAAAGTGCTTTAGCACCCCTTGCATTGTGTTCTTCAACCATAACTCAGAGTAATTCTTCTATACTAGTTTTGAAAATATTTCTTTAATTATTCTGAGATTCTTTTGTCCTATGTTTCTTAGACCTCTTTCAACCTTGGGGTCAGATATAAGTGCTCACTTTATATTCATTTTTGTCTACATATTAAGCAAAGGATTTTATAATTATATTATGTCCCATCTCTTTCCCTCCCTCCCATATACCCTGCCTTGCTGGTTTTCAAATTCATGATCTCTTATTTCATTAATTATTATTATATTCACATGTGTGAATATATATGTGTATTACTCTAATAACATATGAAATTATAGTTTTATTTTTACATTTATGCATGTATACTATTTATATATAATATATTTCTGTCAGCATGCACTTGATGGCATCCACAATATTGTCTGGGTTTTATGACTGTGTATGGGATGGATCCACAAATGGGAAAGTCTCTGGATGACCTTTCCTTCAGTCTCTGCTCCACACTTTATCTCTGCATTTCCTCTTGTGCATAATTTGTTTGCCCTTCAAAGAAAGATTGAAGCATTCACAATTTTGTCTTTCACCTTCTCAATATTTATGTGGACTGTGGATTGTATTTTGGGTAATTCGAGCTTTTGGGCTAATATCCACTTATCAGTGAGTGCAAGTCATGTGTTTTCTTTTGTGACTGGGTTACCTCACTTAGGATGATATTTTCTAGTTTCATCCGCTGAACTAAGAGTTTCATTAAGTTAATATTTTTAATAGCAGAGTAGTACTCCATTTTGTAAATGTACTACATTTTTTGTATCCTTTCTTCTGTTGAAGGACATCTGGGTTATTTCCAGCTTCTTCCTATTAAAATAAGGCTGCTATGAACAAACTGAAATATGTGTCTCTGTTATATGTTGGAGCATCTTTTGGGTATATGCCCAGGAGTGGTAGGTAGATCCTTGGGACCATGTCAATATTCTGAAGAACTGGCAGAATGATTTCCACAATGGTTGTACCAGCTTGCAATCCCAACAACAATGGAAGAGTCTTCCTTTCTCTGTATTTTTGCCAGAATTTGCTGTCACCCGAGTTTTTGATCTTAGCCATTCTGATTAGTGTGAAGTAGAATCTCAGGGTTGTAGTGGTTAATAAAAAATGGGGTAATATTTTACCCCATGCTAGCAGAAGCAGACCCTGTAAACAGAGACTTTGTGTTTCTTTTGTTTAAGGTTCTGGAACTTGAGATATTACAGGACTCAACATGGTGATGGTGCCGTGTTACTTAGAAAATAAAATGCTCTCAGTCTGAAAATCTTAAATTTCTCATGAATTGTTGTTGCCTAACACATTGGTTCACCACTTGTTTCTTTAAATAAAAACAGGGTAACCTTTTATATAGCATTAGTGCTGGCATCAATAAGGCCACACGGCATTGAGTAGTATCATTATCTCTGTGCTGCCCCCAAGTACCCTCAGACCCAGGTGTTCCATGAACTGCCCTCTTCCAGCTGTCTCCCTGAAAGCCAGGAACTTTGCTCTTATTCCCCAAATCCCAGTAAAATCATGACTCAATAGTCAACAATTTATCAATCAGATTTATATGTTAAATTCTCAATCCATAACACATCCACAAAATACTCTTGTACCCATTTTAGAAACATGTAGACTGCCCACCCAGATAAAACAAATTGACCCATAGAAACCTTTAGAAATAATCATTATCTACATATGACCAATTAAGACCACCTGGACCTAGAACCTCTCTCTGTGGCTCCATCTTGATTTTCCTTGCTCCTCCTCCTCCTCTTCTCCTTTCATAGCTTTTTCCCTGACTACTTTTTATTCTCATCCAATGATAGGCTGGATTCACCTTATTGTATAATGACATTATCTTACACAGGGTTGTTTGATTTGCATTTTCCTCATGAATAAGTATGTTGAACATTTTTTTAGATGCTTCTCAACCATTCAGTATTTTTCAGTTGAGAATTCTTTTGTTTAGCTGTGTCCTTCTATTTTTTAATGAAATTCTTTTATTTTTCTGGATATTTGCTTCTTTAGTTCTTTGTATATGTTGAATATAAGCCCTCTATTGGATGTAGAATTGGTAAATATCTTTTCCCAATCTCTGGGTTGCTGTTTTGTCCTTTTGTCAAAACATTTTTGCTTTACAGAGAGGGCTTTCAATTTTATGAGGGCCCATTTATTGATTCTTGATTTTAAAGCATAAGCCATTGGTGTTTTGTTCAGGAAATTTTTGCCTATGCCTATGTGTTCTAAGCTCTTCTCCACTTTCTGTTCTATTACTTTCACTGTACCTGGATTTATGTGAAGGTCTTTGATCCACTTGGACTTGAGCTTTGTACAAGGAGATACAAATGCATTGATTTGCATTCTTCTGCATGCTGACTGTCAGTTGAACCAAGACTATTTTTTTGAAAATGCTGTCTTATTTCCACTGGATGGTGTGTGTGTTCCTTTCTGGGTGTTCAGTTCTATTCCATTGATCTACATGACTATCTCTACCAATACCATGTAGTTTTATCACTATTCTTCTGTAGTATAGCTTGAGATCATAGAAGAAGGTTTTCCCACAAGTTCTTTTATTCTTGAAAATATTTTCCCTATTCTAGGTTTTCTGTTATTCTAAATGAATTTGAGAATTGCTCTTTCTAACTCTATAAAGAATTTAGTTGGAATTTTGATGGGGATTGCCTTGAATTGGTAGATTGCTTTTGAAAAATGGTCATTTTTTACTATATTAATCTTGCCAATCCATAAGTATTAAAGATATTTCCATCTTCTGAGTTCTTCTTCTATTTTTTTCTTCAGGGATTTGAAGTTTTTATGTACGGATTTATTACTTGCTTTATTAGAGTCACAAAAAGATTTTGAAGAAAAGATTTATAAGTCATGCTTACCCATCAGCTTGTGGTGCTGTTTTGAAGGATGTGAATGGCAGGTGTCATATTGAAGGATTGTTTGCTTATATAATCATTTGGTTAGAATCTTTTTCACTGTTGAAAATAGTAAACTCTGTAATCTACCTAGAAATGATTACTAATTTTTTTGCAACATATATGAAATGAACCATGGATAGAAAACATCACAATAAGAAGGCTATGTTGTACACCAAATTAATCTACAGGCATCCAAACAAAATTTGTATTTTAAAACTGTGAATAATGTCTTTATATGTTTCCTAGGCAAAGGAGCAACACTGCGTGGCTAATCTGAGATAGCAAGTCTGCAAAATTACCCAGACCCTCATTGAAATGCACAGCAGTCTAAGGACACGCACATCTGTAATGGAATTGTGCCATAAATGAGAATGTAAAAAGAAAATCAAACAAACAAACAATCAAACACCTGCTCTATTCTATTCTTCAGATTGTTTTGCTTCTGCCCTTAGACCTTTCCTCCCTCCTCTCCTCTCCCCACTTACGATATGTAATGCTGAATAGAACTCTCAGTGTTTAATCAAAGGAAGATATTTTTGTAGCAACTTCTGAAATATTCATAAATTCTTACCACTCCTGAGCACAGCGTAGTCCTTTTTCTGCTACAGGCCACATAAAAATTTTAAATACACAGACACATTTGAAATACTGGAGTGTATTCTTTGATGTGGGCTACAAAATTTTGGCTCAATGAATATAAACTTTAAATTGAGTGAATTTGAGTTTAAAAAATGAAATAGGTGATATGGGCTTGGTAGTCCATGCATTTAGTCCCAGAACTCAAGACAAAATGGCAGGTGAATCTCTGTGAGTTCAAAGCCAGTGTCGCCTGCAGAGTAAGTTCTAGAATAGTCAGGGTTACACAAATAACTCTAAGTACCCAGATGGATAGATAGATGATAGATAGATAGATAGATAGATTGATAGATAGATAGATAGATAGATAGATGATAGATAGATGATAGATAGATGATAGATAGATAGATAGATATATAGATAGATAGATAGATAGATAGATAGATAGATAGATATTGGTGTAATTTAATATTAAATGAACTTTATTATTGTAGAGTTTGCTTATTTGGCATTTGCTATTCACCACGAAAAGATCTTAGGTTAAAATGATATGTATGTCAATGTTTTTTTGTTCTAAAAAGAAATAAAAGAGAAGGTAGTACTTGGAATATGCCACCATTTAGTGGTTAAATTTTTTTACTCTTTTAAAAAATACTTTTAGATATATGTACAAATAATTTCCTAATGTAAATCAATATACTAGGCATAAAGGTATGGATAACAGTTATGAGTAAAAATAGGCTTGAACATTTCAAAACCTATTTGAGAAGTTACCTTTATGACCAAAATTGTTAACGTTATATTTTGAAACTTTATTCATACACCTAGAATCTTGTCCACCCTTTCTTTTAATTGAGCTATACAAAGTTGGCTTTCACTATTTCTATTTTGGAAGAGAATACGCTTGAAAAAAATCATCAATCTTAAGTTATATTTTATGGGTCTTTGAAGAAGTTAGCCAGAGTTTCAGTGTCTTACAAAATATTTGCTCTTTGTTTAGCTTGCAAGGATCATATTAAACTCTAGAGATGAAAACCAAACAATAATAGACAGGAATAAATGAATCAAAAAAAGTTCTAACATTAAAATATGTTTACAGAGAACTAGGCTTTCCCAAATAAGGTCCCTCTACAAACTAAAACCAATCACTGTTCAGTTCATAGAATCCTGATAGAAGCAGATGTGAAGAATTTTCTCCTGAGTAAAAGAGGGCATACATAAATTATATGTGTTGTACACTTGAAGTAAGCTTTCTTATGCTTTTATTCTGCATTATTGACTTTGGAACAGCTCCGGGCTTTGATTTAGTTATACTTCTGGCTTGCTTTTCCAAAGTCTACATTACAAATAAGATGGTAGATATATTGTGATATTTCCTAAAAGTTTGGGGGCTCTTGAAGTTCAGATATAATTCTTAAAACATATTTTCCATAATGAGTAGACTGGAACCTGTGACTTTCTGAGAAAGGGTTGTAGAGCTCAGTCTATCCAAATGATGAAATGAGAAGCCAAAGAAGGTGTGTGGGGGGGCAACTCTATAAATAGAGGCCAGAGCTGAAACATTTCTAAATATTTTGAAATAATATACCAAGGCCAACAGTAGCATTAAAAATTCTTCATTGCTTCTAAAAGAAGAAAGGCTTGCTTTTTTTTTTTTTTCTGTAAGAAAAGCTTTCAGTTTTCCCTTTCTTTTCAAATTCCCTTTATGGAAATACCTGTAGGAAATGCTATTACTGCATCGGCAAGCAGGTTCCTGTTTAGCAACTCTCTGCAGCAGTGCCATTATGTGTCAGCAGAAATGAACAGTCTGAAGGAGGCTAATTTTTAGAAACCTGCTAATGGAGAACTGCAAAAGGAAAACAGAATATGATGCAGTGGGAAGGCCCTAGGCCTGGGGAAGCTAAATCTCCCACAGTGCAAGTTCACCTTGCATATAAAGATATATATTAACAAAAGAGAGACACAAGAGAAATAAGGAAGCACCAGACTCTACTTGGAGAAACCATTAATTTTCAGGATAATGCACAAGCTCACACATGTGGAAATATCTATAAGTTTATAACAGGTATCTCTAAAAACAAAAATAAGTCGTATAAAACCATTGCAACGGTAAATCTCAGACCTGAACACACTCTCTAGCTGAATCCCATTCTTGACTTGCCTTTCTTTGCCTTTTAATTTCTCTATATCTTCTCTGAACTGCCTATAGATTCATAAGAAATTCATTTTAAAAACAAATACCAATGAATTACAGATATACTGAAGCAAATCCATATTTTGACAATTAAGAACCTGTGTATGATCTTAAGTTCCTGAATTTAAACAATTTACCCTAAACAAGTATTTCTTTCACTAAAAGTAAAGAATATAAATAAGATCAAAGGCTGTAATAATAGTTAAAAAAATAAACCATCTTCTTTTTATAGTTGTAGATAACCGCCCCTATGGCTTTACAGGAG
The DNA here is from genome assembly GCF_963924665.1 of Micromys minutus. NCBI lineage: Eukaryota > Metazoa > Chordata > Mammalia > Rodentia > Muridae > Micromys > Micromys minutus. The sequence continues at coordinate 208,889,713 of NC_137969.1, read as the reverse complement.
ACCAAAGTTTGGTTCATAGCTCCGACAATGGGAGGCTCACAGATTTCTCATATCTGGCTATGGAGGACATGACTCCCACCTCTCTCATAATTTATTGCTTACAATGAGGAAGTTTGAAGATGACTTATAAGTGTTTTGTGTGTGTGTGTGTGTGTGCGCGCACTCCTGAGGAGGACATCATCTCTATCTCTTTTAATTTTATTGGATATTCTCTGTATTTACACTTCAAATATTATACCCTTCCCCTCCACGCCCTTACCTCCTCCCTCTCAACTTAATTCCATTAAGGTGCTCCTTCTCCCAATCACCCTCTCCACCTCAGTGCCTTAGCTGCTGCTGATATTGTTCTTCCCATGAGGGTGCAAAACTTTCAGTCCTTTCTGTAGCTTTTTCATTGGGGTCCCCATATCCTGTTTGTTGTTTAGTTACAAGCATCCTCACCTGTATCTGTATGACTCTAGGACAGCTTTGAACAGACATCCATGTATGCTTCCTGCCAGTAAACACTTCTTGTCATCAGCAATAGTGCTTATTGTTTCATTCTGTGTTGTATTCCATTGCAACAGTGTGACAGTGTAGGTAGTATAGCATCTAGTAATACTCAGAATTCCTACTAATTCCACTCAGACAACACTGGCATTGCAGGTGCACATTATTATACGCAGAATCTCATAGGGGCACTGGAGATTTCGACTCAGGCTATCATGCTTGCACAGAAAATTCTTATTGACTGAGCTATGTTCCCAGTTTCCAAAAGTTATTTATGATTACTTGTTTTATTTTTCTTTTTTATACTTGAAGTTTTATTCAACATCATTAACTATAACATTTTACAAGATGAAAATAAAACATACTATAATATGAATCATTTATTTATTTATTTATTTATTTATTTATTTATTTATTTATTTCGAATACATTTTTAAGGTTGTAATTAAGTATTTCTGGGTACATATACATGCACATATGTATATATGTAACAATAATATAGAAGAAAATGCTATAGATTTGAGGGTGATAGGAGAAAAACTAGGAGGGGCTGTAGGGAGGAAAGGGGAATGTGATACAGTTCTATTTTAATTAAAATATATTCTTATTTTGTTGTTGAACTTCACACAGTCTGTGAGTTGTTTCTGGGGTTTTCAGAGCTTTCTGGCATTAGTATCCCATTACCAGTGATTGCATATTATGTCTGTTCTTTTGTGACTGGGTTATCTCACTCAGAATGATATTCTCTAGATGCAGCCATTTTCTTAAGAATTTGGTCAAGTCATTGTTTCTGGTGGCTGAGTAGTATTCCATTGTGTAAATGTACCACAATTTTTGTATCCATTCATCTTCGGAAGGATATCTGGGTTCTTTCCAGCTTCTGGCTATTATAAATAGAGCTGCAATGAAAATTGTGGTGCATGTATCTTGGTTGTATATTAAAGTGTCTCTGGGGTAAATGCCAAGAACTTAAATAATTGGGTCTTCAGGTAGTACTATGTCCATTTTTCTGAGGAATGGCCAGACTAATTTCCAGAGTGGTTGTATCAGTTTACAACCCCAACAACATTGGAGAAGTGTTACTCTTTCTCCACATCCTCTCCAGCATCTGTTGTCATCTGAGTTTTGGATCTTTGCCAATCTGACTGGTGTTCGGTGGAATCTCAGGGTTGTTTTGATTAGCATTTCCCTGATGGCTAAGGATGTTGAGCACTTCCCGAGATGTTTCTCAGCCATGCGATATTCCTCAAATGAGAACATTTTGTTTAAGTCTGTATCCCATTTTTTAATAGGGTTGTTTAATTCTCTGGTGTCTAGCTTTTTGAGTTCTTTGTATATCTTGGATATTAGGCCTCTATCTGATGTGGGGTTGGTAAAGATTTATTCCCACTCTGTTGGCTGCCATTTTGTTTTCTTGACAGTGTCCTTAGCCTTACAGAAACTTTGCAATCTAATTAAATCCCATTTGTCAATCTTTGACCTTAGAGCTTGAGCCATTGGTGTTCTGTTCAGGAAATTTTCTCCTGGTCCTATGAGTTCCAAGGTTTTCTCTACTTTCTCATCTAATAGTTTCAGTATACCTGGTTTAATGTGAAGATCTGTGATCCACTTACACTTGAGCTTTGTACTAAGAGATAAGAAAGGGTCTATTTTCATTCTTCTGCGTGCTGAGTGCCAGTTGGACCAACACAATTTGTTGAATAGGCTGTCCTTTTTCCATTGAATGTTTACAGCTCCTTGGACAAAAATCAGGTTACCATATAAATGAGGGCTCATTTCTGGATCTTCTCTTCTATTCCATTGATCCATGTACCTATTTCTGTAACAGTACCATGCAGTTTTCAACACAATTGCCTTGTAATATAGCTTGAGGTCAGGGATAGTGATTCCTGCTGATATTTTCTTGTTGAGAATGGATTTCGCTGTGGGGAGTTGCCTGCACATTCTCCATTACAAGATGGCGCTGACATCCGGCTGGAGTTAGCAGTAAACAAGTCATGTGCACACGTGCTGGGTAACTTTCAACATGTTGACCTCTGCCTCTCCCAAGGCGTCATAGGGCTTGATGAGTTTCAACCAATCAGGGGGCTCCACGTCCAAGGCGAGGACTGATTCCTATATAAGGAGACGGGCTAGATATTTCGTGGTCTACGCTTCTACTTGATGTAAGCTTATGCTCTGCCTCTCGAGAGCATTAAAGCTTTACCGCAGAAGAATCCTATTTTGTGTGCTGCGTCGTTCTTGCTGGCGAGACGGTTTCGCGGGACATCTGGTGTCTGAACCAGGGAACTCAACCACTCCATCATCAGCACCACCGAAGACCCCCTGTTTTTGGGCAGGGAGGATCCAGAACTGCGGGGAGATAAGTTCGGCAAGGTATATCTGACCCTAGATCTTTCTTTAATTTTAGTTTAAATCTTCCATGGCTGTGGGAAGGGTCCGTAGAGGCTCTGGTCTTTGTCAGTGCAGTTTTTATTCTCTTCCTCTTAATTTCCTATTGTGTCCATCGGGGCTGGTGTTAGTTTTGTGCTTACTCACCTTTCAGTTTCACTTTGTGCTGCAATGTAAATAGCCGGTGGCATTACATCGCTGTGATGGGCTCTTCACACTCGAGACCGTTACAGCCCTGCAGTCAATTCTTAAGCAGGGAGATCTAGAATTGCCCACCCGCATCTTATAGCATTTCGTAAAAGAGGTAGAGTGTGCTGCCCCTTGGTTTGCTGTCTCTGGGTCTCTCTCAACAGCCTCATGGAAAAAATTGGGTAGAGATTTAGGCCGTGCGCAAACTGCCAGAGACCTCGGGCCTGGGACCATGGCCATTTGGATGATGGTACAAAATTGTTTAAAAGATGAGAGTTGTAGGCCCACTGTCGCTGTGGGGCAAGAGGCATTGAGTGAAGTTCAGGATAGACTATCAGAAGCCAAACAGAGCGAGAGGATGGGCGCTCGCAGAAAAAGGTACACCCCCAAGGAAAACGGACCTCCAGGTACGCTGCACAGTGGGAAAGTTGTTACCCACAAACCTTCAGATTTTCAATCCCTTATGCCCTCTAATATTAAGAAAAGGGGAGTCAGCTTGTACCCTGTAGAGGATCTTGAGGCTCTTAACATTCATAGCCCCGAGACTTCAGATGATGATGAGCAAGAAGGCTTGGACCCAAAGAAAGGCAGGGTCTGGGCTTTTCCTAAGCACCATTGAGGCAGCACGGCCCATACCATGGAAAACGTAGGATCCGGTATGGGTTCCTCACTGGCCCCTTACCTCCAAAAAATTAGAAGCTGTTACCCAATTAATTAGAGAACAACTACAATTGGGTCATGTAGAACCCTCTACTTCACCTTAGAATACCCCCATTTTTGTGACTAAAAAGAAATCAGGAAAATGGCGATTGTTGCATGACTTGAGAGCCATCAATGAACAAATGCATTTGCTTGGCCCAATACAATGTGGCCTACCGGTTCTCACGGAGCTCCCAAAACATTGGCCTTTAATGATAATAGATATTAAAGATTGTTTCTTTTCCATACCTTTACATTCTCAAGATAGGCCTAGGTTTACCTTTACCCTTCCTTATATTAATCACGCAGAACCTGATAAGGGGTTCCAATGGAAGGTCCTGCCTCAGGGCATGGCTAATAGCCCAACTATGCTGAAATATGTACTTGTATCCATTAACACCTGTTAGGGTGTAATTACAGCCACTGCCTTATCTGGAGAGAAGGCCTCGCACGCCATCCAACATTGCCTAGAGGCCTGGAGTGCCTAGAGTAAACCAAGGTTCTTAAAAACAGATAATGGTCCTTCTTATACCTCACAAAAATTCAAACAATTTTGTAGCCACATGGCCATGACACATCTCACAGGTTTGCCTTACAACCCACAAGGGCAAGGCATCATCGAACTTGCTCACCGCTCCCTCAAATCCTATTTAATAAAACAAGAAGGGGGAATTATGCAAGCTCTACCCCCTCTGCCTAGAACTGCAACTTCCATGGCACTATTCACCTTAAACTTTTTAAATCTTGATCACCACGGCAATATGGCGGCTGAAAGGCATTGCTTACCCATGGACAAACCAAGAGAGATGGTGAAATGGAAAGATGTCATAACTAATAAATGGAAAGGACCAGATCCTGTGTTGATCAGATCCAGGGGAGCTGTTTGTGTTTTCCCTCAGGATGAAAATAATCCCTTCTGGGTCCCCTAGAGGCTCACTCAAAAGATGGTGGAGACTCCTGATGACAGCCCTGCTCCTGATGCTTTGGAACCAGAGAGTCAGAGAAGAGGTGAGATGGGCGATTCTGTCGGCATTCCAGAAACCAATTCCAGTGGAACATGATGCTACAGTCTTCCCTAAGTTTTTTACCACCAATATCAACTTGAGTGGGGGTGGGACTCTTTGGAGCAATCCTTTGCTGCAGAACTGGCTGGTTTGTAAGCTCAAGGCCCAAACAAAAAGAGACAAGGTGCCCAAAGTAAAGAAAGAATACTAAAAGCAGTAAGGGAAAAAGGTCAGGTAACATATAAAGGCAGACCAATCAGACTCACACCCGATTTCTCAACAGAGACTATGAAAGCTAGAAGAGCCTGGACAGACATCATGCACTCCTTAAGAGAGCACAAGTGCCAGCCCAAGCTGCTATACCCAGCAAAACTATCAATCACCATCGATGGAGAGACAAAGATATTTCAAGACAAATCAAAATTCACACAATATCTGACCACAAACCAAGCACTACAACGAATTATAGGTGGAAAACCCAATACAAGGAGGGAAAATACAGCCTAGTAAAAACAAGAAAACTCCTAAACAAGAAAACTAAAAGAAGAAAAAAACACAGACACAACTCAACCCAAAAAAGCAAAAATGGCAGGAAACAGAAACAATTATTCCTTGATATCTATTAACATAAATGGTCTCAACTACCCAATAAAGAGACATAGACTATCAGACTGGATACATAAACAAAATCCAGCCTTTTGCTGCATACAGGAAACTCATCTCAGAGACAGAGACAGACACTATCTCAGAGTAAAAGGTTGGGAAAAAAACTTCCAAGCAAACAGCTCCAAGAAGCAAGCTGGAGTGGCTATTCTAATATCGAATAAAGTAAATTTCCAACCAAAATTTATCAAAAAAGATAAAGAAGGAGACTTTTTACTCATTACTGGGGAAATCTGTCAGGAGGAACTCTCAATCCTTAACATATATGCTCCAAATAAAAAAATCACCCACATTCGTAAAAGAAACTCTACTAAAGCTCAAAAAATACATTTCACCCCACACAATAATAGTGGGAGACTTTAACACCCCACTCTCACCAATGGACAGATCAGGGAAACAGAAACTGAACAAGGACACTGCAAAACTAGCAGAGACTTTGAACCAACTAGAATTAATAGATATATACAGAACATACTATCCTAAAGTAAAAGAATACACCTTCTTCTCACCACCCCATGGCACCTTCTCGAAAATTGACCACATAATTGGACACAGAGCGAGCCTCAATCGATATATGAAGATTGAAACACTCCCATGCATTTTCTCAGATCACCATGGTCTACGGCTAGTCTTTAAGAACAACAAAGACAACAAAATGCCCACATACACATGGAAACTAAACAATGCTCTGTTAAAGGATAGCAGGGTCAAAGAAGAAATAAAGAAAGAAATTAAGGACTTTCTAGAATTCAACGAAAATGATAACACAACATACCCAAACCTATGGGATGCAATGAAAGCAGTATTGAGAGGAAAACTCATAGCCCTAAGTACTTCCAAGAAGAAACTGGAGAGAGCTCACATCAGCAACCTGACAGCACAGCTAAAAGCCCTAGAACAAAAGGAAGCAGATATACCCAAAAGGAGTAGACAGCAAGAAATAATCAAAATTAGGGCAGAAATAGACCAAATAGAAACAAAAAAAAAAAACATTGAAAAAATCAACAAAAAAAAGAGTTGGTTCTTTGAGAAAATCAACAAGATTGATAAACCCCTAGCCAGAGTAACTAAAGGGCAAAGAGAGAGTATCCAAATTAACAAAATCAGAAAGGAAAGTGGTGACATAACAACTGAAATTAAGGAAATTCAAGAAATCATCAGATCCTACTACAAAAACTTATACTCCACAAAATTGGAAAATCTGGAGGAAATGGACGAATTCCTAGAGAGATACAAGGTCCCAAAGTTTAACCAGGACCAAGTAAACCATCTAAATAACCCTATAAACCTAAAGAAATAGAAGAATTCATCAAAAGCCTCCCAACCAAAAAAAGCCCAGGTCCAGACGGGTTCAGTGCAAAATTTTATCAGACATTTATTGGGGATAAAACACCAATATTCGCCAAACTATTCCAAAAGATAGAATCAGATGAAATATTACCCAACTCATTTTTTGAGGCTACAATAACCCTCATACCTAAGCCACACAAAGACCCTACAAGGAAAGAGAATTTCAGACCAATCTCACTTATGAACATTGATGCAAAAATACTCAACAAAATCCTTGCAAACCAAATCCAAGAACATATCAAAACCATCATTCATCATGGCCAAGTAGGCTTCATCCCTGGGATGCAGGGATGGTTTAACATAAGGAAGTCCATCAATGTAATCCACCATATAAACAAACTTAAAGACCAAAATCACATGGTCATCTCACTAGAAGCTGAGAAAGCATTCGACAAAATCCAACACCCCTTCATGTTAAAAGTCCTGGAAAGAACAGAAATCCAAGGCCCATATTTAAACATAATAAAAGCAATATACAGCAAACCAACAGCCAACATCAAACTTAATGGCGAGAAACTTGAAGCAATCCCACTAAAATCAGGGACTCGACAAGGCTGCCCACTCTCTCCCTACCTATTCAACATAGTACTGGAAGTCCTGGCTGGAGCAATTAGACAGCAAAAGGAGATCAAGGGGACACAAATCGAAAAGGAAGAGATAAAAACATCACTCTTTGCTGATGACATGGTAGTGTACTTGAGTGACCCCAAAAATTCCACCAGAGAACCCCTACAGCTGATAAACAAGTTCAGCAAAGTGGCTGGATACAAAATTAACTCAAACAAATCAGTAGCCTTCCTTTCTTTAGAGGTTTGAAGTTCTTGTCATACAGGTCCTTCACTTGCTTAGTTAGAGTCACATCAAGGTATTTCATACTTTTTGTAACTATTGTGAATTGTATCTTTTTCCTAATTATTTTCTCCACATGTTTGTCCTTTGAGTAGAGGAAGGCTACTGATTTGCTTGTATTAATTTTATATCCAGCCACTTTGCTGAAGTTATTTATCAGCTGTAGGATTTCTGTGGTGGAAGTTTTGGGGTCGCTTAAGTACACTATCATGTCATCAGCAAATAGTGAAGTTTTTTCTTCTTCCTTTCCAATTTGTATCCCCTTGATTTCATTTTATTATCTAATTGCTTCTGCCAGGACTTCTAGCACTATGTTGATTAGGTAGGGGGAGAGTGGACAGCCTTGTGGATTCTGTGATTTTAGTGGGATCGCTTCAAGTTTCCCAATGTTATGTTAGATGTTGGTTGTTGGTTTGCTGTATATTGTTTTATTATGTTTAGGTATGGGCCTTGGATTCCTGTTTTTTCCAGGACTTTTAATATGAAGTGCTGTTGGATTTTGTAAAATGCTTTCTCACCATCTAGTGAGATAACCTTGTGGTTTTTTTTCTTTGAGTGTTTATATGTTTGGTTACATTAATGGATTTCCTTATATTAAACCATCCCTGCATCCCAGGGATGAAGCCTACTTGGTCATGGTGAATGATTGTTTTGATGTGTTCTTGGATTCGGTTTGCAAGGATTTTGTTGAGTGTTTTTGCATCAATGTTTACAAGTGAGATTGGTCTGAAGTTCTCTATCCTTGTAGGGTCTTTGTGTGATTTAGGAATGAGAGTTATTGTAGCCTCACAAAATGAGTTAGATAGTGTTCCATCGGATTCTATTTTGTGGAATGGTTTGGAGAGTATTGGTATTAGGTCGTCAATAAATGTCTGATAAAACTCTTCACTGAACCCATCTGGACTTGGTTTTTTTTTTTTTTTTTTGGTTTGGAGGCTTTTGATGGCTGCTTCTATTTCTTTAGGTACTATGGGATTTTTTTAGGTGTTTTACCTTGTCCTGGTTTAGCTTTGGTATCTTGTATCTGTCTAGGAATTCAACCATTTCCTCCAGATTTTTTAGCTTTGTTGAGTATAGGCTTTTGTAGTAGGATCTGATGATTTATTGATTTCCTCCATTTCAGTCATTATTTCTCCACTCACTTTCCTTTTGATTTTGTTAATTTGGATACTCTCTCTTTGCCCTCTAGTTAGACTGGCTAAGGGTTTATCAGTCTTGTTAATTTTATCAAAGAACCAGCTCTTGGTTTTGTTGATTCTTTCAATGGTTCTTTTTGATTTTATTTGGTCTATTTCTGCCCTAAGTTTGATTATTTTTTGCTGTCTACTCCTCTTGGGTATATATGCTTCCTTTTGTTCTAGAGCTTTCAATCGTGCTGTCAGGTTGATAGTGTATGCTCTCTACAGTTTCTTTTTGGAAGTGCTCAGAACTATGAGTTTTCCTCTCAGTACTGCTCTCATTGCATCCCATAGGTTTGGGTATGTTGTCATTTCATTTTCACTGAATTCTAGAAAATTCTTAATTTTCTTATTTCTTCTTTGACCCTGCTTTTGTTTAATAGAGCATTGTTTAGTTTCCATGTGTATGTCGGCTTTTAGTTGTCTTTGTTGTTATTAAAGACCAGCCTTAGACCATGGTGATCTGAAAGGATGCAGGGGAATATTGCCATCTTCTTATACCTATTGAGACTTGTTCTGTGTCCGATTATGTGGTTAATTTTCAGGAAAGTACCTGGAGGTGCTGAGAAGAAGATGTATTCTTTTACTTTAGGTTGATATGTTCTATAGATATCTATTGATTCCAGTTGGTTCATAGTTTCTGTTAGTTTTACAGTGTACTTGTTCATTTTCTGTTTCCATGAACATTTCTGTTTCTGTCTATTATTGTGTGGGGTAAAATGTATTTTTTTAGATTTACTAGGGTTTCTTTTATGAATATGGGTGCTTTTTTATTTGGAGAATATATGTCAAATTTTGAGAGTTCTTCCTGACAGATTTCTTCTGTATTGAGTAAAAAGTGTTCTTACTTATCTTTTTTGATAACTTTTGGTTGAAAATCTACTTTATTTGATATTAGAATGGCCACTCCAGCTAGCTTCTTTTGGCTGTTTGCTTGGAACGTTTTTTTAACCAACGTTTTATTCTGAGATAGTGTCTGTCTTTGTCTCTGAGATGATTTTTCTGTATGCAGCAAAATGATAGATTTTGTTTATGTATCCAATCTGATAGCCTATATCTTTTTATTGGGGAGTTGAGTCCATTTGTGTTAATAGATATCAAGGAATAGTGGTTGCTGTTTCCTGATATTGTTGCTTTGGTAGGTTGAATTGTGTTTGTGTGTCTTTCTTCTTTTGTTTTTTTTTTTTTTTTTTTTTTTTTTTTTTTTTTTTTTTTGCTTATAAGTTTTCTTGTTTTTATTATGAGGTGGTTTCCCGTTTTTGACCTATAATTCATTGTAGTGCTGGGTTTGTTGTCATATATTGTGTGAATTTAGTTTTGTCTCACCATTCTGGTGATTGACAGTTTTCCTGGGTGTAGCACCTTGGGTTGGGACTTGTGCTCTCTTAGCTTCTACATGATGTCTGTCCAGGCTCTTCAAGACTTTATAGTCTCTTTTGAGAAATCAGGTGTGATTCTGATTGGTCTGCCTTTATATGTTACCTGAATTTTTTTCCCTTACTGCTTTTAGTATTTTTTCTTTGCTTTTGGCACTTGGTGTTTTGACTCTTATGTGTTTGGAGGAATTTCTTTTCTGGTTCAACCTTTTTGGAGTTCCGTAGGCTTCTTTTATGCTCGTGGTCATCTCCTTTTTACGGGTAGGAAATTTTCTTCCAGGATTTTCTTGAAGATATTTACTGTACCTCTTAGTTGATATTCTTTGCCCTCTTCTATTTCTATTATCCTTAGGTTTTGTCTTCTCATTGTGTCCTGGATCTCTTGCACATTTTGGGTTAGAAGCTTTTTGGATTTTGCATCTTCTCTGTTTTGTCTATGTTTTCAATATTTTCTTCGGCCCCCGAGATTCTCTCATCCATCTCTTGTAGTGTGTTGGAAATGCTTGCATCTGTGAATCCTGATTTCATTTTTAGGTGTTCTACCTCTAGGATTGTCTCTTTTAGTGTTTTCTTTATTGTGTCTTTTTCTGTTTTAAATTCCTTCTTCCATTTCTTCATCTCTTTGGTTCTGTTTTCTTCTTTCCTTCGAGTGTTTTTCTTGTTTCTTCTTTAAAAGTTTAAGGATCTCTATCTTGAGGTAGGATTTCTTGTCTGAGTCTTCTTTTTCTGGAGTTTTTGGCATTCCGCTGTTTGTTGTGATGGGAAAGCTGGGTTCTAGTGTTGCCAGGTTGTCTTGGTTTCCCTGGGGTACATTCTTTCACATTCATCTTGCCATCTTATTGTCAGTGATTGGTTCTTGCCTTTTCCTTATACATGTCCTGTGTTCCTGGATTTATGATGTGTACCCTGGAAGCCACCAGCTGGTAAAAGAGGGCCTGATATTGCTGGGTTCCTGAATCCCAGGATCAAGCCAGGTGGGCAGGCGACACTTTCTGAGTGCTCGGCTGTGATCTCTCTGCCCCCTGGCTAGTTGGAATCTGTTTTCACCTGGTTCTCGCCAGTCCTTTGTGTCTGGGTGTCAGCTTTACCAAGTGGCATATGTTCTGAGTGCCATTTTATTTTTCTTTATGAGCATTTTTGAGTTCAAAAAGGATAAACTCAGAAGTTTATATTTTCCTTTTGCCTCTTCAATAACTTCTTGCCATGGCCAATTTGTAAATTTTCTTTCTACCTTTCATATCTTAGAAATACATGAATAATAGGACTTGAGTTTTCAGATACCATGTAGATAAATCAACAGAGTCCTTTCTCTTTTCTCAAATTAAAGATCCTAGTAGAACAAAATGATAAAATTAAGTGTGCAGCAGTAAAGTTTTCTGGAACACAACCAGTAGGGAAGCATGGGCTGGTGGGAGAAGTAATGACATGTTCATGTCAAGAAGGCAAAGCCCTGGTAGACCCTATTGCTACTTCAAAGTTCTAAAAATGCTTGTGTAATGATAAAATAGAAATCACCTACATTAAGCACAATGTAACATAATTGCAATGCACATGTCAATTTATTCTTTCAAGTTTATTATCAGATCATTTGTGATAAAAATGTTGGGACTTTTATACTTGAAAGCAATTCTGCATGATTTAATTTTTTAAATCTGTTATTTTATTTACAACTAACTAGTTACTCTATAGTTATCTGTTTCTTTATTTAAATAAATGTACTTGTACATTATTTTGAGTATATGTGAATATGTCATAGAATTCTGGAAAAAAGTAGGATTTGTGATAAATGTGGACTATTCTCTCCTGCTTCTACTTTGAATTTATCAGGTGTTTTTATGAACAATATTAATAAATTAACTAGGAATCCACCTTTTGAATATTAATGAAATGTCCTATTTTAGATAAATTCTTCCTAAGCAAATATTTATAATGAGCAACAAATAATATTTAATGAATAAAAACATGGCTACAGGCTTATTGAAAACAAAAGTGTAACCTTATGTTTTAATCACTACACATTAAAACGTACTTGCAATTAATAATATGCTTTCTCTTGTGCAAAGTTTCCTGGCATGTGCAAGGCCCTGTGTTGAGCAACATTACCATAAACAATGAAACAAACAAGCAAACAAACAAACAAATACCAAAGTAAGGGTAATAGAAAGTAAGAAAATTTATGTACAGAAAACAGACAGAAAGAAATGATTAATACTGGCAACAACTGATAAAATATGTAGCTATGAACTAGAAGTCAGCTTTAATGTCCCCTGTGCAAGCAGGGGTATGTAATAAAAGCTTAGAATTTTCAACTATGTACCTCCAGACCACATCAGCATCTTAAACTCTAGACCAGTTTACTTTTCACCTAATTTATGTCTCTAAATTAGTAGTTATTCTGTATGGGATTGAGTACAATTACTACAAGTCTTTAGTGCACATCTCTTTTATCTATCTTTCTTCTGGAATACATGTCTCGGAAAACATCTCTCATAAATCTGGTTACTAAAAATTTTAATGAAAAACCATTATAAGTTTTTTTTCTTTAGTATACTGCATTTGCAAATGTTCACAGAAGAGTAATAATTGTCTTTTAGTCACTTTGTGAGTTAATCTCTTGTATATGTTGATTTTTTACTTGATATCAGGTTATTATTTCATTTCAGACATCAACATGCAAAACTGTTTGCATTCACTCAATACTCCTTCTTTCCACTTTTCTACCCAACTCCTTCTAGTCCCTTTCATTCTCTAAAACAGTCTCATTTTGATAATCATGTTACATTTATACACATAAAATCTAAAATTTAAAACAAGAAGTAGTATATGATTATTTTGTGTCTGACTTCTTTAACTTAATATGATGCTCCCCAATTTTGTCAATTATGCCTTACATTACAAAGTGTAATTCTTCTATAAGGATGATTCATGTAAGCACACACACACACACACACACACACTCACACACACACACACACACACACAAGAGAGGGAGAAGAGAAAGAAAGAGGAAGAGAGAGAGGCACACTATGTCTTTATCCATTCATTTGTTGATGGACATCCCTAGGCTACTTCTATATTTTGGCTATCTATATATAGCAAGGAAGACTATAGGTTCACACTAATTCTTTAGTTGTTCAAGTATGTTCCATTTTCTCTAGGATATTATAAGGGATTGTTTTTCTTCCTACATTACAGTTTGTTGTTTCTATAATTATTTGTCATTTTGACTTGTATGACAGATAGACTCAATTTAGTTTTACATTGTATTTATCAATGACTAGTGGTACAGAACTTTTCATATGTCTATTGGTCATTTGTGTGTCATTATTGAGAATTTGACAATTATTTCATTATTTTCTTTGTTGATTGATTTTCTGGTTTTAGAATTCTGAGTATTTTTTACATATTATAAATAATCTCCTTACTAGAATTTTTAACCAATAATATATTCTTCCCATTCTAAGTATGCACCTTAGCTTGATTAATCAATAATGAGTACTTTTTAGGTTTTCTTTAAGTTGTTTATATTAATAATTTTGAATAAAAATATAACATGGCATGATTTTTCGCAGTATTTGTACCTCTTAGGGAGCAGTAATAATTTCAATCAGAAATATATGATAGCATGACTTATTCACAGTGTTTGCACCTCAATAAAAAAAAGAAGCTTACCTGCTAGGCATACTAAAACTTAACAATCTTGAGTTCACATATATGTCTAAATATATCTTCCGTTATAGATTCAAACAGTGTCTAGTATATCAGTGTTATACTAGTTATAACCTCTGAATATGGTACTTTCTTAAACCTTCAGTATTCTAGTCACCATTGGTACTGAATAGTTTAATGGCAACTTGACAGAAGCTAGAGTTATTGAAAAGGAGGTTGCCTCAGTTGAAATCATTTTTCCAAAGATCAAACTGTAAGCAAGTATGTGAGGCATGTTCTTAATCAGTGAATGATGTAGAAGCTCCTGGCCTGTAAGGATTGAGCCAATGCTTAGCTGGTGGTCCTGGGTTCTACAAAAATGCAGGCTGAGCAAGCCATTGGGAGGAACCAGTCAGCAGTAATCTTCCACAGCCCTACATTAGCTGCTACTTCCAGGTTCATACCCTGTTTGAGTTCCTGTCTTGTTTTCCTTCAGTGGTGAACAATGGTGTGGAAGGACAATCCAAATAAAATCTTTCATCCCTACCCTACTTTTGTCATGATGTTTTATCACTGCAGTAGTAGCCCTAACAAGGACACCATCTTCAGCTAATCTTGTATTATTTTGTTCACGTTTCCTTACCATTTTTCCAAAGTTAACAATCTAATATGTAGTCTTTTTTGGAAAACATACGTGTTCATTTGATTGTCATGTGAACATGCACATATTTAAATTACCCTAACAGCTTCTTTATAACAATATTGTAAAAAATAGACTTGCCTGTTTATGCTAATCTCTTAGAAACTATATAAATAACTAATAAATGAGCTCTCTAGATCTGCAATTAGATGCAGAAGTTGCATCAGAGTTATTAATAGAAAAAAATATGTCAGTGTGAACACCAAAAGAGTTTTCCAGGAGAGAAGAGAAGAGGTAAATGCCAAATGGTGACTCCTTACCACTATACTCATGGAAATGATATCCAAAAAAGCATTTAGGGCAAAAATATGAAAGAAAGTTGTCATTTCTAAATATGACACTGGACTCTTCAAAAATGAGAAACATGTTGTCTATGTGCCAAAAAATTGGAACTAAATCTCTGTCTCTTACCCTGTATTAAGTGAATGGATGATCTTAATATAGCATCAGAAATTGTTAATTTGCTAGAAGAAAATGCACTTTAATATAAACACGTAAGTTAAAACTTTCTATAAAGGACCCCATCACACTATGTTTGAGGAATACCAACATTTAAAGACTTAAAAAATAAATAGATATCCTACTGGAAACAGAGAAATAGTGATAGCCAAAAATGTGAGGAAAGACATAGAGACAAAGACAGAGACACAGAAACAGACAGTATTTAAATAGAGATATCCTCAAACATAAGAACAATGCATCTCCCAGACACCATAAACTATCAAATTTAAAGCCAATGCCATGTGTGGCTCATCACTTTGGGAACTGTTTGTTGATCAGTAAGTTTCTCTTATAGGCTATAGAATTTACTCTTATTTAGTATTCAGAATTCTATGATAATATTGTATTTCTGAAGATCCATTTACTTGAGACAAAGATTGTGAGGAACCAAGCTCCTAGTGACATGAAATTTTCATCTAGCTTGTCTTTGTATCTCTGGGAGGTGCTATACATATTAATAGGCCTGCTGAGTACTATGAAACATGACAACTACAGTATCAAGCCTTGAAAATCTATACCACAGGCATAGTACTTGTATGTTGGTTGTCAAAATATAGTCGGCTACTTTCACATTGAATTTAATGCCTGTTTATAAGACAGAATATGTCTGATCCACTTAAGAGGTCCAAGAACCCACACATAGGTAAGTTATAGGCTTCAAGGAAGAACATATTACTATGATTCTGATATAAGCACAGTATTTGTTTGTCCTATTAGTTCCTACCTTTACACACAGAGATTATTGTATACCTTAACCCTCAAGAGCAAAGCTTCTTATTTGGTAGGTGAAAATTGCCAACGTTCCCTACACCTGGACAAGGTACAGAGAATAAGAGAACACAGAGGGTTTAGCCCATAAATGGGGCATCTATATCAAACTTTTTCTCCTGCACCCTGGGACCATTTTGAAAGATGGGCCAGAAGAATATTTTAAGATCCAGAAATTCAGAGATTTTAATATCTGTACCAAAAGAGTGTTTCTGAGACAAAACATGAAAGTTGCTTGTATCAACTCATAAGATCTGGGATTGTATGCAAATAAAAAAAAAAATGGAAAAGAAAAAATGCAGAAAGAAAATAGAAAAGATGAATGGAAGGAAGGAAGGAAATGATCAGGTAAGACAAAAATCTCACCATTCATAGTAAAATGGGCTCCTAGAGGAAGAACTATTGTCAGTTGGTAGCTTCTAGAACTGGGACAATCAGTTTCTCCAGGAATGCCAACTCGAAAAGCTACACAAGCTCCAATAGATGGCTCTAGACCTAAGCACACAGTGGTGGCTTTAAGTAACTAGATGAGCTTTTAAAAAAACAGATTAAATTGGGAGGAAATAATGATGAAAGGGTGAAAAGTAAGATATTAGTGGGGAGAGTTTATGGAGTGGATTTGCTAAAAACCCTGTATATATCTTTGAAATTCACAGTCCACTAAAAAATGCAGATGTGAATGCCTAGGGCCAACCATCAGACTGAGCTCAGGGGACCTTCTGGTGGACCTAGGGGGGGAAGACTGAAGGAGCAGAGGTGTATTGCAAGCTAATTGGAAGAACAACATAGGTTGGCTAACTACCTAGTTCTCCCAGAGTTTAGACCAATGAAGGAGTGTACCTGGAGGGTTCTATGACTCCAGATACATATGTAGCAGAGGATGGCCTTGCCTGACAACAATGGGAGGGGAGGCCCTTTGTCCAAAGTTGTTTTGATACCCCAGCATAGGGGGATGCTGGACTGGTAGGGAGGGAAAATGTAAATGTGTAGAGGAGTACCCTCATAGAGGCAAATGGTAGGGGGAAGGACAGATGTCGGATGGGTACTTGATGAAGAGGTAAGCAGAAAGTCGAATATCAGCTGAGATATAAAGGAGTAGAATGATTAATAAAAAGAAAAAAAGAAGGAAGAGGAAGAGGAGCAAGAGGAGTAAAAGAAGAAGAAGGAGGAGGAGGACGAGGAGGAGGAGGAGAAGAAGAAGAAGAAGAAGAAGAAGAAGAAGAAGAAGAAGAAGAAGAAGAAGAAGAAGAAGAAGAAGAAGAAGAAGAAGAAGAAGATGATGATGAAGAGGAAGAAGAAGAGGAAGGAGAAGAAGGAGAAGGAGAGGGAGAAGGAGAGGGAGAGGGAGAAGGAGAAGGAGAGAGAGAGAGAGGGATAGGCAAAGTGAGAGGAAGGAAGGAAAGTAGAAAGGAAGAAAGGAAGGAAGGGAGGAAAAAAGCTGTCTCATATTGACTCAGTGAGAGAGAATTTACCTAAATATACAGAGACTTAATGTTTCCTTGTCAGGGGATAACTAGGATAGGGAAGTCCATTATCTCAGAGAAGAGGATGAAGGAGGAATTCTGTGAGTAGGGGGTGGGGAGCAGCGATTGGGAATGTAAAAAAACAAAAACAGTGTCCTCTGTACACAGATAAACAAGGACTGTGTTTCATACAACACATAATAGAGCCAAATAAAATTTTACCAAAACACTTGCATAAGTACTCTAGCATGGCTTGATTATTTTAGACACTGAGGTAATGTAAGTATCAGTATTTTAAGGGAAGAGACTAAAAATAACAAGATAATCGTGATCAAAATAAACATCAAGTATAAAAATCAATATAGATGGTCTTAAGTAAAACAAGTAAATTTACTTATTAAACCAAAAGGCTATAAAGATTTTAATTGGGGCTGAAAAAGATTTTAGTTTATCTTCCAGGTGAAACTCTGGTAACACTTGGGTACAATGCTCATTAAAACTAGTTTTTGGAAAATATTATTTTCAGAAGTTGACATCTGCAACAACATATTAGTGTTATAAAACATTTCCTGTAAGCCATTAAGCTTTGATAATTGACCTGGAAAACCTAAACAAATAGATTGTAAGAAGATGCTGTCTGTTTTCAAGATAATACATTTAACTGTTCTTAAAATTAATTCCCAGGAATCAATACCTGTTTCAAAGTTAAAGAAAGGTTTCCTTTTACCACTTCCATCGGGGATGCATATATGTCTTGCTCATTTGAATTATGTTGTTTAGTTGTATTTCATTAAGGCAGCTTTATGATCTTCCATGTACTGTGTTGACAGGAGCTTTTTAAATGACAGTTCATATGCATAAGATCAATGAAAGGTGATGTATGCTTTACTGTACCCAATGCAGATCTTAAAGTTACTGGAAAGGGACACATTCACAGAATACTGGAACCTGACAATACTGTTTTATTTTTTGACCATTTAATTTCCCACTGCAGAGTTGAGAAAGAAAACTACAAAAAGGTCAATTCTCAGTACTTGAAAGTGGAGGGAGTTTAATTTGGTATGATTCGATTAAATTATACATTTTTCATTAAATAACTTCAAATCAAGTGCTTCATGGGTGAAGTGTTGAATTTGAGGTATATTTTAGAAAGTATCAAATTATTGAATTTAATTTTCTCTTACTTACATATCCCATTTTTTAATTCTTCTTTCATATAATAATACATCTTGACTTCAGTTTGTTCTCCCTCTAATCCCTGCTCCCCTGTTTTTTCCACCTCCCCTCTGCCCTAGATTGGATCCTCACCAGTTTCCCTTCAGAAAAAACAGACCTCTCTGAAAATATTTCATTATGTAGAACAAACTGTCATTAGAGCATGATATCAAATTGAAGACACATGCATTTAAATATAATTTTAGAGAGAGTTTTATTGTTTATAAAAATAAAATAAACTCAATTATTGGAAGATGAATTAGAACAATGATGACCATGAAGCCAGACATGTGTTCTTTTTGTGTATGTGAGTGACAGGCACACATCTCAACTTCTGTTTATGTTGTATTGACTGTTATATACTATTTATGTTCTTTTATTTAGTTCTTACATGAAAAGATGAGTAATTGAAAATATGTAAATTTATTTTTTTAATTAACTATTATCCTTTCAAGTACCTTTTGCAATATCCCACCACTGAAAATAGTGAATATCCTAACTTACTGGAAAAACAAGATTTTGACTTATAGTCAAACTTCATGATGATAATGGAGATCTTTGAGAAGCACATAAATAACACACATAAATAAGTACAGGATACCCAGGAGAGCACAGGCAAATGAGCTGAAGCCCTTAAAAAGGAAACACATATACAGAAAGAAAAACAAAAACAACCCCCCCCCAAGATCACTTAAAGAGCTACAGGAAAGCACAAACAACCAGGTGAAGAAACTGAAAACAGAAATAGAGAAAATGAAGACATGACAAAAGGAGACATCCCTGATGTTGGAAAACCTAAGAAAGACATCAGGAGTTATAGATGGTAGTATCAACAACAGAATACAAGATATGGAGGAGAGAATCTCACGATCAGAAGAGACCAGAGAAATTGTTGACACAACAGTCAGAGAAAGTGTAAAAATCAAAAAAAGATTTTAACCTAAAACACCCAGAAAATTTAACACACAATGAGAAGACAAAATCTAAGGCTAAAAGGTGGAGTAGAGAGCAAAGACTCCCAACTGAAAGGCAAAGTAAATATCTTCAACAAAATTATAGGAAAAAAAAAAAAAGAAAACTTCACTAATGTAAAAAAAATAAAAATAAAAAATGACGACAAACATTCAAAAAGCCTACAGAACCCCAAATAGAATGGATCAGAAAGAAAAAATTTTCTGGCACATAATTGTCAAAAAAAATGCTCAAAACAAAGAAAGAATACTATATTAAAAGTAGTAAGAGAAAAAGGACAGGTAACCTATAAAGGAAGATCAATAAGAATTACCAGACTTTTCAAAAGAGACTATGAAAGTTAAAAGATTCTGGACTGACAAACTTATAGACCCTAAGGAAAGAGGAGTTCCAGCCCAGGTTACTATATTCAGCAAAACTCTCAATCACCATAGATGGAAGAACAAAGATATTCCATGACAAAGATAAATTCACACACTATCTGTCCACAAATCCAGCACTACAAAGAATAACAGGTGGAAAATTCCATCACAAAGAGGAAAACTTTACCCTAAGAAATTCAAGAAACTAATCCTCTTGCAACAAATATTAAAGAAGAAAAGAACACAAACATAACTCAATCTATAAAAGCAAAAATAGCAGGAAACAACAATCACTATTCTTTGCAATCCGTTAACGTCTATGGGCTCATTTCTTCAATAAAAATATATAGACTATCAGACTAGATATTTAAATAGGATCCAGCATTTTGCTGCATACAGGAAACTTAGCAACAAAAACAGGCACTACCTCACAGTAAAGGATTGGAAAAAAAAATCTTTCCAAGCAAATGGTCCCAAGAAAGAAGATTCAGTAGCCATCCTAATATAGAATAAAATAGATTTTAAACAAAAAGTCCTTAAAAAAGAAAACAAGGAAAAACACATTTTACTCATCAAAAGAAAAACCTATCAAGACGAACTCTCAATCCTGAACATCTATGTTCCATATACAAGATCAACCACATTCATAAAAGGAAATTTACTAAAGCTCAGAGCATATATTACACCACACAGAATGATAGTACGAGACTTTAATATTCCACACTCATCATGGAAGCAGAAACTGTACAGAGACACAATAAAACTAACAGAGGTTATAAACCAAATGGATTTAATGGACATCTATAGAATATTTCATTCTAAAACCAAAGAATCTTAAAAAGACTGGTGAGTAGGAGATCTGGACAGCCAGGGAGCAGAGGGATCTCTGCAGAGTGTGCACAGTAAGTGCACCCCCAGGCCTGCCTGATCCAGGGACCAGGAACAGAACTTTGGAACTTCTGTTTCCACCCAGCGGCGACTTCAGGGCTCAGAACAGGGCGCAGCCCATCTGCCACTAAGATCCCAGCTTGTAAAGCTTTAAAGATTTATGAGTAGGAGATCTGGACAGCCAGGGAGCAGAGGGATCTCTGCAGAGTGCTCACAGTAAGCACACCCCCAGGCCTGCCTGATCCAGGGACCAGGAGCAAAACTTTGGAACTTCTGTTTCCAACCTGCGGCGACCTCAGGGCACAGAACAGGGCTTGGTCAATCTGACAACTGGACCAGTAGAGATCCAGGGACACAGACCAGATACAAGGGAAAGGCGAGAACATATCACTGACAACAAGATGGCGAGGGGAAATTGAAAGAGTATGTCCCAAGGAAACCAAGAACTCCTGGCAATACCAGAACCCAGCTCTACCTTAAGAGCAAACATTGGAATGCCAAACACTCCAGAAAAAGAAGACACAGACCTGAAATCATATCTCAAGATGTTTATAGAGATACTTAAACAAGAACGGGAAAAAAAAGCAAAAAGATTCAGATGCTTTCAAAGAGAAAACAAGAAAAACACTCAAAGAACTCAAAGAACTAGAGGAAAACAGAACCAAAGAGATGAGGGAATTTTAAACAAAATTTGACACAATAAAGAAAACACTAAAAGAGATAACCCTAGAAGTGGAACACCTAAAAGAGAAATCAGGAGTCACAGAAGCAATCATTTCCAATGGACTACAAGGGATGAAAGAGAGAATCTCCGGGGCAAAAGACAACATTGTAAACATAGACAAAACAGCCAGAGAAGATGCAAAAAACAAAAAGCTCCTAACCCAAAACGTCAAGGAAATCAAGGACACAATGAGAAGACCTAAACTAAGGATAATAGGAATAGAAGAGGGAGAAGAGTATCAACTAAGAGGCACAGTAAATATCTTCAAATAAATCATAGAAGAAAACTTCCCTACTCTCAAGAATGAGATGACCACGAGCATAAAAGAAGCCTTCAGGACTCCAAATAGGTTGGACCAGAAAAGAAATACCTCCCGACACATAATAGTGAAAACACCAAGTGCCCAAAGCAAAGAAAGAATACTAAAAGCAGTATGAGAAAAAGGTCAGGTAACTTATAAAGGTAGGCCAATCAGAGTCACACCGGATTTCTCAACAGAGACTATGAAGCTAGAAGAGCCTGGACAGACATAATTCACACCCTAAGAGAACACAAATGCCAGCCCAAGCTGCTATACCCAACAAATATATCAATCACCATCGATGGAGAGATGAAGATATTTCAAGACAAATCAAAACTTACACAATATCTAACCACTAACCCAGCACTACAACAAATTTTAGGTGAAAAACCCAATACAATGAGGGAAAATACAGCCTAGTGAAAACAAGTAAACTCCTAAACAAGAAAACTAAAAGAAGAAAAAGACACAGACACAACTCAACCCACAAAGGTAATAATGGCAGGAAACAGAAACAACTATTGCTTGATATTTATTAACATAAATGAACTCAAATCCCCAATACAGAGAAATAGGCTATCAGACTGGATACATAAACAAAATCCAGCCTTTTACTGCACACAGGAAACTCATCTCAGAGACAAATACAGACACTATCTCAGAGTAAAAGGGTGGAAAAGAACTTCCAAGCAAAGAGCCCCAAGAAGAAAGCTGGAGTGGCTATTCTAATATCGAATAAAGTAAATTTCCAAACAAAAGTTATCAAAAAAGGTAAAGAAGGACACTTTTTACTCATTACCAGGGAAATCTGTCAGGAGGAACTCTCAATTCTTAACATATATGCTCCAAATAACAAAGCACCCACATTCATAAAAGAAACCCTAATAAAGCTCAAAAAATACATTTCACCCCACAGAATAATAGTGGGAGACTTTACTACCCCACTCTCACCAATGGACAGATCATGGAAACAGAAACTGAACAAGGATACTGCAAAACTAGCAGAGACTTTGGACCAACTAGAATTAATAGATATATACAGAACATATCATATTAAAGTAAAAGAATACACCTTCTTCTCACCACCCCATGGCACCTTCTCGAAAATTGACCACATAATTGGACACAGAACGAGCATCAATCGATATAAGAAGATGGAAATACTCCTATGCATCTTCTCAGATCACCATGACCTATGGCTGGTCTTTAACAACAACAAAGACAACAAAAAGTTTACATACATATGGAAACTAAACAACGCTCTCTTAAATGATAGCAGGGACAAAAAAGAAATAAAGAAAGAAATTAAGGACTTTCTAGAATTCAACAAAAACGAAAACAGAACATACCGAAGCCTATGGGATGCAATGAAAGCAGTACTGAGAGGAAATCTCATAACACTAAGTGCTTCCAAAAAGAAACTGGAGAGAGCTTACATCAGCAACCTGACAGCACAGGTAAAAGCCCTAGAACAAAAGAAAGCAGATATACCCAAGAAGGCTAGAGAGCAAGAAATAATCAAAATTAGGGCAGAAATTGACCAAATAAAATCAAAAAGAACCATTGAAAAAATCCACAAAACCAAGAGTTGGTTCTTTGAGAAAATCAACAAGATTGATAAACCCCTAGCCAGACTAACTAGAGGGCAAAGAGAGAGTTTACATATTAACAAAATCAGAAAGGAAAGTGGCGACATAACAACTGAAACTAGGAAATTCAACAAATCATCAGATCCTACTACAAAAACTTATACTCCACAAAATTGGAAAATCTGGAAGAAATGGAAGAATTCCTAGACAGAAACAAGATCCCAAGTTGAACAAGGACCATGTAAACCATGTCAATAACCCTATAACACCTAAAGAAATAGAAGAAGTCATCAAAAGCCTCCCAACCAATAAAGGCCAGGTCCAGATGGGTTCAGTGCAGAATTATATCAGACATTTATTGGAGATATAACACCAATACTCTCCAAACTATTCCAAAAGGTAGAATCAGATGGAATACTACCTAACTCATTTTTGAGGCTACAATAACCCTCGTACCTAAACCACACAAAGATCCTACAAGGAAAGAGAACTTCAGACCAATCTCACTTATGGACATTGATGCAAAAATACTCAACAAAATCCTTGCAAACCGAATCCAAGAACACATCAAAACGATCATTCATCATGACAAAGTAGCCTTCATCCCTGGGATGCAGGGATAATTTAATATAAGGAAATCCATCAACGTAATCCACCATATAAACTAACTCAAAGATCAAAATCACATGGTCATCTCACTAGGTGCTGAGAAAGCATTTGACAAAATCCAGCACCCCTTCATGTTAAAAGTCTCAGAAAGACCAGGAATTCAAGGTCCATACATAAACATAATAAAAGAAATATACAACAAACCAATGGCCAACATCAAACTTAATGGCGAGAAACTTGAAGCAATCCCACTAAAATCAGGGACTCGACAAGGCTCTCCAATCTCCCCCTACCTATTCAACATAGTACTGGAAGTCCTGGCTGGAGCAATTAGACAGCAAAAGGAGATCAAGGGGATACAAATCGGAAAGGAAGAGATAAAAACATCACTCTTTGCTGATGACATGATAGTGTACTTGAGTGACCCCAAAAATTCCACCAGAGAACTTCTACAGCTGAGAAACAAGTTCAGCAATGTGTCTGGATACAAAATTAACTCGATCAAATCAGTAGCCTTCCTATACTCAAAAGACAAACATGTGGAGAAGAAATTAGGGAAAAGGTACACTTCACAATCATCACAAAAATTGTGAAATACCTTGGTGTGACTCTAACTAAGCAAGTGAAGGACCAGTATGACAAGAACTTCAAAACTCTAAAGAAAGAAATTTAAAAGGATCTCAGAAAATGGAAAGATCTCCCATGCTCATGGATTGGAAAGATCAATATCTTAAAAATGGCCATCATACCAAAAGCAATCTACAGATTCAACGCAATCCCCATCAAATTTCCCACCCAGTTCTTCATGGAACTGGAAAGATCAATGTGCAATTTCATATGGAATAACAAAAGACCTAGAATAGCTAAATCCATCCTCAACAACAACAAAAAAAAAAAATCTGCGAAAATCACTATCCCTGACCTCAAGCTATATTACAAGGCAATTGTGATGAAAACTGCATGGTAATGGTACAGAAATAGGCATGTGGATCAATGGAATAGAATAGAAGATCCAGAAAGGACCCCTCATGTATATGGTCACCTGATTTTTGACAAAGGAGCAGTAAATATTCAATGGAAAAAGGACAGCCTATTCAACAAATGGTGCTGGTCCAACTGGCACTCAGCATGCAAAAGAATGAAAATAGACCCTTTCTTATCTCCTTGTTCAAAGCTCAAGTGTAAGTGGACCAAACATCTCCACATTAAACCAGATACACTGAAACTATTAGATGAGAAAGTAGGGAAAACCTTAGAACACATAGGCACAGGAGAAAATTTCCTGAACAAAACACCGCTTGCTCAAGCTCTAAGGTCAAAGTTTAACAAATGGGACTTAATGTGATTGCAACGTTTTTGTAAGCCTAAGGACATCTTCAAGAAAACAAAACGGCAAACAACAGAATGAGAAAAGATCTTTACCAACACCACATCAGATAGAGGCCTAATATCCAAGGTATACACGGAACTCAAGAAGCTAGACTCCAGAGAATCAAATAACCCTATTAAAAAATGGGGTACAGAGCCAAACAAAATTTTCTCAGTTGAGGAACATTGAATGGCCTAGAAACATCTGAGGAAGTGCTTGACATCCTTAGCCTTCAGGCAAATGCAAATCAAAACAACCCTGAGATTCCACCTCACACCAGTTAGATTGGTCAAGATCCAAAAATCAGATGACAGCAGATGCTGGAGAGGCTGCAGAGAAAAAGGAATATTTCTCCACTGTTGGTGGGGTTGCAAACTAATACAACCACTCTGGAAATCAGTCTGGCGATACCTTAGAAAATTGGATATAGTACTACCTGAAGACCCAGCTATTCCACTTCTGGGCATATACCCCAGAGACACCTTAGTACACAGCAAAGATATATGCACCACAATGTTCATAGCAGCTCTATTTATAATAGCCAGAAGCTGGAAAGAACCCAGATGTCCTTCAGAAGATGAATGGATACAAAAATTGTGGTACATTTACACAATGGAATACTACTCAGCCACCAGAAACAATGACTTAACCAAATTCTTAAGAAAATGGCTGCATCTAGAGAATATGATCCTGAGTGAGATAACCCAATAACAATAGAATAGACATAATATGCAGTCACTGATAGTGGGATGCTAACCCCAGAGGCTTGCACTCCCCCAGAAACAACTCACAGACTGTATGAAGTCCAAGATATAAAGAAAACAAAACAAAACAATAAAATATTTACAAAACAAAAAACTTTAACTATTTCCATGTTATACTTTATTTTACATGTTCTTTATGCTCATTGTAACTATTAAGTTTTCAAAGCATACTATCAAACCTGGAAAAAATCAAGTACTGACTAAAAAATATATTCATATAGTTTTATATAAAAATTATGTTAAAATATGAAAAATAAGTAGTGACATAAATGTATAATTTTAAGCAAAAAATGTTTAAAATCTGTACATTTATCTTTGTTTTGTAAAATAAAGTTGTTTAAAAAAAAAAGAATCAACAAATGGGACCTGATGAAATTACAAAGTTCTGTAAGGCCAAGAACACTGTCAAAAGAACCAACAGCTCCCAACAAATTGTGAAAAGATCTATATCAATCTTTCATCTGATAGAGGGCTAGTATTCAATATATACAAAAAAAACTCTATAAGTTAGACTTCAGAGAATTAAATAATCCAATTAAAAGTGGAGTACAGAGCTACACAGAGACTAATTAACTTAAGAATATAGAATGGGTGAGAAGCACATAAAGAAATGATCACCACCCTTAGTCATCAGGGAAACACAAATCAAAACCAACCAAAATTCCACCTCAAACCAGTCAGAATGGCTAAGACCAAAACTCAGATGACAGCAGATGCTGATGAGAATGTGGAGAAAGAGGAACACTCCTCCACTGTGGATAGGAATGTCAACTTTTATAACCATTCTTGGAAATCAGTCTGGCAGTTCCCCAGAAAATTAGACAGAGTACTACTTGAGGACCCAACTATACCATTCCTGGCTATACACACAAAAGTAACTTCAACATTTAACAAAAAACATGCTCTACAATGCTTTTAGCAGCCTTATTTAGAATAGCCATGAGCTAGAAAGAATCCAGATGTCCTTTAATATAGGAATGGATACAGAAATTGTATTACATATACAACACTACTCAATTTTTAAAACAACAAATTCATGAAATTCCTAAACAAAAGTACAGAATTGAAGCTATCATCCTGAGTGATGTAACCCAGTCAAAAAAAGAATACTTATGGTATGTACTCACTTATAAGTGGATATTAGCCCTCCCCCACCCCACCCCACAAAGAAGCTCAGAATATCCAAGAAACCATCCACAGACATTATGAAGCTCAAAAAGAAGGAAGACCAGAATGTGGATGCCTCAGTCCTTCTTAGAAGAGAGAACAAAACAGAGGAGGAAATACAAGGTCAAACAGAGGATCAGGGATTGAAGAAAAGATCTACAGAGATTGCCTCACTTAGAGTATCACCACATATGCTGCCACCAAACCCAAGCCTTAATGTGGATGCCTAGAAATGTTTCCTGAAAGGAACCAGATATGGATGATTTCTCAGAGTCATATAGATACAGATGAGTATGCTTGCAGCTAAATATCAAACTGAACACGGAGACCCCAGTGAAAGAGCTAGAGAAAGGACTAAAGGTGCTGAAGGTTTGTAACCTCATTGGAAGAACATCATCAACCAGACAAGGCACTGAGGTGGGAGAGCATAATTTGGAAGAGGGAACAACTTCACAGAAGCAAGTTAAGGGGGAGGATGGTGGTGAGTGGCAGAAGCAGGGTATAACATTTGTAATGTAAATATAGAGACTATTCTATAAAATTGAAAAAAACAAAACCAACCAACCAACCAACCAAACAAACAAACAAAAAATTGCTTTCCCTTTCTTCAAGGCACCAGTGAAGTTCGAATATGGTTTTTTTGAACTCTTACCAGTTTTGACTGGGATGAACCACTCACTAATTTCATAAATGTGGGAGCTCAAAGCTTTGTTTCTATTTTCAAGCTTTAAAATGTACTTTTATCGGTCTGTGGCATTTTCTTTAACATTCTATCTCTAGCCTCACATTTGTTTTAAAGGAATAAATATTGCTGCTGAAAAGTGCTGTGGAAACATGCATCATGTCTCCAAATGTCAGACACCTGCCTCCCAGAATTCTCTCCACCTGACACTCGTCTGCCAGAATTCTGAGCACCTGACACTTGTCTCCCAGAATTCTGTGCACCTGACCTCGGCTTGGCCCAGTAAGGTGCATGTTTAACGGATAATCTTTGAAAAGTACCACACAAATTTGACAGATTTTTTTTTTCTACTCTATTAATAAAAGTTTTCTTGAGATAAACGGAAAAGTGCAAGATTTAAATCTAAAATGGTTTTCTTCAATTTCCCCCTGGTTGCCTCATAATCTATTATTTAGTCAACAGGAAAAATGCAGAAAAGAAATTGAATAAAGCTTTGATTGAAAAACGTTACAGGAAATAACAGTGATATAATTAATCAGTCGTAATAAAAAGATCTGTGTTTGTCGTTGGAGCACTGTTTTTTGTTTGTTTGCTTGATTGCTTGTTTTTATTTTTTAAATAATATTTCTTATGAACCAATGGCTAATCATGAGACAGAATAGTTTGTATTTTTTTATGTACACAGTTTGGGAGAGAAACATATACAATATAATTTTGTATAACATTTAGGGTTTCCATCCATGTTCCTGGAGATTCTGTTGTCACAGTGCATGCCTCCCAGAACAGACAGTTTTAGGTCTCAAATTTGCCGATCTACCTTCAAATCACTTGAATTCTTAGGAAATTAAACTGTTTTTTATTTCCCTAGTTCATATCAGTTAAAATGTTGAATATTTTTAAAAATTGAAAACAAAACTAATTCATAATCATTTCTTCTACACAAAATAAGTCCATTGAAAAGTTCCAAAGTACTAAAAGCGCTCCTTGGCAAGGCTTCTGTTTGCAAGCAAGGTTCTATAGAATGCACCACATGTTAGTCTTCACTATAAAAAATTCCTGTTAAATTTTGTTTATTTTCTCTGTGAAAAACTAAAGTGCTATCACCAGGCCTTGCCATAAAACTAATCTCCTGCTACTGGGTGTGCTAAAGAATTATCATCTCTTCTAACCCATGTTTCATTAAATGACGATTATTAACTCCCAGTAGAATTTTATTACAACACACAACCTGCCTCCTACTAGATCCAACAACATAATGAATAGAGGCAATCTCTCTTCACTTTATTTTAATGGCCAAGTGTGTCTAAATTTCATCAATGTGAATCACATATGTTGGTGTTCATGTTAATCCTCCTAAAGAGTTAGTGCTAAGAAATGGTGACATGATTTCTTACATATTCAATTTTCAGAAAACATGTATAATCTGAGGTTCTCTATGACTTTCTTTTAATATTTTTAAATCATTCTACATAGGAAGAAATACTTGAGAGTTTATTTATGTGTATTCAGCCATCACTATATTTCAGAATAGATGATCAGTATTATCACTCTGAAGGGCTAATATAAACCCAGAGTCACTTGTACAATGGATATAATTAGATAGTTTTTGGACTACATGAACAAAGTCAAGACTTCTCTCACTCAGAGTTAGTCTCCTTTTTAGTAGACACATGTATTTCTTTAAAACCAGTTCATATGTCTAAATCATTGAAAGGTGGTTTTTTTGTTTGTTTGTTTCTTTGTTTTTCTGTTGTAGTCTTTTTTTAACCAAAAATAAGAGTTCTAAAGTTTTATTCAGGAAGTTTATACACCCTCTAAATTTATTATTTGCTTAAATAATCCTAGTACTAATCCATTCTTTTCATGAGTCTCATCAAGACATAAACGTTCTGGTGTAACAAAACAACATGTCTAGGAAGATAGTTGAATTGGTGTAATAGGAGGATGGATTTTAAGGACTAGACCATCATTTTTAATTGGTTTTAAAGCTTGCTTCTTAACTGGAAGCTCTTGGCCCATATTATTAATAAGAACTTATATTTCAATAGGTCATAGGACCTTGGGGAGAACCTATGTCTATTTCGTTGCTAACTAGACAAAGTAATTGTTTTATTGAACTGATTGATTTCTTTTTTTTTAACGACTTTATTTTACAAAACAAAGATAAATGTACAGATTTTAAACATTTTTTGCTTAAAATTATACATTTTTGCCAGTAATTTTTTTTTCAGATTTTAAAATAAAGTTTACATAAAACTATGTGAATATATATTTTAGTCAGTACTTGATTTTTTCAAGGGCTTGACAGTATGCATTAAAAACCTAATAGTTATCATGAGCATAAGTACATGCAAAAGAAAACGCAACATGGAAATATTCAAAGTCTTCTTGTTTTGTAAATATATATATTTTTTGTTTTCTTTATTTCTTGGACTTCATACAGTCTGTGAGTTGTTTCTGGGGGAGTGCAAGCCTCTGGGGTTAGCATCCCAATATCAGTGAGTGCATATTATGTCTGTTCTTTTGTGACTGGGTTATCTCACTCAGGATGATATTTTCTAGATACAGCCATTTTCTTAAGAATTTGGTTAAGTCATTGTTTCTGGTGGCTGAGTAGTATTCCATTGTGTAAATGTACCACAATTTTTGTGTCCATTCATCTTCTGAAGGACATCTGGGTTCTTTCCAGCTTCTGGCTATTATAAATAGAGCTGCTATGAACATTGTAGTGCATATATCTTTGTTGTGTATTAAAGTGTCTCTGGGGTATATGCCCAGAAGTGGAATAGCTGGGTCTTCAGGTAGTACTATATCCAATTTTCTGAGGTATCGCCAGACAGATTTCCAGAGTGGTTGTATTAGTTTGCAACCCCACCAACAGTGGAGAAGTGTTCCTCTTTCTCTGCAGCCTCGCCAGCATCTGCTGTCATCTGATTTTTGGATCTTGGCCAATCTGACTGGTGTGAGGTGGAATCTCAGGGTTGTTTTGATTTGCATTTCCCTGATGGCTAGGGATGACGAGCACTTCCTCAGATGTTTCACGGCCATTCAGTGTTCCTCAACTGAGAACGTTTAGTTCAGCTCTGTACCCCATTTTTAATATGGTTATTTGATTCTCTGGTGTCTAGCTTTTTGAGTTTCTTGTATACATTGGATATTAGGCCTCTATCTGATGTGGTGTAGGTTATGATCTTTTCCCATTCTGTCGATGCCATTTTGTTTTCTTGACGATGTCCTTAGCCTTACAGAAACTTTGCAATCTCATTAAGTCCCATTTGTTAATCTTTGACCTTAGAGCTTGAGCAAGCGGTGTTTTGTTCAGGAAATTTTCTCCTGTGCCTATGTGTTCTAAGGTTTTCCCTACTTTCTCATCTAATAGTTTCAGTGTATCTGGTTTAATTTGGAGATCTTTGATCCTCTTACACTTGAGCTTTGTACAAGGAGATAAGAAAGGGTCTATTTTCATTCTTTTGCATGCTGAATGCCAGTCGGACCAGCACCATTTTTTGAATAGGGTGTCCTTTTTCCATTGAATGTTTACTGCTCCATTGTCAAAAATCAGGTGACCATATACATGATGGCTCCTTTCTGGATCTTCTATTCTATTCCATTAATCACATGCCTATTTCTGTACCAGTACCATGCAGTTTTCATCACAATTGCCTTGTAATATAGCTTGAGGTCAGGGATAGTGATTCCCGCAGATGTTTTTTTGTTGTTGAGGATGGATTTAGCTATTCTAGGTCTTTTGTTATTCCATATGAAATTGCACATTATTCTTTCCAGTTCCATGAAGAACTGGGTAGGAATTTTGATGGGGATTCCGTTGAATCTGTAGATTGCTTTTGGTATGATGACCATTTTTAAGATATTGATCTTTCCAATCCATGAGCATGGGAGATCTTTCCATTTTCTGAGATCCTCCTGAATTTCTTTCTTTAGAGGTTTGAAGTTCTTGTCATACAGGTCCTTCACTTCCTTAGTTAGAGTCACACCAAGGTATTTCATAGTTTTTGTGACTATTGTGAAGGGTACCTTTTCCCTAATTTCTTTCTCCACATGTTTTTCCTTTGAGTATAGGAAGGCTACTAATTTGATCGACTTAATTTTATATCCAGCCACTTTGCTGAATTTGTTTATCAGCTGTAGAAGTTCTATGGTGGAATTTTTGGGGTCACTCAAGTACATATCATGTCATCGGCAAAGAGTGATGTTTTTATCTTTTCCTTTCCGATTTGTATCCCCTTGATCTCCTTTTGCTGTCTAATTGCTCCAGCCAGGACTTCCAGTACTATGTGGAATAGGTATGGGGAGAGTGGGCAGCCTTGTCCAGTCCCTGATTTTAGTGGGATTGCTTCAAGTTTCTCGCCATTAAGTTTGATGTTGCCTGTTGGTTTGCTGTATAGTGCTTTTAATATGTTTAGTTATGAACCTTGGATTCCTGTTCTTACCAGGACTTTTAACATGAATGGTTGTTGGATTTTGTCAAATGATTTCTCAGCATCTAGCGAGATGACTATGTGATTTTGATCTTGGAGTTTGTTTATATGGTGGATTACATTGATGGATTTCCTTATATTAAACCATTCCTGCATCCCAGGGATGAATCCTACTTGGTCATGATGAATGATAGTTTTGATGTGGTCTTGAATTCAGTTTGCAAGGATTTGTTGAGTATTTTTGCATCAATGTTCATAAGTGAGATTGGTCTGAAGTTCTCTTTTCTTGTAGGGTCTTTGTGTTTTTTAGGTACCAGGGTTATTGTAGCCTCAAAAAATGAGTTAGGTAGTATTCTATCTGATTCTATCTTTTGGAATATTTTGGAGAGTATTGGTGTTATATCCCCAATAAATGTCTGATAAAATTCTGCACTGAACCTGCCTGGGCCTGGGCTCTTTTCGGTTGGGAGACTTTTGATGACTTCTTCTATTTCTTTAGATGTTATACGGTTATTTATATGGTTTACGTGGTCCTGGTTTAACTTTGGGATCTTGTATCTGTTTAGGAATTTGTCCATTTCCTCCAGCTTTTCCAATTTTGTGGAGTATAAGTTTTTGTAATAAGATCTGATGATTTCTTGAATTTCGTCAGTTTCAGTTGTTATGTCACCACTTTTCTTTCTGATGTTTTTGATTTGTATACTCTCTCTTTGCCCTCTAGTTAGTCTTGCTAGGGGTTTATCAATCTTTTTGATTTTCTCAAAAACGAACTCTTGGTTTTGTTGATTTTTTCAATGGTTCTTTTTATTCTATTTGGTCTATTTCTGCCCTAATTTTGATTATTTCTTGCCGTCTACTTTTTTTTGGGTATATCTGCTCCCTTCTGTTCTAGGGCTTTTAGCTGTGCTGTCAGGTTGCTGATGTGAGCTCTCTCCAGTTTCTTTGTGGAAGCACTTAGGGCTATGAGTTTTCCTCTCAGTACTGCTTTCATTGCATCCCATAGGTTTGGGTATGTTGTGTTTTTGTTTTCGTTGAATTCCAGAAAATCCTTAATTCCTTTTCTTATTTCTTCTTTGACCCTGCTATCGTTTAAGAGAGAGTTGTTTAGTTTCCATGTTTATGTGGGCTTTTTGTTGTCTTTGTTGTTTTTAAAGACCAGCCGTAGACCATGGTGATCTGAGAGGATGCATGGGAGTATTTTAATCTTTTTATATCGATTGAGGCTCGCTCTGTGTCCAATTATGTGGTCAATTTTTGAGAAGGTGCCATGGGGTACAGAGAAGAAGGTGTATTCTTTTACTTTAGGATAATACATTCTGTATATATCTATTAATTCTAGTTGGTTCAAAGACTCTGCTAGTTTTGCAGTGTCCTTGTTCAATTTCTGTTTCTATGATCTGTCTATTGGTGAGAGTGGGGTATTATAGTCTCCCACTATTATTGTGTAAGGTGGCATATATTTTTTGAGCTTTAGTAGGATTTCTTTTATGAATATGGGTGCTTTTTTATTTGGAGCATATATGTTAAGAATTGAGAGTTTCTGCTGACCAGATTCCACGGTAATGAGTAAAAAGTGTCCTTCCTTATCTTTTTTGATAACTTTTGGTTGGAAATTTACTTTATTCGATATTAGAATAGACACTCCAGCTTGCTTCTTGGAGCTGTTTGCTTGAAAGTTTTTTTCCCACCTTTTAACTCTGAAATAGTGTCTGTCTTTGTCTCTGAGATGAGTTTCCTGTATGCTGGAAAAGGCTGGATTTTGTTTATGTATCCAGTCTGATAGCCTATGTCTCTTTATTGGGGAGTTGAGTCCATTTATGTTAATAGATATCAAGCAATAGTTGTTTCTGTTTCATGCCATTATTACTCTTGTGGGTTGGGTTGTGTCTGTGTCTTTTTCTTCTTTTAGTTTTCTTGTTTAGGAGTTTTCTTGTTTTTATTAGGCTGTATTTTCCCTCATTGTATTCGGTTTTCCACCTATAATTCGTTGTAGTGCAGGGTTAGTGGTCAAATATTGTGTAAATTTTGATTTGTCTTGAAATATCTTCATCTCTCCATCGATGGTGATTGATAGTTTTGCTGGTATAGCAGCTTGGGCTGGCACTTGTGTTCTCTTAGGGTGTCCATGATGTCTGTCCAGGCTCTTCTACCTTTCATAGTCTCTGTTTTAGAAATCGGGTGTGAGTCTGATTGGCCTGCCTTTATATGTTACCTGACCTTTTTTCCTTACTGATTTTAGTATTCTTTCTTTGCTTTGGACACTTGATGTTTATACTGTTATGTGTCAGGAGGTATTTCATTTCTGGTCCTACCTATTTGGCGTTCTGAAGGCTTCTTTTATGCTCATGGTCATCTCAGTCTTGAGGGTAGGGAAATTTTCTTCTACGATTTTGCTGAAGATATTTACTGTGCCTATAAGTTGATACTCTTCTCCCTCTTCTATTCCTATTATCTTTAGGTTCGGTCTTCTCATTTTGTCCTGGATTTCCTGGACATTTTGGGTTAAGAGCTTTTTGTTTTTTGCATCTTCTCTGGCTGTTTTTCTATGTTTACAATGTTGTCTTCTGCCCCCGAGATTCTTTCTTTGATCTCTTGTAATCTATTGGAAATGCTTGCTTCTGTGATTCCTGATTTCTTTTTTAGGTGTTCTACCTCTAGGGTTATCTCTTTTTGTGTTTTCTTTATTGTGTCAATTTTCTTTTTAAATTTCCTCTTCCATTCCTTCATCTCTTTGATTCTGTTTTCCTCTAGTTCTTTGAGTTCTTTGAGTGTTTTTCTTTTTTCTTCTTTAAAAGCTTTTAAATTTTTTTGCTTTTCCTTCCATTCTTGTTTAAGTATCTCTATCAGCATCTTGAGGTATGACTTCAGGTTTGTGTCTTCCTTTTCTGGAGTGTTTGGAATTCCGATGTTTTCTGTAATGGGAGAGCTGGGTTTTGGTGTTGCCAGGTTGTCTTGGTTTCCTTGGGATATACTCTTTCTCTTTCCTCTTGCCATTTTGTTGTCAGTGATATGTTCTTGCCTTTCCCTTGTATCTGGTCTGTGTCCTTGGATCTCCACTGGTCCAGGTGGCAGATGGGTCGAGCCCTTTTCTATGCCTCAGAGTCGCCGGGTGGGAACAGAAGTTCCAAAGTTCTATTCCTGGTTGCTGCATCAGACAGGACTGGGCAAGGCAAGGCAGGGGGTGCACTCTATGTGTGCACTCTGCAGAGATCTCTCTGCTCCCTGGCAGCCCAGGTCTCCCACCCACCAGTTGCTCAGCCTCTACAAGCCGCTGTTTCGGGTGTCAGATGGTCCAGGCTCTGCTCTGAGTCCTGAAGTCGCCTCCGGGTGGAAAAAGAAGTTCCTAAGTTCTGTTCTAGGTCACTGGATTGGGCAGGACAGTGCAGGTCAAGGCAGGGGTTGCACTTTCTGTGTGCACTCTGCAGGGATCCCTCTGCTCCCCAGCAGCCTAGGTCTCCCACTCACCAGTTGTTCAGCCTTAAGAGCTGCTGTTTCGGGTGGCAGATGTGCCAGGATCCGCTCTGCGTCCTGAAGTTGCCACCCGGTGTCAATAGAAGTTCGAAATATCTGTTCCTGGTCACTGGATCAGGAAGGGCAGGGCAGGGCAAGGGAGGGGGTGCACTTTCTGTGTTTACTCCACAGAGATCTCTCTGCTCCCTGGCAGCCCAGGTCTCCCACCCACCAGTTGCTCAGCCTCTGAACTAATTGATTTCTAATCACTCATTTTTTATGTCCATAGATCAGAGAAACTCTCAGTCCTCATTAGAGAAACTTCATCTTTCATTAGATGACAATAGTATGATGAACAATTAGTCAACTGATAGAGAAACTTTGGAGTGATCAGCCCTAAATGTAAAAGCCTTTATCACAGCCCCTGCCTCTCCTCCAATGTCTCTGGTCCTTGGCAGATGATCAAAATATATTACATGAAGTTATTTTTATTGGTTATTTTATTTATTTACTTTTTAAATGGTATTCCCTTTCCCAGGTTCCCCCTGGATAACTTCTATACCATCCTCTCTTCCACTGCTTCTATGAGGGTGCTCCCCATCCACTCAAATTCCCACCCTCTTACTTCCCTTCACAGTCATCAAGCCTTCCCAAGACCAAGGACCACTCCTCCCAATTATGTCCACAAGGCCATTCTCTGCTACATATGCAGCTATAGCAATGGGTCCCTTCATGTGCAGTCTTTGGTTGATGGTTTAGTCTCTGGGAGCTCTAACAGGTCTGGTTGGTTAATATTATTTTTCTTGCTATGGATTGCAAACACCCCCCAGCTCTTTGAACCCTTTCTCTAACTCCTCCCTTGGGAAGCTTAGGCTTACTCTAATGGTTGGCTGCAAGACCCTGCCTATGTATCTGTCAGACTTTCCAGAGATTCTCAGGAGACAGCTATATTAGTCTCCTGTCAGCATGTACTTCTTGACATCTAGAATAGTATCTGGATTTGGTGTCTGTATTTGAAATGGATCCCCAGGTGGGGCAATCTCTGAATGTAATTTCCTTTGGTCTCTGTTCCATATTTTTATATTTCCTTCAGTGAGTATTTAATTCTGCTTTCTAAGAATGACTGAAGCATCCACACTTTAGTCTTTCTTCTTCTTGAATTTAGTGTGGTCTGTAAATTACATCTTGTGTATTCAGAGCTTTTGAGCTATATCCACTTCTCAGTGAGTGTATGCCATATATGTTCTTTTGTGACAGGGTTAACACTCTGAGAATGGTATTTTCTAATTACATCCATTTGAGTAGAATTTCAGGAAGTCACTGTTTTTAATAGCTGAGTATTATTCCATTGTGTAAATATACCACATTTTCTGTATCCATTCATTTGTTGAAGGATATCTGGTTTCTTTCTAGCTTCTGGCTATTATTAAAAAGGCTGCTATGAAAACGGTGAAACATATGTCCTAGTTAAATGTTGGAGGGTCTTTTGGGTATATGTCCAGGAGTGGTATAGCTGGGCCCTCAGGTAGTACTATGATCAATTTTCTGAGGAACCGCCAGACTGATTTCAAGAGTGGTAGTACCAATTTAGAATCCCACACACAGTGAAAGAGTGTTCTTCTCATTACATATCCTCACCAGCATCACCAGAGATTTGGTCTTAGCCATTTTGACTAGTGGAGGTGGAATCTTAGGTTGGTTTTGATTTGTGTTTCTCTGATGAATAAGGATGGCGTGCATCTTTATGTGCTTCTCAGTCATTCGGTATTCCACAGTTGAGAATTCTTTGTTTAGTTTGTACCCCATTTTTAAATAGGATTATTTGATTTTCTAAAGTATAACTTCTTGAATTCTTTTTGCTTATTGGATAGTAACCCTCTATCAGATGTAGGATTAGTGAGGATCTTTTCCCAATCTGTTGGGTGCAGTTTTGTCCTTTTGAAAGTTTCCTTAGCCTGACAGAAGCTTAGCAATTTCATCAGGTCCCATTTGTTGATTCAAGATCTTAGTGTACAAGCCAAGTGTACAAAATTTCCATTCAGGAAATTTTCTTTTGTGCTTATAATTTCTAAGCTCTTCTTCACTTTCTCTTCTAATAGTTTTATTGTACCTGGTTTTTTGTGGGGGTCTTTGATCCAGTTGTACTTGAGCTTTGTTAAAACTAGATAAGACAGGATTAATTTACATTCTTCTGAATGCTGACTGCCATTTGAAGCAACCAGTTGTTGAAGAGGCTGTCCTTTTTCCACTGAATGTTTTTTAACTCCTTTGTCAAAGATCAAATGATCATAGGTGTGTGGGCTGATTTCTGGGTCTTTGATTTACTTGCCGATCTCTGTACCAGTCCCATGCCGGGCGCTTTTGTTTGTTTGCTTATCACAATTGATCT
Source organism: Micromys minutus (assembly GCF_963924665.1). NCBI lineage: Eukaryota > Metazoa > Chordata > Mammalia > Rodentia > Muridae > Micromys > Micromys minutus. The sequence goes on along the minus strand of NC_137969.1, from coordinate 208,851,525 downwards.
ATAATACTTGATGAGGTTAGGGATATTGATTTTCTGGGAAGTTATTTTATTGTTGGGAATAGTTTTTGCTATCCTGGGTTTTAATTATTGCAAATGTATTTGCAAATTGCTCTTTCTAACTCTATGAAGAATTGCATTGGAATTTTATGTGCATGGCATTGAATTTGTAGATTGCCATAAGCAAGATGGGCATTTTCATAATGTTGAGCCTTCCAATCCATGAACATGGGAGATCGTTTCACCTTCTGAGGTCTTTCTGGATTTCTCTCTTTCTTTTTTTCAGAGACTTTAAGCTCTTATACAGATCATTCACTTGCTTGGATAGAGTCACACCAAGGTATTTTATATTCTTTGTGAATATTGTGAAGGGTGTTGTTTCCATAATGTCTTTCTCTTGAGCTCTGAACATCTATCCACCAAATGTAAGGGCACACACATTCATAAGAGTAACTTTACTAAAGTTCAAAGCACACATTGCAATCCACACAATAATAGTAATAGGCCTCAACACCCTACTCTCGTCAATGGAGTGATGATGAAAACAGAAATTCAACAGAGACAAAAAAAAAACTTACAGAAGTTACAAGCTAAAGGTATTTAACAGATATCTCTAGAACATTTGATCCTAAAACAAAAGAATATGCCATATTCTCATCACCTCATGTTACATTCTCCAAACTTGATCATATAATCAGACACAAAACATCCTCAACAGATATAAGAAAATCAAAATAAATACATGCATCCTATCAGATCAGTACAGACTAAGGCATGAATTTATCATAAAATTAATGGAAATATGTAAAAGCATTTCTGATAATTGAATATAAAAATAATATGACTTTCTAGGATAAATAGCTATAATTATGGACCAAACATTGCTCAAAGCTCATAAAGAAGCATCTTTGTTTGTATTGAAGAACTTTATTTTTAAAAACCAAAGATAAATGTACAAATTTTAAGCATTTTTGGATAAAAGTATACCAATACATTTTTGTCATTGCTTGTTTTTTTTCTTCTTTAAGGTTTGATAGTGTGCATTAATATCTTACTAGTAACAATGAGCATAAAGTACATGTAAAACAGGATGTAACCTAATTAGACAAAGATTTCTTGGTGTGTAAGGAGTAAAAGGAGTAAACATAATGTTTTTTTCATTTCATTTCTTTTTTTCTTTTTTGAACTTCACACAGTCTGTGAGTTGTTTCTGTGGTGTTCAGAGTTCTCTGTGGTTAGTATCCAATTATCAGTGACTGCATATTTTGTCTGTTCTTCTGAGACTAGGTATTGTCACTCAGGATGCTATTCTGTAGATGCATCCATTTTCTTAAGAATTTCATAAGGTCATTGTTTCTGATAGCTGAGTAGTACTCCATTGTGTAAATGTAGAAAAATTTTTGTATCCATTCATGTACTGAAGGACATCTGGGTTCTTTCCAGCTTCTGGCTATTATAAATTAAGCTGGTATGAAGATTGAGGTGCATGTGTCTTTGTTGTATGTTGGAACTTCTCTGGGGTAAATGCCTAGAGTGGAATAACTTGGTCTTCAGGTAGTATTATGTTCAGTTTTCTGAGGAATTACCAGACTGATTTCCAGAGTGGTTGTACCAATTTACAAACCCAACAACAGTAGAGAAGTGTTCCTCTTTCTCCACATCCTTGCCAGCATCTGCTGTCATCTGAGTTTTGGATCTTGACCAATCTGACTGGTGTGAGGTGGAATCTCAGGGTTGTTTTGATTTGCATTTTCCTGAGGGCTAATGATGTTGAGCACTTTCTTAGAAGCTTTTCAGCCATTCAATATTCCTCAATTGAGAACTTTTTGTTTAGTTTTGTACCCCATTTTTAATAGGGTTGTTTGATTCTCTGGTGTCTAGCTTCTTGAGTTATTTGTATACTTCGGATACTAGGCGTCTATCTGATATGGGGTTGGGAAATATCTTCTCCCACTTTGTTGGCTGCCATTTTGTTTTCTTGACAGTTTCCTTAGCCTTACAGAATCTTTGCAATCTCATTAAGTTCCATTTGTCAAACATTGACCTTAGAGCACTAGCCATTGGTGTTCTCTTCAGGAAATTTTCTCCTGTGCCCATGTGTTCTAAGGTTTTCTCTATTTTCTCATCTAATAGTTTCAGTGTACCTGGTTTAATGTGGAGATCTTAGATCCACTTGCACTTGAGCTTTGTACAATGAGATAAGAAAGGTAGGTATGAACCAACATGCCCAGCTCTCTCTCCTAAGGTGACCTCATACCTGTTAGGCATTTGATCAATGGTACTGTTTCTAGGAGGTTGGTGGCCTTGTCTGTGCCTTCTTATTAGAAAGGGCCCTGGTGGCTGGACTAAACTTGTGATGTGTGCCCTGCAAGGTAACAGATTTTAAGCCTCTGAGTCTTGAAAAGAAGAGATCACAAAGAGACTTAATAGTTCTGCCCACATCAAATTCAAATTCAGTTTCATATGGAGTTTTGATCCTGTGGTGTAATAGAATTCTTCCATCTCCAAGTCAGGGTTAGTTCTGTTTTCTGGCAAGTCATTTGTTGGTGAACATCTGCCATATAGTTAGAGAATGTGTCTGGGACAGGAGCTGCATTCAGACTGTGTTCCCTTGACAATCTTGTCCAGTTCTGGACTTCTGTCAAGACCAGCCTTTCAGCATTGTGCTTGACATTTAATGCCAACCGCAGAGCCTGGTTTGAGACAATTACCTTTGAGTTCATACTCCCTGGTTTCTCACATTAAAACCTAGTAGCCTGTAACCACTTTTAGATGGTATGAAATTAGGACAATATGTACATTTAATGTACATTTTGAGGTAGATTAAGGAATGCACTGCATATTTCCTTTTTTAAATTTGGGGTATTGGACTTAAGAAAACAAATATTGGCACAAAACACTAAAGTAGTGTTAATCAAAGGAAGCTCTAAGCCAGAGAGTGTTGATGTACATCTTTAATCCTGGCATTCAGGAGGCAGAGGCAGGCAGATCTGTGAGTTCAAGGCCAGCCTGGCCCACAGAGTGAGTTTTAGAACTACCCCCTCCCAAAAAAAAGGAAAAATAAAAGGCAGTATTGAGTCCAGTGTCCAGGCTACCTGCTGTGCAAGTCAAGGAAATCACAGTTGGATTTTGAAATTAGTGTGGGTGTTAGCACTGTCTGCTGATGGCAGTGAGCCCTCCCTTCAGTGCTTAGGAAGCTGTGGACCAGCTTCCTTCAGACACATCCGGGAACTGAGTGGGAACTGTTCCCAGATAGGCAGCTGCACGGGGAGTGTTGAACACATAAAATTCAACAGTGTTTGAATGTTTGAATGGGGGAAATGTTTTGGCTTTTCTTCAGAGAAGTTAGAGAGAGGTCATCTCACGCTTCATGTTCACACTCAGATCTACAGTGACAAGTTAGTCAGGGGTGACAGGGCAATTAGAGTATAAAGTTGTATTCTAACTGGGAATTGGATTAAGCTGGGAAAGGTACATTTGGGTGAATTCTTGGCATGGAAGGGGCGGGGCATCTATATGCTTCCAACCCCAAATGTATAGACACAGTACTGTAATTCCAGCTTCTTTTTGGGTCATTTACTAGATTTAGACTGTTACAATCAAGCCACTAAGAGGTTTGGTCAGCTCTAAATTTGCTTTGCCAACTGGACAGCCACACGGATGGATAAATTTAATACAAAGCCAAGAGACCCGAAGCCATTGCTGTTCCTCCTTTCCTCCCACCTTTTAAATACATGCATTCTGAAGTCAAAACAGGAAGGTCTGAATATAGAATTTTATTCTGAAACTGATTATCTATCTAAGGCAGCATTGTATTTTTGGGAGGGCTATAAGTAATTCACCTTTAAAGCAATAATCTCTAATTTGCTGAAGATGTTTGGTATTTTATAGGTTTTCTCCCTGTTTGCAGTCAGGGTTAAAATGTCAGACTACATTTTTAGAAGAAACTAGAGAAATTCAGGTACATTCATTACAGATTATTCAGCAAAGTGGACCCTGACAGTTTTCAACTCTCCCAGTGCTGGAGACAGCATTACCATCCAAATAAACTCACATTTTCTTTAAAACTCATCCCCTGCTTCCTGTTCCTTCAGCCTCCCTTCCCTTTCTTCCCTGGATCTCTCTGATTGTCTTGTGATCAGCACACCTGCTGTTGGCACACTCTCCTGATTCCTGTGATCAGGTTTTCAGCATAGGAAGAGGAGGATTGGGTTAATGAGGTCATCTGTGTCCTACCAAGGAAAATATTCTTCCTTTGACACGAAGAAATACTGACTGGCACTGAGAAAGGACCTGGCTAGTAAGGGTTAAAATGCACAGCCAGCATTTACTGAGCAGCCTGTAAGCCAGGTGACCAGACTGTGAACATGCTCCCTGGGGGAGACTGGCTCTTCTCTCCTTATTTCTCTAGTCTGGGTGGTGAGTGTGGGCCTGACACTGTACTGTCGCGGGTCTTTAGGACCTACGGTGGTCCTCATAAACTCTTGGGGAAAGCTGGGAGTAACTTACTGGGAAGCTAATTTATTTTTCTAAAGGGTAGTGTAGTTATCAACACCCTCTAGTTTGATCTACCTAGGATTTCTTCTTGGAGCTGTTGTGCAGATAAATGATGTACTTGGTAAGATACCAAACAGATTTCTAATATGTTCTATGGGTTTCAATTCTGAAAAAATAAAAAATCTTAATATATATATATATATATATATATATATATATATATATGAAAGATTCTATTTTCATTCTTCTGCATGCTGTGTGGCAGTTTGAACAACATCATTTGTTGAATAGGTTGTCCTTTTTCCATTGAATATTTGCAGCTGCTTTGTCAAAAATCAGGTGACCATATATATGAGGGCTCATTTCTGGATCTTCTATTCTATTCCATTGATCCACATGCCTATTTCTGTACCAGTACCATGCAGGTTTTAGCACAATTGTCTTGTAATATAGCTTGAGGTCGGAGATAGTGATTCTTGCCGATATTTTCTAATTGTTGAGAATGGATTTCGCTATTCTAGGTCTTTTGTTATTCCGTATGAAATTACACATTGCTCTTTCCAACTCAGTGAAGAATTGTGTTGGTATTTTGATGGGGATTGCATTGAATCTGTAGATTTCTTTTGGTTAGATTGCCATTTTTACAATGTTGATCTTTCCAATCCATGAGCATGGGAGGTCTTTACATTTTCTGAGATCTTCCTCGATTTCCTTCTTTAGAAGTTTGAAGTTCTTGTCATACAGGTCCTTAACTTACTTACTTAGAGTCACACCAAGGTATTTAATATTTTTTGTGACTATTGTGAAAGGTATCTTTTCCCTAATTTCTTTGTTCACATCTTTGTCCTGTGAGTAGAGAAAGGCTACTGATTTGTTGGAGTTTTTCATATCCAGCCACTTTTCTGAACTTGTTTATCAGCTGCAGGAGTTCTCCAGTGGAATTTGTGGGGTTGCTTATGTACACTATCATGTCATCTGCAAATAGTGATTTTTTAACTTCTTCCTTTCCAATTTTTATCCCTTTGATTTCCTTTTGCTAATTGCTCAGGCCAGGATTTCCAGTACTATGTTGTATAGGTAGGGGGAGAGTGAGCAGTCTAGTCGAGTCCCTGATTTTAGTGGGATTGCATCAAGTTTCCCATCGTTAAGTTTGATGTTGGCTGTTGGTTTGCTGTATATTGCTTTTATAATGTTTTGGTATGAGCCTTGGATTTCTGTTCTTTCCAAGACCTTTAAGATGAATGGATGTTAAATTTTGTCAAATGCTTTCTCTGCATCTAGTAAGATGACCATGTGTTTTTTTTTTTTTCTTTGAGTTTGTTTATATGGTGGATTACATTGATGGATTTCCATATAGTAAACCACAAATGAACCCTACTTGATCATGGTGAATGATCATTTTGATGTGTTCTTGGATTCAGTTTGCAAGGATTTTGTTGAGTATTTTGGCATCAGTGTTCATAAGTAAGATTGGTCTGAAGTTCTCTTTCCTTGTAGGGTCTTTGTGTGGTTTTGGAATGATGGTTATTGTAGCCACAAAATACGAGTTAGGTAGTATTCCATCTGATTCTCTTTCGTGGAATAGCTTGGAAAGTATTGGTATTATGTCATCAATAAATGTCTGATAAAATTTTGCACTGAACCCATCTGGACCTGGGCTTTTTTTTGGTTGGGAGGCTTTGATGACTGCTTCTATTTCTTTAGGCGTTATGGGATTATTTATATGGTTTACCTGGTCCTTGTTTAACTTTAGTATGTGGTATCTGTCTAGGAATTCAACCATTTCCTCCAGATTTTCCAGCCTTGTTGAGTATAGGCTTTTTTAGTAGAATCTGATGATTTCTTGAATTTCCTAAATTTCATTTATTATTTCTCCACTTTCCATTTTTATTTTGTTTACTTGGATACTCTCTCTTTCTCCTGTAGTTAGTCTGGCTAAGGGTTTATCAATCTTGTTAATTTTCTCAAAGAATCACCTCTTGGTTGTGTTGATTCTTTGAATGGTTCTGTTGTTTCTATTTGGTCTATTTCTGCCTTACGTTTGACTATTTCTTGACATCTTCTCCTCTTGGTTGTATCTGCTTCCTTTTGTTCTAGAGCAATCAACTGTGCTGTCAGGTTGCTAGTGTATTCTCTCTTCAGTTTCTTTTTGGAAGCACTCAGAGCTATGAGTTTTCCTCTCAGTACTTTTTTCATTGCATCCCATAGGTTTGGGTATGCCATGTTTACATTTTCTTTGAATTCTAGAAAATCCTTAATGTCTTTCCTTATTTCTTCTTTCATCATTCTATGTTTAATAGAGCATTGTTTAGTTTCCATGTGTATATTTGCTTTTTGTTGTCTTTGTTGTTATTAAAGACAAACCTTAGACAATGGTGATCTGAAAGGATGCATGGGAGTATTTCAATCTTTTTATATTGATTGATGCTTGATTTGTGGCCAATTATTTGTTCAATTTTCGAGAAGGTGGTGTGAGGTGCTGAGAAGAAGGTGTATTCTTTTATTTTAGGATGATATGTTCTTTAGATATATATTTATTCCAATTGGTTCATAACCTCTGAAAGTTTTACAGTGTCATTGTTCAGTTTCTGTTTTCATGATCTGTCCATTGATGAGAGTGGGTATTAAGGTCTCCCACTATTATTGTGTGGGTTAAAATGTACTTTTTGATCTTTAGTAGAGTTTCTTTTTTGTATATGGGTGCTTTTGTATTCAGAGCATATATGTTAAGGATTGAGAGTTCCTCTTGACCGATTTCCCCTGTAATGAATAAAAAAGTGTCCTTTCTTATTGTTTTTCATAACTTTTTGTTGAAAATTTACTTTATTCAATATTAGAATGGCCACTCCAGCTTGCTTCTTGGGGTCACTTGCTTGAAAGTTTTTTTTTTTTTTTTTTTCCCAACCTTTTACTCGGAGATAGTGTCTGTCTTTGTCTCTGAGATGAGTTTCCTGTATGCAGCAAAATGCTGAATTTTGTTTATGTATCCAGTCTGATAGCCTATATGATTTTATTAGGGAGTTGAATTCATTTATGTTAACAGATATCAAGAAATAGTGGTTGCTGTTTCCTGCTATTATTGCTTTTGTAAATTGAATTGTGCCTGTGTGTCTTTCTTTTTTTGGTTTTCTTGCTTTGGAGATTTCTTGTTTTTACTAGGATGTAGTTCCCCTCATTGTATTTGGTTTTCCATCAATAATTCATTGTTGTACTGGGTTTGTGGTCAGGTATTGTGTGAATTTAATTTTTTCTTGGAATATCTTGGTCTCTCCATCTATGGTGATTGATAGTTTTGGTGGGTATAACAGCTTGGGCTGACACTTGTGCTCTCTTAGGGTTTCCATGATGTCTGTCCAGGCCCTTCTAGCTTTCATAGTCTCTGTTGAGAAATCAGGTGTGATTCTGATTGTTCTGCCTTTATATGTTACATGACCTTTTTTCTCACTGCTTTTAGTATTCTTTCTTTTATTGGGGGGGAACTTGGTGTTTTGACTATTATGTGTTGGGAGGAATTTCTTTTCTGGTCTAACCTATTTGGAGTTCAGTATGCTTCTTTTATGCTCACAGTCATCTCATTCTTATGGGTAGGGAAGTTTTCTTTTATGATTTTTTTGAAGGTGTTTACTTTGCCTCTTAGTTGATATTCTTTGCCTTCTTCTATTCCTATTATCCTTTAGTTTGGTCTTCTCATTGTGTCCTGGATCTCCTGCACATTCTGGGTAGGAGCTTTTTGATTTTTGAATCTCTCTGCCTGTTTTGTCTATGTTTTCAATGTTGTCTTTGGCCCCCGAGATTCTCTCTTCCATCTTTTGTAGTCTTTTGGTAATGCTTGTATCTGTGACTCCTGATTTTTTTTTTTTTTTTGGATTTCTACCTCTAGGGTTGTCCCTTTTAGTGTTTTCTTCATTGTGTCCATTTTGGTTTTAAATTCCTTCTTCCATTCGTTCATCTCTTTGGTTCTGTTTTTCTTTAATTCTTTGAGTTGTTTCAGTGTTTTTCTTGTTCCTTCTTTAAAAGCTTCTAATTCATTATGCTTTTTCTCCAGTTCTTGAAGGATCTCCATCATCATCTTGAGGTAGGATTTTAGGTCTGAGTCTTCTTTTTCTGGAGTGTTTGGCATTCCACTGTTTGCTGTGATGGGAGAGCTGGGTTCTAGTGTTGCCAGATTGTCTTTGTTTCCCTGGGTTATGTTGTTTTGCTTTCTCCTTTCCATCTGGTTTACAGTGATTGGTTCTCTCCTTTCCTTTGTTACTGGCCTGTGTCCCAGGATCTCTGCTGTTTCTTGTGGTGGATGGTTTGACTAGTGCCTGTTTTGCACCCAAAAGCTGCCTGCTGGGAACAGAGAGCCCAATGCTGGGTTTCTGGTTGCCTGGATCAAGCCAGGCTGTAGCGCACTTTCTGCAGCTCAACAGAGATCTCTCTGCCTCCTTGCTACTCAAAAGGCCTTTTCGCCAGGCCTGTGTCCCTGGATTTCCTTTGTTCCTGGTGGCAGATGGTCCAAGCCTGAATTTGAATTTAAATACTTGTTACAAACATAAATATTAATGACAAGGACTACAATATAAAGAAAAACTTTAATTAAATATTTACTTAGCTTTAATCTTTAGTGAACTAGAGATTTTGAGTTCCAAAAACAATCTTAGCAAAGTGAAACACAAGACCATATATGACAAGCCTATTAAAAATTTACATACTGCAAAAGTAATGAAAGAACATGTGCCATTGCCTTTTAATTAATTAGCTTAAACAGTCCTTTTAAAATTATAGTCGCTCTTAAAACATTGTGGCATATGCTATGCCTGACATTTTATTATATCCATATGCTAATTAACAAATTAAGTCAAGTATTAACTTAATAATTAATTAAATGATATATTATTGTGCTTAAAATTGTATATATATAATAGTTAAAATATACATTAAAATATTGTGCAATTAAGTTTGCTTAAAAATAATTTTGTTTTATTTAAATGTATCTCTATTAGTGTTTTTAAAATATATTCTAGTCCCCAAATCAAAACTAGTATGAAGGCATTTTTAAATACTTATTATATGTTATTGTCTGCTAATTAAAATTTTTTATTAATAGCTACAAAATAAAAGTATAATTATAACATGCAAATAATATTTTAATAAAGATTAAGATTAAAATCTTAGTGTAACAGTAAGATATTATTGAAAATGTTTAATTAAATTTTATTTATACTTATAATACTATACTTTTATGTTATCTAGATTACATAGTAATAAATGAATACACTAATGATGTAGGTATTTGCCATATGTAAATATTAATTCAAAGGCAAAATTTTTAAATTTCTAAGTAAAATAACATCTTAAAATAGGTTTAAAAATTGTCTAAGTCTTAGGAAATGTAAGATTTAATAGTAAAAACCAAACTATTAATATATTAATATAAATAATATGTGTTATATAATCTTTCTATGTAAGATATGAACATAATATTTCATAGTTAGCAATAGACCTGTACGTAGAGCAGGGCATACAAAAGCACTAAAACTGTGTCATTAAAACTTTATTCATTCCAAGCCCAGGCTTTACATTCATAACCAGAATATGTTTTGTGTCAGTTGTTCATAACATATTAATAAAGTCATTTCTACCAGTAGCTTATTCGTATTCTGAGGTATGATACAACAGGATCTTCATGTATTTGTAATTCACCTGCATTCCCCTACAGAGGGTTATCAAGCCTTCACAGGACCAAGGGCATTTCCTCCTATGTATGTTCTACAAGGCCAACATCTGCTACATGTATGGTTGGAGTCATGGGTCATTCCATGTGTATATCTTTGGTTGGTGGTTTAGTTCCTTGGAGCTTTTGGGGCTCCTGTTGGTTTATATTGTTCTTCCTATGGGGTAGCAAATCTCTTCAGCTTCTTCAGACTATTCTCTAACTGATCCACTGTTTATCCCTTGCTCAGTCCAATGGCTGGCTACAACTATCTACCTCTGCATTTGCCAGGCTATGGAAGAACCTCTCAGGGGACAGCTATATCAGACTATTTTCAGCAAGCACGTCTTGGTATCAGCAATTGTGTCTAGATTTGGTGTCTGTATGTGGGATGAATCTCTCAGTGGGGCAGTCTCTGAATGCCCTTTTCTTGCTGTTGATTGACTCGGGGAATAATGAAAATGATTGTGAATGAAAAAAAAAAGATTTTGTGTATATATGTGTGAATGAATGTATGTGTGTGTGTGTGTGTGTGTGTGTGTGTGTGTGTGTGTGTGTGTTTGATTACATACAGTAATATTTGACTTAATTCTTGTTACATATTTTAACTTCAATTTTTTCATTAATTATAAATAGCTTTACTTTTGTAAATTATGTCCCATAAGAGTATTAATAAAAAACAAGAAGGGGAAATACTTATTTAATGTGAATATGAAAATGTTTTAAAATTTTCGAACATAATAAAACAACTCAGAATTTCTATTTTTTATTTTTATGATAAAATAATAATTACACTCATATTGTAAAACATGTATTATGCTTGACAATATTATTCCTCTGAGGTAGAAGTTAAATTTTATTTCAGAAATTTTACACAATATACAATAAGATTGATTTTATTCTTTAATGATTTCATAGAGATCATGTTTACTGTAGTGTTTATTTTTTATTCTTCTTTTCTTAGACTAAGATAAAAATAGGTTGAATGGCTAGATAATCTTTTCATCTAGCAGCTCTATGACTAAAATTTTACTGCACTAATATTTCATTGTACAGTTAAGATTTGTTCAGGAAAATTATTAAAATGTTTAGTGCTTTATTCATAGGCCAAGAAAAACATTTTATGTCTACTATGTTATTCATAGTTTAAAAACTAGAGTTGAACACTTCATATTCTCATGAAGAATTACCCATTGAACAAAGGTAAAGTGGGTCACATGAACTGATGTTGTTAAATAATAAAAAGAACATAAGTACTCTGCACTTAAGGCAAAAGAGATGTATTCTATACAGACTGTACTAAGAATGAACAAAAGAAGCCAGTTTTACTCATGTCTGTTACAAGCCTATAATCCTGCCTACTTTTGAAGCTAAGACAGCATGATGACAATTTTTTAAAGTTTTATTCATTTATATTTGTTTTGTATTAGATACTCTGAATTTACATTTGAGATGTTATTCCTTTACCCCGCCTGCTCCTATCCCTCTCCCCCTCCAGATGCATTCAGAGAAGTGCACTCCCTTCTGGCCTGCCTCTCCACCTCATTGCCTTGTCATTCCCCTGCACTGGGACAAACTGTCCTTTCTGGAACAAAAGCTTCTTCTCACATTGATGCCAGACATTGAAAACTTGGAATACCCAATACCGAAGAAAAATTCACAGGCATTATGAAGCTGAAAAAGAAGGAAGGCCACAATGGGGATGCCTCAGTTCTTAGAAAAGACAGCAAAATTCTCATGGGAGAAAATGCAAGGTCAAATAGAGGAACAGGAATTGAAGAAAAAGATCACTCAGAAGCCACCTCACCTGGGAATTAACCACATATGCAGTTACCAAATCCAAGAACAAGAGCTGGTCTCAAAAAGTACTTACTGGCAGGAGTCAGACACAGATGCCCCCTCAGGGACTATGCTCGATTCATATAGATACAGCTGAACATGTTTGCAGCTAACCATCAATCTGAACTTGGTGATCCCAATGAGGTTGCTAAAGAAAGGACAGAAGGAGATGAAAGAGGTTGCAACCTCATGGGAAGACAACAACATTACCAACCAACCAAACCCTCCAAAACTCCCATGGAGTAAAGCACCAAACACTGTGTGAGACCTATTTTCTAGTCTTTAGAGTGATGTAGATCATTTTGGGCAGCTAGATAGAATGGTTATTAAAACCATCTCAGGATTGAAAAATGGAAAGACTGATGTAGCTCAGCACCAGAGCTTAGTGAGTATATCTAAAACTCCATTACTACCAAAATAAAATCAAGTAAATAAAATAGCATAGTAGTTAATGGTAAGCTGAGACCAAAAGACCTGTACATGCATTTAGGAAGTGGTGAGAAATTATGTGTACAGCTGGAGTCAATTTTCCTCTTGACAGTACTATCTTATTATTCAGTCTACTGTGACATGTAAACATTTGTTATTATGAGATCTATTTTTTTAAATATTGCAAATTTATTACATTTCAATAGTCATATGAAACAGTTTTTCAAATTTCAAGACAGTAATTTTTAGTCAATCTTACAGGTTCACATACTTTTCCCTAAGTTTGAGCATCAAGTATAATTTTGGTATTTTCACTGACCGAAAAATTATAAATTAGAAATTGCAAATAAGTATGCTCTGCTACTATTTATAAGTCAGTGCACTTGAATAAACAATAGGAAGTTAAGTGTTCTTGTAGATTGAAGTGAGAAAGTTAAGGATTATTGAACAAGAAGAAATATTTACCAGTGAAATCTGTGCTGCTGCACAGCCTTGCCTCCTGTTGATGCACATCTCTTAGAGGAACGCAAATTAACACACAACTTTGAGTGACTGCAATCCATCTTCGGTACATTTTTTACAGGTATTCTCAGGGATGTAATGGTCTTAAGTTTTCATTAGCTGTCATGCTTTTAGAAGCAACCATGCCTCATGAGTGCATTTTCTATGTTTGTTTACCGAAAGAAATATCAAAACCCTTTTTATTTACTGGGTTTTCATATCTATTTTTATTAAGAACACTTCAATTATTTATTTGGTTTAATAAGATGAAAGGAGTTTTCCTAAAAATAAATTTACTCCAGTTTTCTAATTTGTAGTATGTTCACTTACTTAAGATTTTATGGCTATTGATCTTCTATCCTCTGATATCTGTACTGTAGCAAAAAGGATATATTTAGCACAGAATTTTGTTACATTTTAAGAAATTTCTTTTTTTAACGACTTTATTTTGCAAAACAAAGATAAATGTACAGATTTTAAACATTTTTTGCTTAAAATTATACATTTTTGTCAGTACTGTTTTTTCAGACATTAAAATAAATTTTACATAAAACCATGTGAATATATTTTTTAGTCAGTACTTGATTTTTTTCAAGGGCTTGACAGTATGCATTGATAACCTACTAGTTACAATAAGTGTAAAGTACATGTAAAACAAAACGCAACATGGAAATAGTCAAAGTCTTCTTGTTTTGTGAATATATGTATATTTTTTGTTTTCTTTATTTCTTGGACTTCATACAGTCTTTGAGTTGTTTCTGGGGGAGTGCAAGCCTCTGGGGTTAGCATCCCACTATCAGTGACTGCATATTATGTCTGTTCTTTTGTGACTGGGTTATCTCACTCAGGATAATCTTCTCTAGATGCAGCCATTTTCTTAAGAATTTGGTTAAGTCATTGTTTCTGGTGGCTGAGTAGTATTCCATTGTGTATATGTACCACAATTTTTGTATCCATTCGTCTATATTAGACTTGTATTTTAAGATTCTTCTATGCAATTTAGATATTTTTCCCAGAAATATCTCATTCTAAGTGGATATTTATAACCGTCTTAAATTTTTTACAAACATGTTGAGTTCTGTAGTACTTTTAAAAATGCTTAATTTCATTTTATTCTTTTGTTTTGTTTTGTCAAACCACCTTCTGCATCATTCTGCCTCTTTTCAAATGCTATAAATGTTCCTTACGTTTGTTCCTGTGCAGCCCTATTTATTTATCTGATGTACTTTTATAATTCAATACAAATATTAATTTGAAATTTTGAATTCAATAATACATAATATTTTCTATTGAAAAGAATAGTCTTTCCCTTTGTCCTTGTCTTCATGATTTGTTTCATTTTCAGAAATTTATGAAGAGTCTTCTTCTTTCCAGACATTATGGTTGTCTATCTCATAAGTCATATTTTATGTGCTAGTATGTTGTTACATATTACATTTATTTTATTATTTTAGACAATCTTGTATCTGATTATTATGTATTTTTGTACCTCACCACTCCTCATTTCTGAATTCTTAAATACACTCTCATTTATATGCAGGGCCTCTTATTCTTCTGTTATTAAAATCATAACCGTGTTATTGTGATGATTAGTTTTGTCTATTTGGGAAACAAAACACTGTATTTATTTTTTTTCAGATCACAAAGTTCTACACATAAAAGTTATATTAGTTTCAGTGTTTGCTGAAAATTATTATTTGAATTCTGCTACATAATGTATAAAAACTGGTGGTTATCTATACTGGATGATAAAATTAGTATATCTATGAACTTACATTTGTCCATCTCATTTTCACTTGAAGCCTTACATTTAAGGTTGAATTTGGCTGAAAAATACTTTGTCAGAATCATTATATACTCTTAATACACTACTCCTCACATCAAGACTTCATTACTTATTTAAAATTATGATTTACTTAGTTCATGGTAATAAGGGATCTCACTAACGAACAAAAAGAAATAACTTTCCTGTGTATTCAAGAAACAATTTGTAAACATTTATGAGATGCCATTAAATAAAATTTTTATTAAGGAAAAGAAAATTACCCAAGATAAAAACATAAAATAATTTTGTTACATTTATAAAATAAATACTTGTACTAAAATGCTTTCAAATATTTTTATCTGTTTATCATTTATTTGAATATTTTTTTACATTCTGTACTGTACTAATGTTAGTACATTTACTATGACAATTTGGGGAAGCAGCTTGGGGGACAAAATGCTTATTTTAGTTAATAATTGAAGGTTACAGTCAGTGATGGTCAGGAAGCCAAAACAAATAGGTGCTTGGGAGAAACAATCTCAGTCAAAATAGAGTGATATAGTGCTCACCTAGCTATTTTGTATCCATCCACTACTGAATGAAGCCAATGAAATGAAGCTTCCTCATTCAGAGTGGGTCTGCTTCACTTAATCAATTAATCAAAAATTCCAATAGATATGCATATTGGACAACCTATTCTCAGCAATCTTTTATTAACTTTTACTTCCCAAAACCAGGCAATGGAAGTCACAAGCATTTGATGTCTTTAATCAGAGCCCCCGGAGGCAGAAAAGAAAAGAGAAAAAAAAATTACTTTTAAGTGATTCTAGACTTTCTAAAAGTGATAGTATCATGCAGGCACTCAGTCTGATATGCCTTGAACACACACTGAAGAAGTGAGTTAGTTACACAAGGTCCCCTGACCTCCATTATCCAGTTCTGGTTTTGCCCTTTGGTCCCCAGGAGCCCTACAGGAAAACTCCAAAAGCTTCCTGCTGACTCCATTCCAGTGGAGGCCTGAGGTGTTTGATGGAAGACAACTATCAGCTTGAAACATTGCTCTACCAATCTCTTGTCCATGAAGTCCCCCTGAGTCACAGTCAGCAGTCAGGTCATCTTATCTTTATTATCTGACACAAGACTCTCTCTGCCTTCTCACAAAGTCCTGCTTTTATCAGGATCATTCAGCCAATGCTAAGGAAAACCAAATGTATAAAGGACAGCATATGAACACAACAAATGAGAGCCAGGGCAATAGGGCACCACCAATAGGGCCCGGCTATCAAGTACAGCAATCATTTCCTAGTGAAACAAAAGCGCTGGAAGACAATATTAAATCTAACCTTTTAAATATATAGAAGTATTCAAAGAAGAAATAAATATATCACTTAAAATAAAAAAAAATACATTCAATCATGTGGAGAAATTAATAGAGGAAGCAAAGAATTGTAAAGAAACATAGGAAAATACAATAAATAAGTGAAGGATATAAATAAAACTTTCTAAGACCTGAAAATAAAAATAGAAGCAATAAAGAAAGACAAACTGAGCTGTAATGGAAATGTTGGAAATAATCACAGGCATAGAAGATGTGATAGAAGAATACATTTATCAAAGAAAATACAAAATCTAAAATGGTCATGACACAAAATATCCCAGAAATTTAAGACACTATGGAAGGAACAAACCTAAAAACATATGAATAGAAGGAGGAGAAAATTCCCAGATCACAGGCCCAGAAAACATCTTCAACAAAATCATAGAAGAAAATATTAATAACCTAAAGAAAAAGATGTTTATAAATATATAAGAAGGTTACAGATCAAGAGAGTTGGGTGACTACCATCAAGGCTCAGGGCCTGTCTGCTGACAGCTGAGTCCCCAGAACAGCCTTGTAAGCTCTCTTTCACCTGAGCCCACAGTAAGCCCTAAGGCTGCCACAAACCCTCAACAGCTGTCCAGGGAGAGATCACATGGGGCTCTTGGAGGACAAATAGAATGGTAGACTCTAGGATTAGATCATTACAGGCCCACTGAGAGGGCCAGGTGTCCACCACCAGGATTCTGAACCTGCCTTCAGACAGCTAAGCTCTCAGAACAGCCTCTCAAGGGCTCTCCAACCTGAGCCCAAGAAGACAGAACAAAGAACCTACCATCAGAACTCACTAGCTGCCCACAAAGAGTCTAACACCCAGAAGCAATATCCTTCTCGAGCCCACCAGCCCTCAGAACACAGCAGAGTCAGGTTTCAGTCAGAAACAACAAGATCACCTGTAATCACAAGTAACAAGATGGCAAAGAGGAAAGCTCAAGAACCTAAGCAATGGAAACCAATACAATCTGGCAACATCAAACCCAGCTCTCAACCATAGCAAGAAATAGATAGCCAAAAACAATAGAAAAACAAGACTTAGACTTAAAATCATATTTTATGATGTTAATGAAGATCTTCAAGAATCACATGAATTAAACAATTACAGGAGAACACACATATACAAATAAAAGACTTTAAGAAAGGCTAAAGTACTAAAGAAAGGCACAACCAAATAGGTGAAATAATTGCAAATGGAAATAGAAAATATAAAGAAATAACAAAAAGAGACAATCCTAGAGATAGAAAACCTAAGAAAGAAATCAGAAGTCATAGATGCAAGAATCACCAACAGACTATAAGAGATGGTAGAGAGCATCTTGGGGAAGAAGATAACACAGAAAACATTGACACAACAGTCAGAAAAATTCAAAAGCCAAAAATTTCCTAATCCAAAACATCCAAGGTATCAAGGACAAGATGAGAAGGCCAAACCTAAGGATAATAGGTGTCGAAGAGGGCAAAGACCCCCAACTAAAAGGCACAGTAAACATCTTCAAAAAATTCATAGAATAAAACATCCCTTACCTTAAGAATGAGATGATTGTGAACATATAAGAAGCCTATAGAATTCTAAGTAGTGTGTACCATTAAAGAAACTTATACTGACACATATTAGTCAAACACTGAACATTCATAAGAAAGAAAGAATCCTAAAAGCAGTAAGGGAAAAGGAACAAGACACATATAAAATTCTTTTAAACCAAATCCAAGAACATATCAAACAATCATTCACCATGATCAAGTAGGCTTTATTCCAGGAATGCAATGATGGTTCAATCTATGGAAATTCATCAAGGTAATCCATCATGTAAACAAACTCAAAGAAAAATAAAACATGTTATCATCTCAATAGATGCTGAGAAATCATTTGACAAAATTTAAAACCCATTAATGATAACATTCTTGGAAAGATCAGGAATTTAAGGACCATACTGAAACACAATAAAAGCAGTATACAGCAAACAAGCAGCCAACATCAAACTAAATGGAGAGAAAATTTAAGCAATCCAATTAAAATTAAGGTCTAGACAAGACAGCCCTTTTTGTCCTTACCTATTTAATATACTGGAAGTCCTAGAGAGAGCAATTAGGCAATAAAAAGAAATCAAAGGATGTACATTGGACAGGAATATGTCATAATATTACTATTTTCAGATGATATAATAGTATAATTAAGTGACCCCAAAATTCCACCAGAGAACTTCTACAGCTGACAAACAATTTTAGCAAAGTGGCTGTATATTAAATTAACTCATGAAATCAACTTCCTTCATCTATTCAAAAAATAAATAGGCTCAGAAAAAAAAAAATCGCGGTATTGACATCCTTCACAATAGTCACAAAGACTATAAAATACCTTGGGGTGACCCTAACCAAGCAAGTCAAGGATCTGTATGACAAGAACTTCAAGACTCTGAAGAAGGAAATTGAAGAAGATCTCAGAAGTTAGAAATATCACCCATGATAATGGATTGGAATGATCAAAATTGTAATAATGGCTGTCTTGCCAATAGCAATCTACAAATAATTCAATACTCATCAAAATTCCAACTCAATTCTTCATAGAGTTGGAAAGAACAATTTATAAATTTACTTGAAATAACAAATAATCTAGAATAGCAAAATATATTATCAACAATAAATAAACTTCAGTGGGAATCACCATTCCTGATTTCACAATATATTACAAAGCAATTGTGATAAGAAATGCATGGTATTGGTATAGAGGTAAACTGGCAGGCAGATCAATGAAACAGAAGTAAAGACCCAGAAATGAACCCACAGACCTATAGTCACTTGATGTTTGATAAAGGAGCAAAAAAAATTCAATAAAAAAATGACAGCCTCTTTAACAAATGGTGTTGGGTTCAAATGTCAGCCAGCATACAGAAGAATGCAAATTGATCTTTTTTTATCCCTTTGTACAAAGCTAAAGTCCAAGTGAATCAAAGAAATTCACATAAAAATAGGTGCAATTAATCTATTAGATGAACAAGTGGGGAAGAGCTTAGAAAACATAGCCATAGGGAAAGATTTTCTCAACAGAACAGCAAAGGTTTATGCTCTAAGATCAAGAAACAACAAATGGGACGTCATGATATTGCAAGGCTTCTGTAAGACTAAGGAAACTGTAAAGAAGACAAAATGATAGCTAGGAGATATGGCAATGATCTTTACCAATAGTACATCTGATAGAGGGCTAGCATTCAATGTATACAAACAACTAAAAAAGTTAGACTATAGAGAATCAATCATTCTTATTAAAATTGGGGTAAAGTGCTAAACAAAGAATTTTCAACTGAGGAATATTGAATGCCTGAGAAACACCTAAAGAATTGAGTAACATTTCTACTCATCAGAGAAATGTAAATTAAAACAACCCTGAGATTCCACCTCACACCAGCTAGAATGGCTAAAATAAAAATCTCAGGTGACAGAAGATGCTGTCATCAATATGGAGAAATAGGAATGCTCTTTCACTGTTGGTGGGGTTTTAAGCTGGTACAAACCCTTGGGAGATCAGTCTTGTGGAAATTTTGAATACCCAAGAAAAAATTTACAGATGTTATGAAGCAGAATAAAAAAGGAAGGTCAAAATGGGAATGCCTCAGTTTTTCTTAGAAGGGAGAACAAAACTTTTGTGAGAAAAAATGCCAGATCAAATAGAGGAACTGGTATTCAAGAAACAAGCTGGAATAGCCATTTTAATATATAATAAAATATACATCCAACCAAATGTAATAAAAAAGTCAGGAAGGAACACTTTATACTCATCAAATGAAAAGTTCACCAAAAGGATATCTCAATTCTGAACATTTATGTCCCAAACACAATTGTACTCACATTCATAAAAGAAACATTACTAAAGTATAAATTGTATATCAAACCTGACACATTAATAATAGTGCAAGAGTTAAAAACCTCACTCTCACCAATATACAAGTTACTGAGACAGAAAGTAAACAGAAAAATAATCAAAAAAGATAGGTTATGACTTAAATGGACCTAACATATACCTATAGAACATTTCATCCAAACACATAAAAATATATATTCTTTTCAATATCTCATATAATATTCTCCAGTATTGACTATATATATATATATATATATATATATATATATATATATATATATATATATATATACACATATATATATAGTGAGAGAGAGAGAAAGAAATTATATATATATAATTGGTCATAAAACAAACCTCAACAGATACAAGAATATTGAAGTAACATATTCCAATTATTAAATAACTATGGATTTATTCTGGACTTCAATGAAAACAGAAACAACAGAAAACATACATACTCATGGAAACTGAAAAACTCTATTCAATGATAACTGGGTCATGGAAGAAATAAAGAAATAAATGAATGACCTTTTATAATTCAATGAGAATTAGGGTATACCATACCCAAACTTATATAACAAAACAAAAGCAGTGCTTTGTGGAAAGTTCATAGCTCTTAGTGTTTTATAAAGAAACTGAAGAGTTTCAAGACCAAGGAATTAATAGTACACCTGAAACCTCCAGCAAATAAAGAAGTACAAACAACCAAGACTAGTAGACAGCAGAATATAATTAAAGGGCTGAAATCAATCAATTAAAAACAAAAGAACAATACAAAGAATGAGCAAAATCAACAGCTGATTCTTTAAGAAAACCAATGTGATATACAAACCCTTAGTCAAACCAACTAAAAGGAAGAGAGATAGTACCTGAAGTTTAAATATATATATATGAAAAGATAGAAATAACAACAAACACTGAGGAAATCAATAGGAATCATTTGGTCTTACTTTAAAATCCCCTCGTTCTCCTTCACTTCTCTGGGGTTCCCGATCACAAGGGGTAGTTGTTCAGATTCTACATCACCAATTTAATGAGTTACATTAAGGTCACTCAACTGATTATTGAGTGTAGCCCTTATCTCAGGGATCTGTGACTCATCCTGGAGTTACCCCTCACCTCCTCATTTTGTGCGCTATATAGACAACTCACAGACAAAACTTTCAACTCAAGATTTATCCTGTTTACAAGATATGCAGGCACAGGGGATAGAGCAGAGGCTGGGAGAACTGCCAACAAATAATCTGCCCATGGGCATGTACAGCTTCCAAATACTCTTAATGGCACTCTATTGTACTTGAAGAAAGACACATGCTGTCTTCAGAGAAGCTCTACCCAGCAGCTGAAGCAGACAGATACAGACACCAACAATCAAGAAGTGGATGGAGCTTAGGGTCTCCTACTGAAGAATGGGAAGAAGGACTGTGGGCCCGAGCAGACAGGAACTCCACAGGAAGACCAATAGAGTTAACTAATTTTGCCACTTGGGGTTCTCAAAGTCTGAACAACGAACCAACCAACAACCAACCAACCAACCAACCAAACAAACAAACAAACCAACACACACACACATGGATTGGAGCAGGCTTGGCCTAGGTGTGGGTTCAGAAAAATTGGAGTGGGGGTATCGCAAAATTTGTTGCCAGTACTTTGGATATGTTCTACTTTTGGGATTGCCTTTTCTGGCCTCAGTGAAAGAGGGTGTCCCTAGCTTAGCAGAGACTTAAAGAACAAGTGTGGGGAGATATCCAGACAGACCCCCACCTGCACATGCTCAGAGTAAAAAACAGGATGTGGAAGGTTTTTGGGAGGGGTGACTGGGAGTGGACAGCGAGTGGGAGATAAAGTGAATAAGTAAAAAAGAAAAATTAAAATATAAAACCAAAGTAAACCCAAAACAAAAACCCTGTACTCCAAAAATTGGAATGTCTAAATGAAATAGATGATTTTCTTGACAGATATCAATTAGCAAAGTTGAATAAAGATTAGCTAAACTATCTGAATAGTCCTATACTCCTTAAGGTAATAGATGCAGTCATTAAAAGCATTTGGAAGAATGCAAATATTTATCACTCTGCACAAAACTCAAGTCAAAATTGATCAAAGAGTTCAACTTAAAGCCAGATACACTAAATCTAATAAAACGGAAAATGGCTAACCATCTTGAACTCATTTGTACAAGAGACAATTTCCTGAACAGAATAGCAATGGCTCAAGCACGAAGATCAACAATTATTAAATGGAACCTGAGGTAACTGAGAAGTTTGTGAAGTCAAAGAATTCTGTCATTAGGACAAAAAAACTGCCTAGAGATTGGGATTTTTTTTTTCACCAACCCTACTACAACTGTCAGAAATCTAATATCTAAAATGCATAAAGAATTTAAGATATTAGACACTAACAACCCAAATAACCCAATTTGAAAATAGGATATATAGGTAAGCAGAGTATTCTCAACAGAAGAATATTTAATGGCCTAGAAATACTTAAATTATTATTAATGTCCTTAGTAATGAGAAAAATACAAATAAAAATGACTATGGGATTCCATCTTAAACCCTGAAGAATGAGTAAAATCAAAAACTCAAGTGACAGCACATGTTGGCTAGTATGTGGAGCAAGGTGAGCACTCCTCCACTGATGGTGTGAGTGTACACCTACTGTAGAAATATATTTGGCCTTTTCTCAGAAATAATTGGGAATAGTTCTTCCTGAACACCCAGCTATACTACTCTTGTTCATATACCTAAATGATGTTCTAGTGTACAACAAGGACACTGTTCATCTATGTTCATTGCAGCTTTATTCATAATAGTCAAAAACCGGTAACACCCTAAATGTGTATCAATTGAAGATTGTATAAAGAAAATGTGGTTTATTTATACAATGAAAAACTACACAACTATTAAAAAGAACCTTATGTATTTTGCAGGCCAATATATGGAACTCAAAAATACCATCCTCTGAGGTAACCCAGACCTAAAAGGACATTCAAAGTATATACTCACTTATAAGTAGATATTGGCCATAAAGTTCAAAATAGACATACTAAAATTCACAGACCCAAAGAACGAAATAACAAAGCTGCATAGTTGAGTTTTTCTCAATACAGAAAATAAAGTAGACATCAGAAGTAAATGGAGAAAATAAAATGAAGGAATGAAAAATGAATTGGTGTGTGAGGATCACGTATAGGTAGATGAGAGACAAGAGAATGTAAATTGATGATGTTTGGAGTAATCTCTCAGAAAATCCAGAGACCTGGTAGGGTTCCAGGGTGTATATGATGACTCAAGGAGAGACTCCTAACACTAGAGGGTATTACCACCCAAAGTGGCCACTTTCTGTAGCCAGATAGGAATCCTTGTGGAAGGATAAGAATTCTTCCATTAAAACCTTCAAACTAAAAGCTTTCCTGACTACAATATGTACATGAACAAAGATAGAGCAAAGAATGAAAAAATGGACAATGACCAGCCCAAATTCAGACACATTCTATGGGCATAAACCAATTACGGAAACTATTAATTATAATCTCTTATGCTTGCAGACAGAAACCCATCATAGTTATCTCCTGAGCGGCTTCATCCAGCAGCCAAGGAAAGCAGAAACAGCTTGTTCTTTATGAAGGTACCTTAAAAACTGGAGCAAGAAGTATCCCTGAATCTTCTACTTGCCAGCCTGCCTGTGGATCCTGTTTCTCTAACTGGTAGAAGATAAATCTAGTCTTTAGGTAACTTGATGTGCAAAGAGTGGGTTGGAGTGTGGGTAGTAATGAGGGGATAGATTTGGGGGTTCCCTTTCTCAAAGGAGGAGTAAAAATGGTAGTAGGATTAGCATGAAGGGGTACTAGAAGGAGAGGGGGCTTAAAATGGGACCGTATATGAGTAAATAAATACACTTAAAACTTAACAATACAAAACAACAACACAAAAATACAATAAAGATCAGAACAAAATTAAACAGTCATATATGCAGTAAACATGCATATTTGTATCCAAGCACATAAGGATTCTGATTAAGTTTTAAGTATGTATATGGGTTTGAGAAGTTTGATAATTATTACGTTACTGTTAATACCAAGAAATCACAATTGCCTGCCATCTACAAGTAGGGGACATGGGAAAGCCACTACTGTGTTTTAGCTAAAGTCAGAAATCCTGACAGCTAAAGAAAGAGGAAGCAGCTAGTGACAGTCTGTAATCTAGGCATTCTGATACAAGAAAAGATATATATTTTCACCCAAAGATAAAAAGAAAATTATTTTCCTATGCCTTTTCATTTTATTGATACATATAATCCTTTCTGGAAATTCTTATCACAGACACATCAAAAAGCCATATGGTAACATTTATCTTGGTATCATTTAAGCTGATTCAAGCATTTCTACATCAGAAGTTTTCTCTTTGCTGCCTCCTCTATACCAGAGAGATAATTACCATGGATATTACATTACTATATATTTTATAAACATAGCTACTGAATTATCAGGTGATAATATTATATCATAAAGAGAATATATTTTGATAAGATAATTAATATGAATGTTAGAAATACTTGAAGCAAAAGCCTATGAATAAATTTAAAGGTAAACATTACTGAAAAGCATCCTCAATTTTTTTGGTTGGGAGCCTAACCTTTAACAGGTGAGGAAGATCCAGATATATTGCTCCTGGGCATATACCCAAAAGATGTTCCTCCATATCACAAAGGCATGTGCTTCACTATGTTCATAGAAACATTATTATTAATAGCTAAAAGCTGGAAGGAACCCAGATGTTCCTCAACTGAAAAATGGACACAGAAAATCTCGTTCATTGACACCATGAAATACTATTCAGTAATTAAGATTAAGGTCATCAAGAATTTTGCAGACAAATGGGTAGAACTAGAAAATATCCCAAGTAATGTAACCAAGACCTAAAAGAACAAGCTTAGTATGTACTCACTGATAAGTGAATATTAGCAAAAAAGGACAGAATACCCACGGCACATAGCGTAAGGAACTTAACAAAAATGAAGGCACAAGTAAGGATGCTTCAGTTTCACTTAGACAGGGAAATAAGAGATACAAGGAGAGAGTAAACTGTGTGGAAAAGGTTGGGGGGAAAGGGAGGGGTCAGGATCGGGTATGGGAGGAGACAGGAAAGAAGCCTGAAAGGTAAGGAGAATGAAGATATGCAGCTATAATGAAATGAGTTGGGGGTCTCAGAGACCTGGAATGTAAGAGGCTTTCAGGACTCAGTGGTGATAACTTTAGCCAAATGCCCAACAGCTGGGAGGTTGAACCTGAAGAGAGCAGCTCCAGCATTTAGAAAGGTGTCCCAGTAGAGGCATGTGGACACCAAGCCACCTTCAAAATTTTTGACCCATAATCGTTTCTATCTAAAAGAAATTCAGGGACAAAAATGCAGCAAAATTCAAGAAAAGTATGATCAATGAACAGCCCAACTTGGGATCTGTCCCATGAGTGGAACACTAAACTTTGACACTATTACTGATGCAATGTAATACTCCCAGATGGTAGCCTAGCATGGCTGACTTCTGAGATTCTCTATTAGCAGCTAACTAAGACAGATGCAGATACATGCAGACAACCACTGTACTAAGACCAGGGAACCCTATGGAAGAGTTAGACGAAGATTTCAAGGAAATTAAAGGGATGACCAACAGTGTCAATTAAACAAGACACCTGGAAGCTCCCAGAAACTAACCTACCAATCAAAGAGCATATAGGCATAGAGAACTGACATATCTGGCATCAGAGGGAGAAGATGTGACTAAACTGATAAAGACTTAATGCCCCAGGAAATGAGGATGCCCTCAGAGCAGGAACCCTCTCAGAGGTAAAGGGGAGGTATGGGTTGAAGAACTCCCAGAAAGAGAACAGAGAGGTGGACAACGTTTGGAAGGTAAATAAATTAGATAATCTTTTTACAGGTACCCTTGAAGTTCTCTCTGGCCCAGAGACAGGCCCAGGATACTACCACCATGGCTCAAGACTTGCCAGCAGACAGCTGAGCTCCCAGATTATCCTCACAAGCTATCTCAGACCTGAGCAACAGTAAGTCAGATGCACACCCCCACTGGCTATTCTTGGAGGGATCCCTGGGATTTTCCAGAGTGCAGATAGCATGATGCACTCTGGGATTGGGTCCTTTCATGCACACAGAGAGGGCCAGGTGATCACCATCAGGAATCATAACCTGTACCCAAACAGTTGAGCTCCCAGATCTCAGACCTGAGCAACTGTAAGTCAGCCTTGAAAACCCACCAGCTATGTTGGGAGGCATCTCTGGGATCTCTCAGAGCTCAGATAGGATGGTGCACTATGGGACTGGGATTTTTCTGACCAAGAAAAAAGGCTGGGTGACAAGCATCAGGACACAGGACCTGCCTCCAAACTGCTGAGCTCCCAGAACAGCCTCACACATGTTCTCCCACCTGAGGATATGGAGACAGAGCACAGTGACTGCAATTAGAACTCATGACTCTCCACAAAGAGCCAAACACCATGGAGAAATCTTCTTCCTGATCCCACTGGCCCTCAGACCTACAGGAGAAACAAGCTCCAAAAAGAGACAAGATCACCTATAATCACAGATAACAAGTTGGCAAGAGGAAAGCAAAAGAACCTACGACATGGAAACCAAGACAACCTGGCAGCAGCATAAACAAGATTTGTCACCACAGCAAGTAGTGAATTTCCCAACACACCAGAAAAATAAGACAGACTTAAAATCATACTTCATGATGATGATGGAGATTGCTGAGAAACATGTGGATAACTCTCTTAAACAATTACAGGAGAACACACACAAACAAATAGAAGCCCTTAAACAGGAACACAAAAATCACTCAAAGAACTACAAGAAAACACAAACAAACAGATGAAGTAATTGAAAAAGGAAATTTAAAAAAAATTTAAAAATGACGGTAAGTGACAAACCTGTAGAAAACCTAAGGAAGAAATCAGGAGACATAGATGCAAGTATCACCAACAGACTACAAGAGATGGAAGAGAAGATATCAGGGGAAGAAAACAACATAAAAAAACATTGAGACAACAGTCAGAGAAAATGCAAAAACCAAAAAGCACTTATCTGAAAACACACTCAGGAGATTGAGGACACAATGAGGAAATCAAACCTAAAGATAATAGGTGTAGAGGAGGGCAAAGACTACAAACTAAAAGGCACAGTAAATATTTTCAACAAAATTATAGAGGAAAACTTCCCTAACCTTAAGAACAAGATGACCATGAACATTCAAGTAACCTACAGAACTCAGATTGGATCAGAAAAGAAACTCCTCCTCATACATAATAGTAAAAGGACCAAATGTTCACAAGTAAGAAAAAGTCTTTAAAAAGGAAGGAACAAATAACATGTAAAGGCAGACAAATCAGAATTACATCAGACTTCTCAACTGAGACTATGAAACCTAGAAGATCATGGATAGATGTCATACAGACCATAAGAAAATACAGCGCCAGGCCAGATTACTATATGCAGCAAAACTTTCAATTACCATTGATGGAGAAACCAAGATATTTCAGTACAAAACCAAACTTATGCAATATCTGCCCACAAGCCCAGCCTTACAAAGAATAATAGATGGAAAACTTCAACAAAAGAAAGGAAACTGCAACCAAAGAAAGCAAATAATTATAATAACAATAACAACAATAATAATGATGAAAGCAACTCAAAAAAGGAAAAATACACATAGTACTACTCTGACAACAAAAATAATAAGAGACAACAATCAATATACATTAATATCTCTTAACATTGATGTACTCAATTTCTGAATAAAAAGACAGACTATCAGACTGAATATGTAAACAGAATCCAACATTTTGCTGCATACAGGAAACTCACCTCACAAACACTGCCTCAGAGGAAAAGGCTAGGAAAAATATTTTACAAGCAAATGGTCCCAGGAAACAAGCTGGAGTAGCTATGCTAATATTGAATAAAATAGATTTTCAACAAAAGTTATCAAAAAAGATAAGGAAGGATACTTTTTACTCATCACAAAAAAAATCAGTATGAACTTTAAATCCTGAACATCTATGATCTAAATACAAGGGTACACACATTCATAAAAGAAATCCTACTAAAGTTTAAAGCATAGATTACACCACACACAGTAATAGTGGGAGACTCCAACACCCCACTCTCATTAATGAGCAGATCATGGAAAAGGAAAGTGAACAGAGACACAGAGAAAATAATAAAGGTTATGAACCAATTAGTATTAACAGACATCTGCAGATCTTTCTATCCTTAAACAAATGAGTATACCTTCTCAGCACCTCATGGAACCTTCCTGAAAATTAACCAAATAGTTGGTCACAAAACAAGCCTCAACAGATATAAGAAGAAAAAAATTACTCCCATGCATGTTATCAGATCACTATGGACAATGGCTGTTCTTTTATAACAAAACCAACAAAAAGCCAGCATACATATGGAAACTAAACAATTCTATATTCAATGATAACATGGCCTAAGAAAAAGATTTAAAAAAGAAATTAAGGATTTTTTTAAAAAATTAATAAAAATGAAAGCAAAACAAAATTATGGGATGCAATGAAAGTAGTACTGAGAGGAAACACATAGCTCTGAGTGTCTCCAAAAAGAAACTGGAGAAAGCACACACTAGCAGCTTTACAGAACAGCTGAAAGCTCTAGAACAAAATGAAGCAGGTACACCCAAGAGGAGTAGACAGAGGCAAATAATCAAACTCAGAGCAGAAATCAACAAATTAAAAACAAACAAAAAACTATACAAATAATTAACAAAACCAGGAGCTGGTTCTTTGAAAAATTCAACAAGATTGACGAACCCTTAGAAAAGCTTCTCAAGCAAAAAAGAGAAAGAAAGTAAGAAAGAGGATAGAATTTTACCAGTACTTTCCAAAGAATTATGTGAAAATAGAAAAAGAAGAAACATGACCCAAATCATTTTTGAACCTACAGTTACACTCATACCTAAACCACACAAAGACGCAACAAAGAAAAAGTTCAGAACAATTTTTCTCATTAACATCGACACAAAAATACTCAATAAAATTATTGCAAACAGAATCCATGAATACATTAAAACAATCATTCAACATGATTATGTAGGCTTCATCCCTAGAATGCATGTATGTTTCAATGTACGGAAATCTATCAACATAATCCACCACATAAACAAACTCAAAGGGAAAAAAAAAAACACATGATAATATCACTAGATGCTGAGAGAGCATTTGACAAATTTCAATAGCCTTTCATGTTAAAAGCCCTGGATCCAATGCCCATCTGAAAACATAGTAAAAGAAATTTAGAGCAAAGTTCTTAAGAAAATGGATGCATCTAGAGAATATCATCCTGAGTGAGATAACCCAGTCACAAAAGAACAGATATAATATGCAGTCACTGACCGTGGCATGCTAACCCCAGAGGCTTGGACTGTCCCAGAAACAATTCACAGACTGTGTGAAGCTCAAGAAAAAAAGAAAAGAAAACAAAACAAACAAAAAAATTATGCTCAATTTTTACACACCAAGAAAAGGTTGACTAATTCCGGGTTACATCCTGTTTTACATGTACTTTTTGTTCATTGTAACTAGTAAGACCTTAATGCAGAGTATCAAACCTTAAAGGAAAAAAAGCCAAGCACTGACAAAAATGTATTTGGATACATTTATGCAAAACTGTTTAAATTTTTTTCTTTTATTTTTGTTTTTTTAAAATAAATTAAAAAAAAAAAGAATTGACAAATAGGACCTGATAATATTGCAAAGTTTTTGTAAGGCTAAGGACACTGTCAAGAAGACAAAGTGGCAACCAACAGATTGGGAAAAATTCTTTACCAATAATATATCTGATCAGGGCTAATATCTAATATGTACAAAGAACACAAGAAATTGGACTCCAGAGAATCAAGCATTCCTATTTAAAAAAAAAAATGGGGTACAGAGTTAAACAAAGAATTCTCAATGTGGAATACTGAATGGCTGAGAAGCATCTAAATAAATGCTCAACATCCCTAGTCATCAGGGAAATGCAAATCAAAACAACCTTGAGATTCTGTTGAGAGCCATTTGTGTTGCACCCAAACATGGTGCCAGCTTCCTGCCGATGACTCAGCAAACAGAGCTGTTGCCCAGCCCAAGAGACATAGTGAGCATGTGCCACAGACATCACGGCCCACTCTCGGGGCATGCTGATGAGTTACTGTTGGGCGCACCAATCCGGTAGTGACACGAGTCTCCTGGGCATATATATGCAGTGCATTTTCCTTCCACGGCTTCCCCTGCTCAGAGTATTGTACAATAAAGGTTGTTTGCAGAAGAATCCTGTTGTTGCATGCCTATTCCTGCCGGCAGGAAGTGTGGCACATGACAAGATTCCACCTCACAGCAGTCAGAATAACTAAGAACAAAAACTCAGATGACAGCAGATGCTGGCAAGGATGGGAAGAAAGAGGAACACTCCTTCACTGTTGGTGGGGTTGTAAACTGGTACAACCACTCTGGAAATCAGTCTGGTGGTTCCTCAGAAAATTGGTCATAGTACTTCCTAAAGACCCAGTTATTCTACTCCTGGGCATATACCAAAAAGATGCTCCAACATATAACAGTGATACATGCTCTATCATATTTATAGAAGCCTTATTTATAATAGTCAGAAGCTTGAAATAAACTACATGTCCTACAACAGAGGAATAGATACAGAAATTGTGGTACATTTACACAATTGAGTACTACTCAGTTATGAAAACAATGACTTCATGAATTTTTTAGGCAAATGGATGGAACTAGAGACTATCATCCTGAATGAGGTAACCCAGTCACAAAGAAATACACATTGTATGTACTCACTGAGAAGTGGATACTTGCACAGAAAGCTCTGAATACCCATGAAACAATTCACAGACCTCACGAAGACCAAAAAGAAGGAAGGCCAATATGAGGATGCCCCAGTTCTTCTAGGAAGGGAGAACATAACAATAGAGGAACAGGAATTGATGAATAGATCATTCAGAGGCATCCTCACCTGAGGAACCACTCTATATGCAGCCACCAAACTCAACAACTATTGCTGATGCGAAGAAGTACTTACTGGGAGGAACTAGACAAAGATGCCTCCTCAGGGACTCAGCCAGAGACAGATACAGCTGAGCATGCTTGGAGGTAGTCAGAGGACTGAACAAGGAGACCTCAATGAAGGAGCTAAAGAAAAAACCTGAAGGAGCTGAAAAGTTTTGTAACCTAAGG
This sequence comes from Micromys minutus, assembly GCF_963924665.1. Taxonomy (NCBI): domain Eukaryota; kingdom Metazoa; phylum Chordata; class Mammalia; order Rodentia; family Muridae; genus Micromys; species Micromys minutus. Next base: position 208,820,293 of record NC_137969.1, on the reverse strand, counting down.
AGAAGAACAACATTATCAACCAACCAAACCCTCCACAACTCTCGTGAACTAAAACACCAACCGTTGAGCACACATTGTGTGACCTATGACTCCAGGTGCATATGTAGCTGAAGATAGCAGTGTCTGGCAATAATGTGAGAAGAGGCCTTTGGTCCAGGGAGGACATGTTTTTCCAATGTAGCGGAATGCCAAGGTAATGGAATGAAGAGGGTAATTAAGAGTGAGGGCACCTCTGTGAAGACAAGTAGAGGGGGAGTGAGAATGGGAGCAGGATCAGGGAAGGAGCTATCATTTCAAATATAAAAACAGAGAGTACCTAATAAAAAGATAAGTATCTTCAAATTTCTTTTTCTCCTGAAAAAAAAAAAAAAACTGTCTTTTAAAAATTCTCTGTTTTTCTAATAGTGGCATATGATTCTGCATTCTTCTGTATAGTACAAAAGAAAGTTCATATGTAACTTTCATTTATCCTTGGTCAACAATTTTCTATTTAGAATGTTCCCTTGTATCTTGATTCAGTACATTCCATATGCTTATGTCTATGTTAATGGTACAGCAATGGGCAACCATGCTGTACCTCAAAATGAATAGACACATTAAAATTCTTGTTATTTTCTGCAGCCCATGCATGAAACATCTCTGGCATTTTCCAAGGACTGTCTTCTCTCTCATAAGCCCAATATACCAGACCTGCCCTTTGAGGCAGAGACTGCAGCTCTTTAGCTCTCCTGCATATACTGAGCAGTTTTGTGTTCTTTAATTTGGTGTTTTATAGAAGTTATCAGCAGCAGTGCTCCTTTGTTCCTGTATTTTCCCAAGTATTGAGACTCTGAGCAGGAGAAGGGGGTTAAAAAAAATCTTAACAAAATATCGACCTGTGAGTTTTTATATTTGAGTGTACATTTGTGTGCCTATGCAGCCCAGACAGCATGCCTGCATCCTTTTGATTATGAATACAAATTCCAGAAAAGAAGCTTTGTCTGGCTGTGAAAAAAAAAAAAAAAAAACTCCTGGGAGAAGCTCTGTGACTGCAAAGACTGATTAGAATCTCAGTACCACAGAGAGTCTGGAGTTTTGTAGGTTCAGAAGCTATTCATTTTGGGCTACCTTTTGCTTTATGAAATACCCATTTCTTGCCCCAATATGTATCTGAACTAACAGCTCATGACAATAAATACAAACTTTTTAGTTTAGTAGTCCTCAACCTTTCTAATGCTGTGACTCTTTAATGCTGTTCCTCGTGTTTTGGTGAGCCCAACTATCAATATTTTTGTTGCTACTACATAACTTTAATTTTGCTATTGTTATGAATCATAATGTAAATATATTTGTTTTTGATAGCCTTGACCACCAACGAGGTTACAACCTATAGGGAAAGAACTCATGCTTTAGACAATATTAACTTAGCAGAATATTAGCTTCCACTAATCCATGAACCATGAGAGTTTTCTGGGCCTATAGATAACCCTTCACACATGCTGATATAGTCTTCTTCCTTCTGTATCCAGCAATGTATTTCAAAGTAGTTTTGATTTATGATATTATTTGTTCTTTAAAACTATTAAAAACAAAACAAAATGAAATAAGGAACACTGTGAAATTGCTTTCATGTTTGGGGTAAACTAAATCTGTTCCCAGGTCATGATCAATCAAAATAGCTCCACAAAATCTTTTATTCTCTTTAAGCTGAAAGCAAAAATTCTAATGTTGACATGATGATGTATCAATTTTTCTGAATATGTGCTATGCATGAAATTCCATGCATCCATCAAGTTGCTATGTGCTAACTTGTAGAAAAGATAATCTTACTGTTTATTAATTGTATTTTTATAGTTTGCTTTGTCCATATCCTATGACTCTCACTCAAAAATCTGTATCAAATAGGCAAATATTAATTATGAAAGGTTTTCTCAAGCTGTTTATGCTTCTCAGTGATTCTCAGGAATGAGTTAATCAAATATTTCAAGGTCTTTAAAGTTTTTTTATTATCTCCCTCAAAATCTATTCTTTGTTGTATGTGCAATTAATTTGTACCCTGGAGTCAAGAGACATGAAGCTGAAGAGAAAGGAAAAGCATCTAACCTAAAACAGCTACATGTGGGCTACTTGTAAGTGTAGAACTACCTCTTAGGGCAGGCCTGGACTGGAAGGAAATAAAATAATAGCAATTAGGTAATAACTCAAAAGAAAACACTATTGTTAACAGATAGAAAATACAACACTGTTATTATTGTATGCATTATTAATAATGCATCACTGGTTTCTTTGGATGCATCCCAGAAGAGTGCCCCACAATTTCACCAATACTCATGATAAACAGCAGATGGTATTTGACAGGAAGACAGATAATACCTTCATGCCTTAATTACTGTTGTATACTAACCAGTACTTTCCTCCTTTCAAATAATACCATGTGTTAATATTACTGAATTAATTTTTGTGATCTGCTAGTAAAAATTTTTTAAAAAAATGATATCTATACAATATCTTTTTGAAACCATATTTGACTTGGGATAGAAAATAAGCAAGCACACAATATGGTATAAAAAGTTACCGAGTAAGATTTAAGTCACAAAGAATAAAACTAAATTATTATTATTATTATTATTATTATTATTATTATTATTATTGTTATTGTTGTTGTTGTTGTTGTTTCTGAATAATTTTAAAACATTCCTTTGAGGTGGAGAAAATAAATTTCAATATCAAGGTCTAAAATTGTATTACAAAAGCTGGTTACAATGTTCCAATATAAAACATAGTCCACTGGGAAGAAACAGAACACTGCTGATAAATAAATTACCAGAAAATAAGCATGCTATAAAAAAAAAGTGAACAAAAAAATCAGGAATGAGAATACAGGGAGTTACATACACACACACACACACACACACACACACACACACACACACAGACACACACACTCAGATATGCCTATGCTACATATATGTCTAAATATTTTATGTACATTGAGGTGAGTATCACTTGAAAATGCTCTTCTGTTTTAGTTATAAAGAGACTTTAATAATTGGCTTGTATAGGCCTAATTGACTTAACATTTACTGGAGTCACCTGAGAAGAGGAAATCTCAACCAAAGAAGTGCCTCCATTACTAGATTATGGCATATCTGTAGGCATTCATAGAATTCATGATTGAGAGGCAGTACCATTCCTGGAGAAATTGGTGTGAACTGTATAAAATAAGCCAGCTGATCAAGGCATAAAAAGCAAGAAAATAAGTAGTGTCTTCTCTCACCATGCTCCAGTTCTCATATAATCATTCTTAGGAATTTTTCCTTATACAAAAAAAAACAGGTCCTCACATATCTGTATGTGTTTCTATATACCCTCATATAAATACATGACAGTCACCTGAGTCTTTATACTACCATGATGATGTTTTCAAACACTTGGTGAGATCCAGTGGTATCTTAGTAGCAGCTTCATTACAATATCTTTTGATTAATTGATTTATATCTTTGTCCATAAATGAGTCTCCTTGTTAAAATTTATCCTTCTTTTTGGAGTTTAAGATTCAACAGGTGGGTTTTATGTCATTGCTGCCATTCTATAAATCTCAAAATGTTCAACTACAGATCTTCAGCTCAGCTCAGGCTTGAAGGCCTCAGAGCCTTCAGACGGTGCCCCAGCAAGCAGAAGTACTGCAAATCTTTGCACAATGGGATGGTAATGTCTCCAAAGTGTGTGTAGCTCCCACAGTGCTGTATTCTGTGCATTACAGTACACTGGCCCCTCCAACTCAAGTAGAAACACCATGCTGCCCAGAGACTTATTATCAAGCAAGCAATCTGTTCTGAGAAAAGTATGCATCAGTGTCCTGACAGTTGATAAAAGGTCAATGATATGACATAATAATTCTTACTCAAAATTAAGGAATGGTCTGATAGCATGCAAACATCAATACAACACCAAAACCTGGAAAAATCTTGGAGATGTATATATGCCGTATGGGATTTATGATATTATCATACAAACTTCAGTGGCCTTTGTCAAAGCCTTTTCTCCAGTTCTGCTGTCTTTAAAGCAGATACCCTCTCTCTACTTACTTTACTGTGCTCATAGCACTCGTACACACACACACACACACACACACACACACACACACACATATTTATACATATATGTATATATGAATGATGTTTTCATTTTATATATGATGTTTATAAATATAATTTATTATATTTAATTTAACATACCATAAGCAGGGCATATTTCATCCAGTAGCTATAAGTAGCAAAACAAAATATTCCATGTTAGTTACCATTGTGTTTTCTGTAGACAACCTAACAATACCAAATATTGCCATTCTTATTTTATTTCTCCACACACTTGGCAGGAAGAAATCAAACTGGTGGTGATCAGGAGGCTCTCTCTATCCTGGATACTTTTTTATTATACTGGGAGATGCTTTTCTTGTTGCTGTGAAAGAAATTCAATAGTCTTACCCACCTGTAAACCTTTTAAACTACAAATCAAAGTAACTGTGCTATCTAGTTGTATATCAAGTTGACAAAGGCATTGGAATCAACCTAGTAAACAGTGCCTCCAGTTTACACACATGAACATGGTATCTGTATCAGGTCTTGACTCTAGATTTATGCATATCTTAAATTCCTGTCTGGACTTCCTGTGATGACTACATGTAATCTGGAAGTATAAAACAAATAAGTTCTTTCCTCCTCATCTTCCTTTTTGATCATAGTATTTTCTGCAGTTATAGAAACCCTAAGGCAGTTATTATAATACCATTATTCTGAATACATATTTTAGATCAGAACCATTGAATCTTCTGCATGCCACAGGGCAACAACAGAGTTTCCATGAGGAATACTGCCTTTGATCATGTACTGATATTGTAGCAGAAGCCAGAGACCACAAATCAGACTAATGACTCACTGCAAAAAAAATTTACAAGCAAAGCTTTTTGGGCAAAAGGGTATACTCTGTCCAACACTATGATGCATTGATACATCCATGGAGAGATGTTTGGTTTGTTTCAAGTGATTTGTTTTTACTTCTATTTTTTATATTATTTGGTTTGGGGAGGTTGCAAGGGAAAAAAGGTAGATAAGGAGGAACAGAGTGGGCTTGAAATGCATGATATGAAATCCAAGAAGAAGCATTTTAAATTAATTGATTAATTAATTAAAAGAAATAAATCAGCACCCTGAGCTAGGGCCATCTCACAGCCATCAGGATACACAACCTGCCCACAGAGAGCTGAACAGCTAGGTGTGCTCTCAGTTCTAATTCCACAGATGAGACACTACTTTCTGCCCACTGACTGCCCCAAAAGTGACCCAAAAAGGACATCACATGGCAAGTGAAACATAGGGCTTCCTAGAATTGGATCCTTTTAGTCTGCATCTGTGCCCAGAAGTTAGCCATTCCACTACCACTGGGACTCTCAACATGTCCACCGAGATCTGATCATCCAAGAGCACTCTCAATCCTAAGCACACAGACCCAGAGGCCCACAGGCCCATGGAAGGAACTTGCTCTAGTCAGAGAACAATATCAACTAGTGTCACAGATAACAAGATGGCAAGAAGCAAGTGCAAGAACCTAAGAAACAGAAACCAAGACAAACTGGAAACACTAGAACACAGTTCTCCCACCACAGCAAGTAGTGGATATCTCAACACACCAGATAAATAAGATTTGTGCTTAAAATCATATAGTGTGATGATGATAGAGGGCTTCAAGGAGAACATGAATAACACCCTAAAGAAATACAGGTAAACAAGGAGAAGCCTTTAAAGAGGAAACACAAAGGTAACTTAAAGAGATACAGGAAAACACAACCAAACAGGTGACAGGATTGAACAAAACCATCAACGATCTGAAAATGGAAGTAGGAACAATAAATAAATCACAAAAGACAGAAGCCTGTAGATAGAAAACCTAGGAAAAAGATCAGGAGTCATAGATGCAACAATCACCAACAGACTACAAGAGATGGAAGAGAGAATCTCAAGTGCAGAAAATTCTGTAGAAAACATTGAAACAATAGTCTAAGAAAATGCAAAAGTCAAAAAGCTCCTAACCCAAAGCATCCAGGAAATCCCAGATTCAATAAGAAGTCCAAACCAAAGGATAATAGGTATAGAAGAGATAGAAGATTCCCAACTTAAACAAACACTAAATATCTTTAACAAAATTATAGAAGAAAACTTTCCTAACATAAAAAAAAGATTTCTATGAACTTGCAAGAAACCCACACAACTGCAAATACACTAGACCATAAAAGAAATTTATTCTGACACATAATAGACAAAACATAAAATGTACAAAAGAAATAATCAAACCCAGGACTGCAATCAACCAAGGAGAAAGAACAAAGAACTATACAAACAATCAGCAAAACCAGAAGCTTGTTCTTTGAGAAAATCAACAAGACTGACAAACCCTTATCCAGACTAAAGAGAGAGCACAGGGACAGTATTCAAGTTAAAAAAAAATCAGGAATGAAAAGGGAGTCATAACAACAGAAACTGAGGAAATTTAAAAAAATCAGCTCCTACTATAAAAACCTATACTCTATATAACTGGAAAGTCTGCATGACATGGACTATTTTCTAAACAGATACCAGGTACTAAAGTTAATCCATCTAAACAATTTTATAACTGCTAAAATTATAGAATCAATAATCAAAAGTCTCCCAACCAAAAATTAACCTAGGACAATGTGGGTTTAGTGCAGAATTTTATCAGAACTCCTAATTAGGTCTTCATAGAAGACATAATACCAATATTCTCCAAACTATTTCACAAAATAGGGACAGAAGAAATACTGCCAATTCCTTCTCTGAAGCCACAATTATGTTTACACCTAAACCACATAAAGACCCAACTAAAAACAGAAAAAAAGAGAAAAAGAAAACTTCAGACCAATTTCTCTTACTAATATTGATGAAAAATACTCAATAATCTCAAGCTGAATCCCAAAACACATCAAAATGATCACCTATTGGGATCAAGTAGGATTCATCCCTGGGATGCTGTAGATATAATATATATATATATATTATATAAATAAACACAAATGAAAAAGAAACACATGATCATCTCATTAGATGCTGAGAAAGTATTTGACAAAGTGCAGCAATCCTTCATGATAAAAGTCTTGGAAAGATCAAGAATTCAAGGCCCTTACCTGAACATAATAAATTTTTTTTCTTAATTTTCAAAAACTTTTATTTATGGAGAGTCTGAAAAGTACAAGCAGCATAATTTTAAAATAAACTTTTCTGTACCTTTTTGCCATCTTTTTTATTGTAAATGGATATTTATTTTTTATTAAAGTTCATTAAAAGTTGACAAAATCAGGTCCATGTATAAGGCATTTTTTTTCTTTAATATGTAAGAGAAACTCTCTCGAAGTTGCTACCTTTAAGTCTTTCTTAGAAGAGAGAACAAAATACTAACTGGAGGAAATACAGAGACAAATAGAGGAACAGGCCATAAAGAAAAGATAATCAAGAGCAGAGCCTGGCCCAACTGCCAGCCAGAAAGGCGGCTCGTACAGGCTGAGAAACTGCGACCTGGAACAGATCTTAGGAACTTCTGTTCCCACCCGGAGATGACTTCAGGACGCAGAGTGAAGCCTGGCCCAACTGCCAGCCGGAAAGGCGGCTCGAACAGGCTGAGCAACTGGTGAGTGGGAGAGCTAGGCTGCGGGGGAGCAGAGGGATCTCTGCGGAGTGCACACGGAAAGGGCACCCCCTGCCCTGACCTGCCCTGTCCTCCCCGATCCAGTGACTGGGAACAGATCTTAAGAACTTCTGTTCCCACCCGGAGACGACTTCAGGACACAGAGCAGAGCCTGGCCCAACAGCCAGCCGGAAAGGCAGCTCGAACAGGCTGAGAAACTGCGACCTGGAACAGATCTTAGGAACTTCTGTTCCCACACGGAGACGACTTCAGGACGCAGAGCGGAGCCTGGCCCAACTGCCAGCCGGAAAGGCGGCTGGAACAGGCTGAGCAACTGGTGAGTGGGAGACCTAGGCTGCGGGGGAGCAGAGGGATCTCTGTGGAGTGCACACGGAAAGGGCACCCCCTGCCCTGACCTGCCCTGTCCTCCCCATCCAGTGACTGGGACGCAGAGCGGAGCGTGGCCCAGCTGCCACCCGGAACCTGGGCTGCCGGGGACTAGAGAGATCTCTGCGGTGTGCACACGGAAAGTGTACCAGGGACACAGACCAGATACAAGGGAAAGGCAAGAACATATCACTGACAACAAAATGGCAAGAGGAAAGAGAAAGAGTATATCCCAAGAAAACCAAGACAATCTAGCAACACCAGAACCCAGCTTTCCGATAGTAGCAAATATCGGAATTCCAAACACTCCAGAGAAAGAAGACACAGACCTGAAATCATGCCTCAAGACGCTGATAGAGTTACTTAAACAAGAAAGGGAGGAAAAGCAAAAAGATTCAGAAGCTTTTAAAAAAGAAACAAGAAAAACACTCAAAGAACTCAAAGAATGAGACGAAAACAGAACCAAAGAAATAAAGGAATGGAAGAGGGAAATTAAAACAGAAATTGACACAATATAGAAAGCGCTAAAAGAGATAACCCTAGAGTCAGAACACCAAAAAAAGAAATCAGGAGTCACAATAGCAAGCATTTCCAACAGATTACAAGAGATCGAGGAAAGAATCTGGGGGCAGAAGACAACATTGCAAACATAGACAAAACAGCCAGAGAAGATGCAAAAAACAAAAAGCTCCTAACCCAAAATGTCCAGGAAATCCAAGACACAATGAGAAGACCGAACCTAAGGATAATAGGAATAGAAGAAGAAGAAAAGTATCAACAAAGAGGCACAGTAAATATCTTCAACAAAATCATAGAAGAAAACTTCCCCACCCTCAAGAATGAGATGACCACGAGCATAAAAGAAGCCTTCAGAACTCCAAATAGGTTGGACCAGAAAAGAAATACCTCCCAACACATAATAGTAAAAACATCAAGTGCCAAAAGTAAAGAAAGAATACTAAAAGCAGTAAGGGAAAAGGTCAGGTAACATATAAAGGCAGACCAATCAGACTCACACTCGATTTCTCAACAGAGACTATGAAAGCTAGAAGAGCCTGGACAGACATCATGCACTCCTTAAGAGAGCACAAGTGCCAGCCCAAGCTGCTATACCCAGCAAAACTATCAATCACCATCGATGGAGAGACAAAGATATTTCAAGACAAATCAAAATTCACACAATATCTGACCACAAACCCAGCACTACAACGAATTATAGGTGGAAAACCCAATACAAGGAGGGAAAATACAGCCTAGTAAAAACAAGAAAACTCGTAAACAAGAAAACTAAAAGAAGAAAAAAACACAGACACAACTCAACCCAAAAAAGCAAAAATGGCAGGAAACAGAAACAATTATTCCTTGATATTTATTAACATAAATGGTCTCAACTCTCCACTAAAGAGACATAGACTATCAGACTGGATACATAAACAAAATCCAGCCTTTTGCTTCATACAGGAAACTCATCTCAGAGACAGAGACAGACACTATCTCAGAGTAAAAGGGTGGGAAAAAAACTTCCAAGCAAACAGCTCCAAGAAGCAAGCTGGAGTGGCTATTCTAATATCGAATAAAGTAAATTTCCAACCAAAAGTTATCAAAAAAGGTAAAGAAGGACACTTTTTACTCATTACCGGGGAAATCTGTCAGGAGGAACTCTCAATCCTTAACATATATGCTCCAAATAAAAAATCACCCACATTCATAGAAGAAACTCTACTAAAGCTCAAAAAATACATTTCACCCCACACAATACTAGTGGGAGACTTTAACAACCCACTCTCACCAATGGACAGAACAGGGAAACAGAAATTGAACAAGGACACTGCAAAACTAGCAGAGACGTTTAACCAACTAGAATTAATAGATATATACAGAACATACTATTCTAAAGTAAAAGAATACACCTTCTTTTCACCACCCCATGGCACCTTCTCGAAAATTGACCACATAATTGGACACAGAACGAGCCTTCATCGATATAAGAAGATTGAAATACTCCCATGCATCCTCTCAGATCACCATGGTCTACGGCTGGTCTTTAACAACAACAAAGACAACAAAATGCCCACATACACATGGAAACTAAACAACGCTCTGTTAAAGGATAGCAGGGTCAAAGAAGAAATAAAGAAAGAAATTAAGGACTTTCTAGAATTCAACGAAAATGATAACACAACATACCCAAACCTATGGGATGCAATGAAAGCAGTATTGAGAGGAAAACTCATTGCCCTAAGTGCTTCCAAGAAGAAACTGGAGAGAGCTCACATCAGCAACCTGACAGCACAGCTAAAAGCCCTAGAATAAAAGGAAGCAGATATTTCCAAAAAGAGTAGACGGCAAGAAATAATCAAAATTAGGGCAGAAATAGACCAAATAGAAACAACAAAAAAAAAAAAAAAACCATTGAAAAAATCAACAAAACAAAGAGTTGGTTCTTTGAGAAAATCAACAAGATTGATAAACCCCTAGCCAGTCTAACTAAAGGGCAAAGAGAGAGTATCCAAATTATCATAATCAGAAAGGAAAGTGGGGACATAACAACTGAAACTAAGAAAATTCAAGAAATCACCAGATCCTACTACAAAAACTTATACTCCACAAAATTGGAAAATCTGGAGGAAATGGACGAATTCCTAGACAGATACAAGGTCCCAAAGTTTAACCAGGACCAAGTAAACCATCTAAATTACCCTATAACACCTAAAGAAATAGACGAAGTCATCAAAAGCCTCCCAACCAAAAAAACCCAGGTCCAGATGGGTTCAGTGCAGAATTTTATCAGACATTTATTGGGGATATAACACCAATATTCGCCAAAATATTCCAAAAGATAGAATCAGATGGAATATTACCCAACTCATTTTTTGAGGCTACAATAACCCTCGTACCTAAGCCACACAAAGACCCTACAAGGAAAGAGAACTTCAGACCAATCTCACTTATGAACATTGATGCAAAAATACTCAACAAAATCCTTGCAAACTGAATCCAAGAACACATCAAAACCATCATTCATCATGAACAAGTAGGCTTCATCCCTGGGATGCAGGGATGGTTTAACATAAGGAAATCCATCAATGTAATCCACCATATAAACAAACTTAAAGACCAAAATCACATGGTCATCTCACTAGACGCTGAGAAAGCATTCGACAAAATCCAACACCCCTTCATGTTAAAAGTCCTGGAAAGAACAGGAATCCAAGGCCCATATTTAAACATAATAAAAGCAATATACAGCAAACCAACAGCCAACATTAAACTTAATGGCAAGAAACTTGAAGCAATCCCACTAAAATCAGAGACTCAACAAGGATGCCCACTCTCTCCCTACATATTTAACATAGTCCTGGAAGTCCTGGCTGGAGCAATTAGACAGCAAAAGAAGATCAAGGGGATACGAATCGGAAAGGAAGAGATAAAAACATCACTCTTTGCCGATGACATGATAGTGTACTTGAGTGACCCCAAAAATTCCACCAGAGAACTCCTACAGCTGATAAAAAAGTTCAGCAAAGTGGCCGGATACAAAATTAACTCAAACAAATCAGTAGCCTTCCTATACTCAAAGGACAAACATGTGGAGAAAGAAATTAGGGTAAAGGTACCCTTCACAATAGTTACAAAAACTGTGAAATACCTTGGTGTGAATCTAACTAAGGAAGTGAAGGACCTGTATGACAAGAACTTCAAACCTCTATAGGAAGAAATTGAGGAGGATCTCAGAAAATGGAAAGATCTCCCATGCTCATGGATTGGAAAGATCAACATCTTAAAAATGGCCATCCTACCAAAAGCAATCTACAGATTCAATGCAATCCCCATCAAAATTCCAACCCAGTTCTTCATGGAATTGGAAAGATCAATGTGCAATTTCATATGGAATAACAAAAGACCTAGAATAGCAAAATCCATCCTCAAAAACAAAAAAACATCTGCGGGAACCACTATCTTTGACCTCAAGCTATATTACAAGGCAATTGTGCTGAAAACTGCATGGTACTGGTACAGAAATAGGCAAGTGGATCAATGGAATAGAATAGAAGATCCAGAAATGAGCCCTCATGTATATGGTCACCTGATTTTTGACAAAGGAGCAGTAAACATTCAATGGAAATAGGACAGCCTATTCAACAAATGGTGCTGGTCCAACTGGCACTAAACATGCAAAAGAATGAAAATAGACCCGTTCTTATCTCCTTGTACAAAGCTCAAGTGTAAGTGGATTAAAGATCTCCACATTAAACCAGATATACTGGAACTATTAGATGAGAAAGTAGGAAAAACCTTAGAACACATAGGCACAGGAGAAAATTTCCTGAACAAAACACCAATGGCTCAAGCTCTAAGGTCAAAGATTAACAAATGGGACTTAATGAGATTGCAAAGTTTCTGTAAGGCTAAGGACATCGTCAAGAAAACAAAACGGCAACCAACAGAATGGGAAAAGATCTTTACCAACACCACATCAGATAGAGGCCTAATATCCAAGGTGTACAAAGAACTCAAAAAGCTAGACACCAGAGAATCAAATAACCCTATTAAAAAATGGGGTACAGAGCTAAACAAATCATTTTCAGTTGAGGAACACCGAATGGCCGAAAAACATCTCAGGAAGTGCTCGACATCCTTAGCCATCAGGGAAATGCAAATCAAAACAACCCTAAGATTCTACCTCACACCAGTCAGATTGGCCAAGATCCAAAACTCAGATGACAGCAGATGCTGGTGAGGCTGCGGAGAAGTAGGAACACTTCTCCACTGTTGGTGGGGTTGCAAGCTAATACAACCACTCTGGAAATCTGTCTGGCGATACCTCAGAAAATTGGATATATTACTACCTGGAGACCCAGCTATTCCACTTCTGGGCATATACCCCAGAGACACTTTAATTCACAACAAAGATATATGCACCACAATGTTCATAGCGGCTCTATTTATAATAGCCAGAAGCTGGAAGGAACCCAGATGTCCTTCAGAAGACGAATGGATACAAAAATTGTGGTACATATACACAATGGAATACTACTCAGCCACCAGAAACAATGACTTAACCAAATTCTTAAGAAAATGGCTGCATCTAGAGAAGATCATCCTGAGTGAGATAACCCAGTCACAAAAGAACAGACATAATATGCAGTCACTGATAGTGGGATGCTAACCCCAGAGGCTTGCACTCCCCCAGAAACAACTCACAGACTGTATGAAGTCCAAGAAATAAAGAAAACAAAAAAATATACATATATTCACAAAACAAGAAGACTTTGACTATTTCCATGTTGTGTTTTGTTTTGCATGTACTTTACGCTTATTGCAACTAGTACGTTTTCAATGCATACTGTCAAGCCCTTGAAAAAAATCAAGTACTGACTAAAAAACATATTCACATGGTTTTATGTAAAATTTATTTTAATGACTGAAAAAACAGTACTGACAAAAATGTATAATTTTAAGCAAAAAATGTTTAACATCTTTACATGTATCTTTGTTTTGCAAAATAAAGTCGTTTAAAAAAAAAAAAAAAGAAAAAGAAAAGATAATCAGTAACTGCTTCATCTGGGGATCCATCCCATATTCAGCTACCAAACCTATCATTATTGCTTATGCAAAAAAATGATTATGGGCAGTAACCTGATGTGGATGCCTTCTCAAATGTTCTGCCAGAGACATACTAATACAGATGAGGTGACCTGCATTTAATCTTTGGATTTAGCATGGAGACCCCCTAAAGAAAGACCAGAATGGTATGAAGTGTTGGCAAATCCATGAGAAGAACAACAATTTCAACCAAACAAACAACCCAGAGCTCCCAGTGGGTAAAACACCAACCAATGAGTACCCATTGCTCCAGTTGCATATGTAGCAGAGGATGGCATTGTCTGGTATCAATAAGAGGAGAGGGCTTTGTTTCAGTGAAGGCTTGTTAGCCTAGTGTATTGGAATTCCAATAGCTGAGTTAATAATTTGGAACAGGAGAATCTTCATGGAAGCATGTGTGAGGGAAGGGACATGGATTTACATATTTTGATATGCAAATAGAGAATATCTAAAAAAATATAAAAAGCAAAAGAACTAAATCATTCAGTGTGTGTGGATTCAAATGTTTGAATATTTGTTAAATACTATTTGTTAAATAAATGTTAAATATTTGTTAAATATTATTTAAAAGTGATTGTAAAAGTTTCCTCTAGGTTATGTAGAGGCCACCATTTCCTAACTGTTCCACATCTTTGATAACTTTTTGTGTGTTGTGTTTTCTATATTAGCAATTCTTAGGCTATGTGGAGTTGATTGCATCTATCCTAGTACTAATAATCTTGTGAACATTTTTATGCTTAACTATAATACATTCTGTAATGAAATAGTCCTTTCTCTAGGGTAAATTCATATCCAATGACTAGATAATATAGAATATGTCAATACCCTGATCCAGTATCTCAAAATGAAGCCAAATCAGGATAGTGGTATATTCCAGTTCCAGGGTTGTCTTGAAGTTGAAAAAGGCTTATATTGAAAGTACTCCCTTAACCCTTTCTTATTTTTGATGAGTTCTGATTCTGTTACTTTCTGTGTTGCTTCTATATGCATTTCTCAATAAATTATACCCAAAAATCTTTTAGATTTTCTTTCACGAGAATCCGATGAATCCTCTAAACCTCTTTAAGTAGTCCAACTTGACTGAGCCACACATAGGTAAATAATTATTCTGAGTACATTTTGCTATAAATTATAAACCTCCTAAATATCAGTTATTTTTAGCAAACATGGTAATAATCTATATATAGTTAAACATAGAGAAAGAGAATATTTCTTCTTTCTAAGAAAAATAAATATGTCGTTTACGTAGTTATCTCCAAATGAATGAAAATTATAAAGGTATTTTCATCTGGTGTAAACACTCACAAAAGTATAACTTTAATAAGTGAAGTCTTAACAGTGTAATATGAACAAGTAGTTGTGTGTGTGTGTGTGTGTGTGTGTGTGTGTTACTGTGTGTGTTTGTGCATGTCCATGCATTATGTGCATCTGATTGTGAATAAGTTAATGGTTGTGTGTGTTTTTCTCTATTCTTCTGTATCCTATTTTCTTTCTTTGTTTCTTTTCATCTTCTTCTTCTTCTTGTAATGAGTATTATGACTCAGGCACTTAGGTCTATGAGGCAAGCACATTATTGTTTAAACCACCAACTTAGTTAAATTCTGTATAATCTTTTCCAGGTAGATAGATACTAAAGACTTAATAGATGGATAAATAAATGGATGGATGGATGGATAGATAGATAGATAGATAGATAGATAGATAGATAGATAGATAGATAGACAGACAGACATATAGTTACATACATACATACATAGATGGATGGATAGTAAGCTGTATTTATTATTTTATTACTTGTTTATCTAAGAACTCCTGAAAACTATAACTAGTGTTTGTATGGATGGAATGGTCTCTGACAATATTGGAGATTAGAAAGGGAGAAATGGTTAAGAAAATTGTAAGTTGGAAGATAAACATTGTTCTCATTAAATAATATAGATATGTAAATGACAATAGAACATAGGGGAGAAAATCAAAGCTTTAGAAAATGGGCCATGCACGTATGTATTTCTTTGAAAATAATGTTATATTGGTAAATATTACTTCCTAACTTTGCACACTGTTGTTTGAGGAACCACAACAAACTATAAAAAAGAAACATTTGTCTTCTGATGTAGGCAGTGGGAATCAGAAGTTCAATGAATGGTATCAATCATCATAAATTACTAGGGACAGATTTTCATAAGTTTCTGAAAAAAAAATGGCAACCAAGGAACCTGACTAAAAAACAGTTTGGATTTTTAAGTAACATTAAATAAAATAGAAAACACACTAACTGGATATCTGAGACTATGTAATTTACAAAACAAAAATAAAGTACTGATTATCTGTCAACTGATATTACTGACAAATTTTATGTTACCATCTTTTCAATGATGTCTGCGAGCACAATCACATTTTTAAAGACCTTGCATTTATTTGTACAAATAAATTATTAATGGTCATTATTCAAGTAACCTTACCAAAAAATGTGGAAATATCATGGTATACTAGATGCTCATCCCAACTTACAATGCTGTACATTGATTTTCAAGTTGTTGGGATCTTATAAAAACATCTCTGACAAACTTTGTGAGTGATTTCAACATTCTATTAACAAAACCAGAAAGCTGTACTAAGAATGGCTCTACTTTGGGGTATATGTGACCAATTGGTTCCTAGGCCTTAAGAAGTGAAAAAAAAAAAAAAAATATATATATATATATATATATATATAATTTTATTTATATTTATAATATATATAAATAATAATATATTTATATAATTATATATAATATATATATATATAATTTTATAACTTTGTGCTAGAAAAAGTCTTTGACTACTCTAAGGAAAAATTAATGAGTCATTCTAAGAGATTTTGGAAGGCAAGAATACTAACAAAATACAGTCACCTGGCTCATGTGATATCTTAGAGTAACAGTAACTCTGCAAAAAGTAGGCTAGAGGTTATGTGTTAAAGGAAGATTGATGAAAGCTGCACATGTCTTGAAAAGAAGAATGGAGTTGAATGTAAGGGAATGAACTTCTTTCTTTTTTTAATTAAACAATTTTATTTTAAAAAACAGATAAATGTACAAATTTTAAAAGCATTTTTGCATAAAACTATATAAATATATTTTTGTCAGTACTTAATCAAGTACTTTTAAAAAAGTTTTTAAAACCTTTTTAAAAATGTTTTTAAAGGTTATTAAAGGTTTGATAATATGCATTAAAAACTAGTTGCAATGAGCATGAAGTACATCTAAAACAAAACATAACATGAAAATTGTCAAAGCTTTTTTGGCCTGTAAAGATTAACTATAATTATTTTTAAATACAAAGAATTGCCACAAGACTGCATTTTTAGCTCTTGACTTATTAATGATTTAATGTCTAGGTGGAACGGGCTGATTTTTATGGTGGAGGAAATCCCTTCACAACACAACACTCAAGCTGAAGAACAGCTATGGCTCACTCTCTACTCTTACTCAGATTCACAATGAAAAGGGAAATAAATCCATGAGGAATGTGTGTTTTTAATTAAGCTTAAAACTACAATCCAAGAGAATGCAGAAGACAAAGTTTGTACAATTTTCAAGATAAACACATCTCTTCTAATTGAGACAAGAGGAAAGTTACCTTGAAGGCAAGTCTCCATTCATCAGAAAGTAGGCAAAGGGTACATGAATACTGAATGAGCTCATAAAGCTATTTAGTTTACAGTTTTGGTTAAGGATATATAAATTAAACTGCATATTAAAGTTGTAAGAACTATTAGTTTTTGCATTGCAAAAGAATCTAATATATGTTCTTCCTTTAAAAAGTGATTGCCAAGATCCCTTGGTTTTAAAATAGGTATCAGACATGCTAGCCACTAAATACATTTTTTCAAACTGATGCAACTCAAAAATGTCAGTTATTTGTTTTGTTGTTTTTGGGTTTTGGAAGGTTTATTTAAGCAGAATTTTTGGTTTTTTGTATTTTGGTTAAAACTAAAGCAAATGCTGGGTTATCATGACTCTATTACATTATGAGTAGTTTTAAATTTATTTTAAGAACTTCAACTTTTGAAATTAAAATTTATGTGAATAAAAAGCTTGAACCAAGTATACGGCAGGAGTTCTCTATCTTGAAGTTGATAGAGAACAACAACAGGTACATGCAGCTGTGGTAAAAAGAACAGGGAATATTTTAAATTCAAGGAACTTGATATCATCATCCTCATGGTACTGATTGACTGGTATTAAATATGAAAGTTTGAGGGGGTCAAGGAATATTGTTAAATGGTTTTAAAGAAATGCTGTTTTCTCGCTTGTTAGTGTGAGTCTGGGTCAGACCTCCAGCAATGAGTCTAACAACATCAATAATAATATTGCAGAAGTTTGTGGCCCAAAGTTAGCAACTTTTCCACATTCCTTCTGTAAATCGGTTCAAAAGACCTAAAAAAGTATTTATTATTTGTTTGAGAAACAATGACACTGCATCTAAATACAAAATTTATTAGTGATGAGGAGAGACTTTATCCTATGACATGTGACTTAAGGATAGAAGAAGGAGTGTTTATTTTAGCTGACATTTTGCGTTCCATGCTTGTCAAGACAAGGAAGCATGAGGGCAACAAATAAAGGTAGTGAGATTTTATACCCGAAGACAGGAGGCAGAGATGCTGGTGCTCTTCTGTCTTTCTTCCTTTTCTTTTGTCAAGAGCCTAGCCAATGGAAAAAGATTGGTCATATCTCCCTTGGACATGGAATAAGAGTTATTTTAGTTGGAACCAAAATCTTTTGGTTGTGACTGTATAAGACTATGCATAAAATACACTGTGGTATCTCAGGGAAAGGTCTATATTAATACTACCCTTTAATAACCAGAAATCCTGCTCCTTCACAACTCAAGTTACCTCACTAAATCGTCACTTAACAATAAACAAACGAGAACACCTATAGCTTATGCAACAAATGTGATAATGGAGATTTTTTTTTGGGGAGCTTACTTGCTAGACCTAGTTCACATACTGAAAGAGAAGATAAGTGTCCTAGTGCCTGCTATATAACCATATACTCATAAACTTCATTTGTTTTATCTATGACACAAAGAAAAACTATAAGCATTTTAAGTATGTCTCAGTGTATCAGTTGCAGTTATATTAAGTGACAGATGCCACATAGTCACTTGCACATAGAACTTTAGTACTGTATTAGCTCAATATTCCTTTTGCAGCACACTTCATACACTTAGTTTCTCCAAAAATAGAAATTTTCTTTTTTTTTAATATACATGTACCAGACATCTGAAGTCAGCTTTATTCTGCTATTGCCAAGGAAGTGACAGGCTGGTTCTGAGGGTTTCAGGGGGGGATGGTGTATTGTATCTTTTAGATTCTTGTTTATGCCAATCCTCTTTCATTTGTGGCCCAATCACAGTAATTTCTGCTTCTATTTTTATGTCCGTTATTCCTCTAACAAATGCAACACTTCTCTACCCTACTGCTTATTAGATAAATCTATTTATTCAGTAGATACATAAAATAATGCAAAAATGTATTGTGAGATTCTGATTGGCTGGGACTCACATTTTCCAACTGGAATGAGTAGAGAGCAGGTTTTTGTTTAAAGGGCTTATGGTGACATGGATGCTCAGGTACCTAAGAAGGTAAGGGAAGGTGGCTCTGCTCCCTGTTTGGTATAAACTCCACGAAGACATAGTAATATTAAGGCAAGAAATACAGCGCCCAAAATCTCAATCGAAACAAAGCAGGGGCTAAAGCAAGTGCTGTTAGAATTGACCAACACCTATCCTTTTAATATAAAGCTGCTTCATAACATAACTCCTTTTAAGTTTTCATCCTCGTATCCAATTTATCAGTTGCAGTTTCCTCTCTTTGCAAATGACATATAGTGATTTTGCAATAAGTCTAAGTCTCACTGTGTCTGTCTTTCTGTCTCTATTTGTTTCTGTCTTTGTCTCTGCATCTCTCTTCCCCACCCCTCACACACATACATACACACACCACACAGACACACATACACACATACACATTCAAAAACACACACACAGGCATGCTTCTTCACAACCTTCTTGTCACTCAATATCAAATTAATATAATAATCATTGTATTTAGGGAAGTCCATATTTGTAATCAGGAAAAAGCCATTTCATTCATGTATTTATGTAGACATATCCAGTAAATATGTGAATGACTATAGCATAGAAGTAGTAACATAAAGAAGTACCTAAATGAGAATATTGGAGCATATTTAAAATACTGATTTGGGGAAGTCATGTGACTGAAAAAGTTGAGAAACACAAGTAGAAGTGACTCATCAATCATTCTCCCTCATTGCCTTATACAACAGATTAATACGGGAGACTTTCCTGACTTTCTTAAAATTTGTATTTTGCTGATTTGTGGGTAGTGATTACCAGTATTTCACAATATTTCTAAGCTGAGTATGGTTTTAAATTACTATTGACATGATTTTAAACATTATTATATTTCTGATTAACTTGTTACTTGTATTTTTTTGTATTCACCTGTATAAAAAGAAACTACAACATCTCTGTATTTAAGCTCTATTTGAAAGGTTGTACTTATTTTGGAAGAGAATAAAAAAATCTTGAAATATTTAGTTACTTTTTCTTTTTAAAATTGAATATTTTCTTTACTTACATTTCAAGTGTTATCCCCTTTCCTGGTTCTTCTCTGGAATACCCCTATTCCTCCTCCTCTCCTGCCTCTATGAGAGTGTTTCCCCAACCCCACACACAGACACCCACCTACTCCCTCCCATCTCTCTGCCCTGGCATCCCCCTACATTGGAAGATTAAGCCTTCACAGGTTCAGGGATCTCTCCTCTCATTGATACCTGATTAGGCAAGTCGCTGTTTCATATATTTCTGGAATCATAGGTCCCTCCATGTGCATTTTTTGGTAGGTGTCTTAGTCTTTGGGAGCTCTGGGTATCTTGTTGTTTGATATTGTTGTTCTTCCTGTGGGGTGCGAGATGCCTTCAGTACTTTAAATGACTTGATACTTTCTGGCCTAGTGTGAAAGTTTAATTTTTTATTTTGCTTGAAAATACACTTAAATAATGACACAAGTGGTTTTGCATTTTCAATATAATTCCCTATATCCAAACTTAGACTATCAAAGTGAATTGTTCTAATTTCACATGGTTGATACACAGTTTGATTTTTTCAAAGTTTTATTTTTGTTGCTTTTATTTTTCTTTTCCATGACTTTTACTCAATTTGACTGATTTTCCACACTATTTTATTAGGTTTTGTAATAATAACAAGAAGTGTTTTTAAAATACATAGTATATTTTGTCTTTTTACTAAATAACATTATTTAAAAAACAGATAAATGCACAGATTTTAAAAGAATTTTTGCAAAAAAAAATTATAGAAATTGTCACAAGGCTGTATTCTTAGCTCTTAAATTACTAGTGATTTAAGGTCTAGGTGTAGCACACTCTGAGAGGTTTTTTTTTTTTTTGTTTTTTTAGGTCTGTGAGTTGTATCTTGGGTATTCAGGCTTTCTGGGGCTAGTATTCAATTATCAGTGACTACATATTATGTCTGTTCTTTTGTGACTGAGATATCTCACTAAGAATGATATTCTCTAGATACATCCATTTTCTTAGGAATTTCATAGCATTGTGGCAGTTACTGGTATTTAAAAATCATTATACTTAATGTTTACACACCAAGAAAACTTTGACTATTTTCATGTTGCATTTTGTTTTTAATATACTTTATGCTCATGTTAACTAGTAAGATTTCAATGCTTACTATTAAACCTCAAGTACTGACAAAGTATATTCGTATAGTTTTATGCAAAAATCCTTTTAAAAATCTGTACATTTATCTCTGATTTTTGAAAATAAAGTTGTTTAAATATATGTAAATATATTTTGTCAGTACTTGATATTTTAAAGGTTTGATAATATTTATTGAAATTTTAATAATCACAATGAGCATAAAGTACAAAAAAAAAAACAAACATAAAAATAGTCAAAGTTTTCCTTGTGTGTGAAGATTAAATATAATAATTTTTAAATACTAAGAATTGCTGCAAGGCTACATTCTTAGCTCCTGAATTATTAATGATTTAAGTGTACCCCACTCTGAAAGGATGCTAGACTTTTTTTTTTGAATATATAGTATCTTAACTAAATAAAAATGAATATCTTCCCAAGAAACAAAGTGTTTTTTTAATTTATTTTAAAAATCAAAGATAAAAGAAAAATGAATTAAACATTTTTGCATAAATGTATACAAATACATTTTTGTCAGTGGTTGGCTTTTTTTTTTTTCTTTTTTTTAAGGTTTGATACCCTGCATTAAGGTCTTACTAGTTACAATGAGCAAAAAGTTCATGTAAACCAGGATGTAACCCGGAATTAGTCAACTTTTTCTTGGTTTTTAAGAATTGAGCATAATGTTTTTTTGTTTTGTTTTGTTTTGTTTTAATTTCTTTTTTTTCTTGAGGTTCACACAGTCGGTGAGTTGTTTCTGGGGCAATCCGAGCCTCTGGGGTTAGCATCCCACTATCAGTGATTGCATATTATGTCTGTTCTTTTGTGACTGGGTTAACTCACTCAGGATGATATTCTCTACATGCAACCATTTTCTTAAGAATTTGGTTAAGTCATTGTATCTGATAGCTGAGTAGTACTCCATTGTATAAATGTACCACAATATTTGTATCCATTCATCTACTGAAGGACATCTGGGTTCTTCCCAGCTTCCGGCTATTATAAATAGAGCCGCTATGAACATTGTGGTGCATGTATCTTTGCTGTATATTGGAGTGTCTCTGGGGTATATGCCCAGAAGTGGAATAGCTGGATCTTCAGGTAGTACTATGTCCAATTTTCTGAGGAATCACCAGACTGATTTCTAGAGTGGTTGTATCAGTTTACAACCCAACCAACAGGGGAGAAGTGTTCCTCCTTCTCCACAACCTCGCCAGCATCTGCTGTCATCTGAATTTTGGATTTTGGCCAATCTGACTGGTGTGAGGTGGAATCTCAGGGTTGTTTTGATTTGCATTTTCCCAATGGCTAGGGATGTCAATCAGTTCCTTAGATATTTTTTAACCATTCCATATTCCTCAACTGAGAATGTTTAGATAAGCTTTGTACCTCATTTTTTAATAGGGTTGTTTGATTCTCTGGTGTCTAGCTTTTTGAGTTCTTTGTATACCTTGGATATTAGGCCTCTATATGATGTGCAGTTTGTAAAGATCTTTTCCCATTCTGTTGACTGCCGTTTTGTTTCCTTAACAATGTACTTATCCTTACAGAAACTTTGCAATCTCATTTAGTCCCATTTGTTAATCTTTGGCCTTAGAGCTTGAGCCACTGGTGCTTTGTTCAGAAAATTTTCTCCTGTGCCTATGTGTTTTAAGGTTTTCCCTAATTTCTCATCAATTAGTTACAGTGTATCTGGTTTAATGTGGAGATCTTTGATCCACTTACACTTGTGCTTTGTACAAGGAGATAAGAAAGAGTCTATTTTCATTCTTTTGCTTGTTGAGTGCTAGTTGGACCAGCAGGATTTGTTGAATAGGCCGTTCTTTTTCCATTGAATGTTTACGGCTCCTTTGTAAAAAATCAGGTGACCATATAAGTGAGGGCTCATTTCTGGATCTTCTATTCTATTCCATTGATCTACATGCCTATTTCGGTACCAGTACCATGCAATTTGCAACACAATTGCCTTGCAAAATAGCTTGAGGTCAGGGATAGTGATTCCCACAGATGTTTTCTTGTTGTTGAGGGTGGATTTCACTATTCTAGGTATTTTTTTATTCAGATGAAATTGCACATTGATCTTTCCATCTCAGTGAAGAACTGGGTTGGAATTTTGATGGGGATTGCATTGAATCTGTAGATTGCTTTTGGTAGGATGGCCATTATTAAAATGTTGATCTTTCCAAGCCATGAGCATGGGAGATCTTTCCATTTTCTGAGATCTTCCTCGATTTCCTTCTTTAGAGGTTTGAAGTTCTTGTTGTACAGGTCCTTCACTTGCTTAGTTACAGTCACTCCAAGGTCTTTCATAGTTTTTTGACCATTGTCAAGGGTGTCTTTTCTCTAATTTCTTTCTCCAAATGTTTGTCCTTTGATTATAGGAAGGCTACTGATTTGTTTGAGTTAATTTTATATCCAGCCACCTTGCTGAAATTGTTTATCAGCAGAAGGAGTTCTCTGATGGAATTTTTGGCATCACTTATGTAGACTATCATGTCATCTGCAAATGGCGATGTTATACCTCTTCCTTTCCGATTTGTATCCACTTTATCTCTTTTTGCTGCCTAATTGCTCCAGCCAAGCCTTCCAGTACTATGTTGAATAGGTAGCTGGAGTGTGGGCAGCCTTGTTAAGTCCCTGATTTTAGTGGGATTGCTTCAAGTTTCCCAACATTAAGTTTGATGTTGGCTGTTGGTTTGCTGTATATTGCTTTTATTATATTTAGGTACGGACCTTGGATTCATGCCCTTTCCAGGACTTTTAACATGAAAGGGTGTTGAATTTTATCAAATGCTTTCTCAGCATCTAGTGAGATGACCATGTGATTTTGTTCTTTGAGTTTGTTTATATGGTGGATTACATTGATGGATTTCCTTATTTTAAAGCAGCCCTGCACCCCAGGGATGAAGCCTACTTCGTCATGGTGAATGATTGTTTTAATTTGTTCTTGGATTCGGTTTGCAAGGATTTTGTTGACTATTTTTGCATCAGTGTTCATAAGTGAGATTGGTCTGAAGTTCTCTTTCCTTGTAGGATCTTTGTGTGGTTTAGGAATGAGGGTTATTGTAGCCTCAATAAATGAGTTAGGTAGTATTCCCTCTGATTCTATCTTGTGGAATAGTTTGGAGAGTATTTGTGTTATGTCTGCAATAAATGGCTTATAAAATTCTTCACTGAACCTGTATGGACCTGAGCTGTATTTGGTTGGGAAGCTTTTGATGAATTCTTCTATTTCATAAGGTGTTATGGGATAATTTAGATGGTTTACCTGGTCCTGGTTTAACTTTAGGATTTTGTATCTGTCTAGGAATTCAACCATTTCCTCCCCATTTTCAAACTTAGTGGAGTATAGACTTTTCTAATAGGATCTGATGATTTCTTGAATTTCTTCAGTTTCAGTTGTTATGTCTTCACTTTCCTTACTGATTTTTGTTAATTTGTATACTACTTTTTGCCCTCTAGTTAGTCTGGATAGCAGCTTATCAATCTTGTTGATTTGCTCATATAACCAGCTCTTTGTTTTGTTAATTCTTTCAATGGTTCTTTTTGTTTCTATTTGGTCTATTTTTGCCTTAAGTTTGATTATTTCTTGCTGTCTACTCCACTTGGGTGTATCTGCTTCCTTTGGTTCTAGAGGTTTTAGGTGAGCTCTCAAGTTGTTGATGTATGCTCTCTCCAGTTTTTTTTTGGAAGCGATCAGAGCTATGAGTTTTCCTCTCAGTACTGCTTTCATTGTATCCCATAGGATTATGTATGTTGTGTTTTCATTTTCATTGAGTTCTAGAAAATCCTTAATTTCTTTCTTTATTTCTTCTTTGACCCTGCTATCGTTTAACAGAGCGTTGTTTAGTTTCCATGTGTATGTGGGCTTTTCGTTGTCTCTGTTGTTGTTAAAGACCAGCCTTAGACCATGGTGATCTGAGAGGATGCATGGGAGTATTTCAATCTTCTTATATCGATTGAAGCTCGTTCCGTGTCCAATTATGTGGTCAATTTTCGAGAAGGTTCCGTGGGTTGCTGAGAAGATGTTGTATGCTTTTACTTTATAATGATATGTTCTTTAGATATCTATTAATTCCAGTTGGTTCATAGTCTCTGCTAGTTTTACAGTGTTGTGTTCTGTTTCTGTTTCCATGATCTCTCCATTGGTGACAGTGGGGTTTTAAAGTCTCCCACTATTATTGTGTGGGGTGAAATGTATTTTTTGAGCTTCATTAGGGTTTCTTTTATGAACGTGGGTTCTTTTTTATTTGGAGCATATATGTTAAGGATTGAGAGTTCCTCCTGACAGATTTTCTCTGTAATGAGTAAAAAGTATTCTTTCTTATCTTTTTTGAAACTTTTAGTTGGAAATTTACTTTAATCAATATTAGAAAAGCCACTCCAGCTTGCTTCTTGGGGCTGTATGCTCGGAAGTTGTTTTCCCAACCTTTTACTCTGAGATTGTGTCTGTCTTTGTCTCTGAGATGAGTTTCTTGTATGCAGCAAAATTCTGGATTTTGTTTATGTATCCAATCTGATACCTATATCTCTTTATTGGGGAGTTGAGTCAATTTATGTTGATAGATATCAAGGAATAGTGGATGCTGCTTCCGGCTATTGTTGCTTTTATATGTTGAGTTGTGTCTGTGTCTCTTTCTTCTTTTGGTTTTCTTGCTTAGGAGTTTTCTTGTTTTTACTAGGATGTAGTTCCCCTCATTGAATTGGGGTTTCCATCTATAATTCGTTGTAGTTCTGGGTTTGTGGTCAGATATTGTGTAAATTTAGATTTGTCTTGAAATATCTTCATCTCTCCATATGGTGATTGATAGTTTTGCTGGGTATAGCAGTTTGGGCTGGCACTTGTGCTCTCTTAGGGTCTGCATGATGTCTGTCCAGGCTCTTCTATCTTTCATAGTCTCTGTTGAGAAATGGGGTGTGATTCTGATTGGTCTGCCTTTATATGTTACCTGACCTTTTTCTCTTACTGCTTTTAGTATTCTTTCTATTCTTTGGGCACTTGGTGTTTTGATTATTATGTGTTGGGAGAAATTTATTTTCTGGTCCAACCTATTTGAAGTTCTGACAGCTTCTTTTATGCTCGTGGTTATCTCATCTTTTGGTATGGAAGTTTTCTTCTACAGATTTGTTAATGATATTTACTGTGTCTCTTAGTTTATATTCTTCTCCCTCTTCTGATCCTATTATTTTTAGGTTTGGTCTTCTCATTGTGTACTGGATCTCCTGGACATTTTGTGTTAGGAACTTTTTTGTTTTTACATCTTCTCTGACTGTTTTTTCTATGTTTTCTAATGTTGTCTTCGGCTCCTGAGATTCTCTCTTCCATCTCCTGTAATCTATTGGAAATGCTTGCATCTGTGACTCCTGATTTCTTTTTTAGGTGTTCTACCTCTAGGGTTAGCTCTTTTAGTGTTTTCTTTATTGTGTCAATTTCCGTTTTAATTTCCTTCTTCCATTCCTTCATCTTTTTGGTTCTGTTTTCCTCTAGTTCTTTGAGTTCTTTGAGTGTTTTTTTTGTTTTTTCTTTAAAAGCTTCTATTTATTTTTGCTTTCCTCCTGTTCTTTTTTAATGGATCTCTATCATCGTTTTAAGGTATGAATTTAGGTCTGCGTCTCTTTTTCTAGAGTGTTTGACATTCTGCTGTTTGCTGTGATGGGAGAGCTGGGTACTGGTGTTGCCAGGTTGTCTTGATTTTCTTAGAATATGGTCTTTCGCTTTCCTCTGGCCATCTTGTTGTCAGTGATATGTTCTTGCCTTTCCCTTGTACATGGTCTGTGTTCCTGGTCTAGTTGGTGGATGGTCCGAGCCCTGTTCTGTGCCCCAAAGCTGCTGGGTGGGAACTGAGGTCTCAATGCTTGATTCCTGGTCCTGGATCAGACAGCGCAGGGGCACGCTTCCCGTGTTCACTTGGCAGAGATCTCACTACCCCCTGGCTACTCAGATCTCCTTCTCACCAGGTCTTTATCTTTGGGAACTGCTGGTCCAGGTGGCAGATGAGTCAAGCCCTGTCTGGGCCACAAAGCTGCCGGGTGGGAAAAGAATTACCTATGTTGGGTTCCTGGTCCCTGGATTAGGAAGGGCAGGGATTTACTTTCCCTGAGCACTTGGCAGAGATCTCTCTGCCCTCTGGCTACTCGGATTTCCTTCTCCGAAACAAAGTGTTAATTCAAACAAAAAGTGATATCTCTATATAAATGGTTCTTGAACATTTGCACTAAGATGCCTGTCATCCTATTTGCGGTAGTGACTTGATGTCTTTCCACCTACATGCAGTAACTTCCTGTGCTATGTGCAGTGGACTCATACAGGTCAAACACAGGATTTCCTGACTTGGTAAGCCATGCTCAAATGCACAAATATACTACTTATAAGCATACACATAAACACATGGATAGACGAATAAATACATGTATGTATGAAAATATATAGATTTTAGTTGGTGTCTTCTGGATTTAGAAACACTTATATAAACACATTTAAGCTACAGATTTGTCTTTCTTTGTTCATATATTTTTTGTGTGTATACAATATTGATTTCAGTGTGTAATACTTAAGGATGTTCTTTTTCTTATGAATTCTCCCTCATTTTCTTCTTCTCTTCCTGCTTTTCTCTCTCTCTCTCTCTCTCTCTCTCTCTCTCTCTCTCTCTCTCTTTCTCTCTCTCTCTCTCTCTCTCATATACATTCACAAACACACAGTTGCACTCATCATTCCTCTCACCTCTCATACAGACCCAAGTAGATAGTATTCATCTTTTATATTGTAACCTAGTTAGAAACCTGCCATAGTAGAAACTATGAGTTAGCATTTCAACAAAAGTTTCATGTCTTGTCTTTATCATTATTTAGTGGTTTGGCTCAAGCATTCATTCAATGGTCTACTTGTGCACTAGTGCCTGAAACACCACATTCTGTGTGACATGAGAATTTAATTCTACAGTGCCTTCTGTACATGGTTGAATACCTTTTATTGCTCTGTACAAGTATAAAATCGTTTTGAGGTATCTGAAAGACTAACACTAATACCTTCAGTTTTCACAAACAATATCTGTTATTTCATAATCACTGTTGTATTTACTTGTTAGCTTGTTTGCTTTAGATTTCTAGGAAAAAATCTTTTGTTAAATGATGTTATCACTTTATTTTCTTTGAAGTCTTATCTGAAATTGCAACATAAATTGCAGAGTATATGAGCAATAATCAATTATCATAGACATTTATGAAGGTGTAAAATAATATATTTTGTACTAATTCTTCTAAATGCATTTTCAGATAATTAAGTGCATAAAAATTACAGGGTAAAATGTTTTCAGGCCCAGTCTTACATGTTTTGTTGTTGTTTTGTCCTAGGAACTATGTGATCATATTACAAACTCCATGTCATGACCAGAGCCCACGCCATCTTGGAGCACTCCTTCACATCTCCTTTCATAGACTCTTGCACGTTCCCTGAGCCTTGAGTGGGAATATAAATGACACATTTAGAGTTAAGCACTCAACATTAACTAACATCAATTGAATAGGAAATTTCTCTGAAAAAAAAAGACTAGAAGCAGCATATATTTATATTAACAACTTACATCTTTAGAAGGCAATTTGAAGACAGGCTCTTAAAAAAAACAACAGCTCTATGTTCTACCTTATTAAGTAGAAATTTCTAGACAGGCTTTTTACCTTTTGCTACCAGATGTTAACCAGCTTGATTTCCCCCATGCGCTCTGACTGAAATGGGTACTGCTTGCAGCATTCAAGTGTAACCATTTAGCTCTTGTAAACAGCATACTCTGTATTATTCTATAGTCCCTTAACAACTCATGGAGGTAAATCCTATATTTGCTGCTGGATTTATGTTTAATATTATATAGGTCTAAGAGGGACATTATTGGCCATGCATATGGCCCCCATATATTTTAACAGATATCCTAAAACAATAGTTTTTCATAGTTCTTTTTAGTACTTCCTTAATTTTGTTGACATATTCTCCACATCCTTTCTGTCTTCCTCCTCCCAATTTACTTGTTTGAATGCAGTCTAAGAATGTAGCCATGTGAGTAGAATTCTGAGTGCTTGTAACAAAACTGCAAGTAAAAAGACAAGATTATTGTGAATTCAGTTACTTCAAAACACAGAATTGTTTTTAGAATGTGTTCATGCCCCACCTAGGTGTAACAAATAGGGATGTTTATTTCAAATTATACATTATAACGGGTTATTGTTATTTATTTATATACCTTTATATAAAAACATATGGTTGTCACAGGTAGCTTGTATGCCGTATACAGCTTGCTTATGTAACTGGACACTTTATTCTTGCAAAACTTCTGAACCCTCAGAGTATAAATTGACTGATGCCCTGAATAAACTGGGCTATTGCATGAGACTCTAGTCTGTCTCACTTACTGTTGCTTCTGTGACACAAGCCTTTGGATGATCCCAGATGATCATGAGTGAATCCAGACATTAGACTGTTAAGAATTTAAAAATTTTGATTTTGCTTTTGATTGCGACTATATCCTGATATTTTCTGTTGAGATTCTGTAAACCCCATCCCTCAGTTACCTGGCAGTTTCCAGGTATGCTCTGCCCCAGTGACCTGACACTGTAAAAGAGATTGCTTTTCCCCTTCTCTCTCTGTCTTGCACTCTTGTGCTCTCTCTCTCTCTCTTGATCTTCCACCCTTACCCCTCCTCTTTCCCTTCTTTTGCCCCCTCTCTCTCCACGTGCTCATGGCTGGCCTCTACTCATTTATTCCTCTCTTCTCTCTCTCTCTCTCTCTCTCTCTCTCTCTCTCTCTCTCTCTCTGTCTCTACTACCCTCTTAACTCCCTCATGACCTGAATAAACTCTATTCAACACTATACAGTCATGTGGCTGGTCCCTCAGGGAAAAGGGATTCCCAACATGGATCCTCCAGAGGCATTCCAGTCTCATCCAGGCCTTCCTGCACTTCCATAGGCCATATACCCCAAACTCTCTTTATTCTTTTCCCAACATTTTTCCCTTTTGAAGGATGAAAACATTTTAGCAGAACCCACAGCTAAGCTTTTGAATTGTAAAAAGACTGAATTTTAAAAGAAATTAGATATTTTAAAGGGATTAAAATTTTAATATGTAAGAATTTGTAAAGCACCAAGGGACACTTTAGAATTACATAGATCTTGGAGATGAATAACAAAATAATGATTGAGGCTTAATAGTGATGTATTTCTGTGTCCAGTTGAGAAGAGGTCAATTGTTCTGGCTAGCTTTGTGTGTCAACTTGAAACAAATAGGAGTTATCTCATTGAAAGGAGATCTGTCAGAAGAAACTCTCAATCTTTAACATATATGCTCCAAATAAAAAATTACCCACATTCATAAAAGAAACTCTACTAAAGCTCAAAAAATACATTTCACCCCCACACAATAATAGTGGGAGACTTTAATACCCCACTCTCACCAATGGACAGATCAGGGAAACAGAAACTGAACAAGGACACTGCAAAACTAGCAGAGACTTTGAACCAACTAGAATTAATAGATATATACAGAACATACTATCCTAAAGTAAAAGAATACAGCTTCTTCTCACCACCCCATGGCACCTTCTCGAAAATTGACCACATAATTGGACACAGAACGAGCCTTCATCGATATAAGAAGATTGAAATACTCCCATGCATTCTCTCAGATCACCATGGTCTACGGCTGGTCTTTAACAACAAGAAAGACAGCAAAAAGCCCACATATAACTGAAAACTAAACAACGCTCTGTTAAAGGATAGCAGGGTCAAAGAAGAAATAAAGAAAGAAATTAAGGACTTTCTAGAATTCAACGAAAACGATAACACAACATACCCAAACCTATGGGATGCAATGAAAGCAGTATTGAGAGGAAAACTCATAGCCCTAAGTGCTTCCAAAAAGAAACTGGAGAGAGCTCACATCACCAACCTGACAGCACAGCTAAAATCCCTAGAACAAAAGAAAGCAGATAGACCCAAAAAGAGTAGACGGCAAGAAATAATGAATATTAGGGCAGAAATAGACCAAATAGAAACAAAAAGAACCATTGAAAAAATCAACAAAACAAAGAGTTGGTTCTTTGAGAAAATCAACAAGATTGATAAATCCCTAGCCAGACTAACTAAAGGGCAAAGAGAGAGTATCCAAATTAACAAAATCAGAAAGGAAAGTGGTGACATAACAACTGAAACTAAGGAAATTCAAGAAATCATCAGATCCTACTACAAAAATTTATACTCCACAAAATTGGAAAATCTGGAGGAAATGGACAAATTCCTAGACAGATACAAGGTCCCAAAGTTTAACCAGGACGAAGTAAACCATCTAAATAACCCTATAACACCTAAAGAAATAGAAGAAGTCATCAAAAGCCTCCCAACCAAAAAAAGCCCAGGTCCAGACGGGTTCAGTGCAGAATTTTATCAGACATTTATTGGGGATATAACACCAATATTCGCCAAACTATTCCAAAAGATAGAATCAGATGGATAATACCCAACTCATTTTTTGAGGCTACAATAACCCTCGTACCTAAGCCACACAAAGACCCTACAAGAAAAGAGAACTTCAGACCAATCTCACTTATGAACATTGATGCAAAAATACTCAACAAAATCCTTGCAAACCGAATCCAAGAACACATCAAATTTATCATTCATCATGACCAAGTAGGCTTCATCCCTGGGATGCAGGGATGGTTTAACATAAGGAAATCCATCAATGTAATCCACCATATAAACAAACTTAAAGACCAGAATCACATGGTCATCTCACTAGACACTGAGAAAGCATTCGACAAAATCCAAGACCCATTCATGTTAAAAGTCCTGGAAAAAACAGGAATTCAAGGCCCATATTTAAACATAATAAAAGCAATATACAGCAAACCAACAGCCAACATCAAACTTAATGGCGAGAAACTTGAAGCAATCTCACTTAAATCAATGTTACTCGACAAGGCTGCCCACTCTCCCCCTACCTATTCAACATAGTACTGGAAGTCCTGGCTGTAGCAATTAGACAGCAAAAGGAGATCAAGGGGATACAAATCAGAAAGGAAGACATAAAAACATCACTCTTTGCCGATGACATGATAGTGTACTTGAGTGACCCCAAAAATTCCACCAGGGAACTCCTACAGCTGATAAACAAGTTCAGCAAAGTGGCTGGATACAAAATTAACTCAAACAAATCAGTAGCCTTCCTATACTCAAAGGACAAACATGTGGAGAAAGAAATTAGGGAAAAGGTACCCTTCACAATCGTTACAAAAACTATGAAATAATTGGTATGACTCTAACTAAGGAAGTGAAGGACCTGTATGACAAGAACTTCAAACCTCTAAAGAAAGAAATTGAGGAGGATCTCAGAAAATGGAAAGATCTCCCATGCTCATGGATTGGAAAGATCAAAATTTTAAAAATAACCATCCTACCAAAAGCAATCTACAGATTCAATGCAATCCCCATCAAAATTCCAACCCAGTTCTTCATGGAATTGGAAAGATCAATGTGCAATTTCATATGGAATAACAAAAGACCTAGAATAGCGAAATTCATCCTCAAAAACAAAAAAACATCTGCGGGAATCACTATCTTTGACCTCAAGCTATATTACAAGGCAATTGTGCTGAAAACTGCATGGTGCTGGTACAGAAATAGGCAGGTGGATCAATGGAATAGAATAGAAGATCCAGAAATGAGCCCTCATGTATATGGTCACCTGATTTTTTACAAAGGAGCAGTAAACATTCAAGGGAAAAAGGACAGCCTATTCAACAAATGGTGCTGGTCCAACTGGCACTCAACATGCAAAAGAATGAAAATAGACCCGTTCTTATCTCCTTGTACAAATCTCAAGTGTAAGTGGATTAAAGATCTCCACATTAAACCAGATACACTGAAACTATTAGATGAGAAAGTAGGGAAAACCTTAGAACACATAGGCACAGGAGAAAATTTCCTGAACAAAACACCAATGGCTCAAGCTCTAAGGTCAAAGCTCTAAGGGCATATACCCCAGAGAAACTTTAATACACAACAAAGGTATATGCACCACAATGTTCATAGCGGCTCTATTTATAATAGCCAGAAGCTGGAAGGAACCCAGATGTCCTTCAGAAGACGAATGGATACAAAAATTGTGGTACATATACACAATGGATTACTACTCAGCCACCAGAAACAATGACTTAACCAAATTCTTAAGAAAATGGCTGCATCTAGAGAAGATCATCCTGAGTGAGATAACCCAGTCACAAAAGAACAGACATAATATGCAGTCACTGATATTGGGATGCTAACCCCAGAGGCTTGCACTCCCCCAGAAACAATTCACAGACTGTATGACGTCCAAGAAATAAAGAATACAAAAAATATACATATATTCACAAAACAAGAAGACTTTGACTATTTCCATGTTGCGTTTTGTTTTGCATGTACTTTACGCTTATTGCAACTAGTAGGTTTTCAATGCATACTGCCAAGCCCTTGAAAAAAATCAAGTACTGACTAAAAAATATATTCACATGGTTTTATGTAAAATTTATTTTAATGTCTGAAAAAACTGTACTGACAAAAATATATAATTTTAAGCAAAAAAAAAAAAAAAAAAAAAAAAAAAAAAAAAAAAAAAAAAAAGAGAGAGAGAGAGAAAGGAGCCTCCCTTGAGAAAATGCCTCCATGAGTTTCAGGTGCTCAATTAGTGATCAAGCATAGGATGGCCACAGTGGGTGGTTCTACCCCTGGGCTGGCAATCCTGCATTCTATAAGAAAGCAAACTGAGCAAGCCATGGGAAGCAAGCCAGTGAGTAACATCCCTCCATGGGCTCTGCATCAGCTCCTGCTTCCTGACCTGTTTGAGTTCCAGTCCTCACTTCCTCTGGTGATGAATAGCATGTGGAAGTGATAGCTGAATACACCCTTTCCTCCCCAACTTGCTTCTTGGTCATGATGTTTTGTTCAGGAATAGAAACTATGACTAGGATAATGTGGAAACTTGAGAAATCTAAGGACTCTTCATCTCAAAGGTTTTGTCTGCATTTGTACTTTTTGTTATTGTTTATTGCTGTATTGCTTTTTATTGTATTCACTGTTTACTAAGTGAGATTCTGTGACCCAGTCTAATTCTTTGACACTAATGATTTCAAAAATCTCTTCTTGAATTTTTTTTAAATGTGGAAGCAGGTTTGTTCTGTCTAAAATATTATTTCTCCCACTATTTCTTTAGGAATACTGGTTTGGGGACATGTATTTGACAGCTTTAAGGTTTCCCTCTCAGCCTTTGCTGACCTCCCTTCTTAAACAATACTTGGTTACCATCCTGATTTGCTCCTCTACATTTTCAAAAACAGAGCAGTTTCAGGACCACCACTGGATAGTTTATATTCCACATCTTTCTTAGTTTTGCTTTGTTTTTGCTTCCTTTCCTCATTCTTTTGTTTCCTGAAAAACAAATTAGGTTTATACCACATAGAATTACAACATTTAATAATGTCCTTTAATGATAAAGTGAGACAACCAAAGATTTGGTTACCTTCTAGACTTTAATAGACTTTTCCTTTGAGACAGATATTTTTCAATATTTAGAGTACTGTTTCACTATGATAATAAATCAGGTAATTGAAGACAAAATATATACCCAAGAGATTGTTTTGGGATTTTTACTCTTCATGACCTGCAATAGTTAATATTCTGATGGTGTTAATGGATCTCACTGTGTATTCCTAAAAGTGTTTGAGTAAAAAATAGAACAAAGTTAATTTAGTAGTTTAATTTTGTTAAATAAAGCTTTTATCCCAGAAAATATAAAATAAAAATTAATGGAACAAATAAAGGAGCAGGGATTGAAGCAAAGATCATTCAGAGACTGCCTTACCTGGGGATACATCCCATATGCAGCCACTAAACCCAAGCACCATTGCTGCTGCCAAGTAGTGCTTACTGGCAGGAATCTGATATGGATGCTTCCTCAGAAGCTCTGCCAGAGCCATACTGATACTGAGGGTGATGCTTGTATCTAACCATCAGACTGAACACAGGGACCCCAATGAAGGAGTTGGAGAAAGGACTGAAGTTGCTGAAAGTGTCTGCAACCCCATGGGGAAAAACAAACAAACAAACAAAAAAAAAAACAAAAAAAAAAACAAACAAACAAAAAAAAAACAATCAACTATCGAAATCCACAACAGCTCCCAGGAACTAAAACACCAATCTATGAATTGGCACAGAGAGAGACCCATGGCTCCAGGTGCATATGCGGCAGAAGAAAGCATTCTCTGGTATTAATAGGAGAAGACTTTGGTCGAGAACAAGTTTGTTTTCTCAGTATAGAGGAATGTCAAAATGCTGACATAGAAGAGGGTGGTTGGGAGAGGGAGCACCTTTATGGAGGCATTAGGAGAAGGATGAAGATAGGGATGAGGGTGTGGTAAAGGGGTAACATCTGAAATGTAAATGCAGATATTATCCAATAAAAAACAAAACAGAAAAGAAAGTGTACAAATTTAATTGATAAATAGAATAGATTATTTTTTCATACAACTGTGTCTGAGATACGTGTACTAAGTCAAGATGTTTTACCATTTTTATTCTCATTAAGAATATTTTTCAGATAATCTTGGATCTTATTAAACACTGTAATTGAGTTACGAATTTTATGTTTTTGTTGTTATGTTCCTAATTTTGCATCTTTCTGCTTTTAAATGCTTATGTAAAATATGAGGAAATTGTGGGGACTCAGATTCTCTCCTCCACACAAGGTAGCTTGGCAAAGTTGTCATGTCCATCTGACCTTTAGAATGTAATACGCCTACGCCGGCAACTGCCAAAGGCCATGGCAATATTTACTGAAGCTGCTGTGCTTTTGCAGGTAGCACTTAGTAGTTGACATTTATGAAACATCTCCTGCACTCTGGTAACATCCCTGCATCTGAGCTGTCACAAGAATCTATCTTTATAACATTAATGGATACATAAGTATGTTAGAGAATATCACAGGTATTTGAAGGCAAAAAGTCATGATTACTTAGTTAATTGAATATTATAAGAATAAAAGGAATTCACAGTTTTCCATGAACATAAAAATTTATGTGCCTTTTACTTATTACTGTAACAATTTAGCTGACAGTGGGGAAAATTGTGCAGGAAAATGTCACCAACAAATAAGAAATACTTCAAAATACAAACAATGCCATTTTCACCTTCCTCATATAACTTCACTGAATATTTATCACAACAATAAATGTTTTTAAAATAATGTTTCTGCCAATATGAACAGCTGCATCTAGAACAATCTACTATATTCCTTTATCTGAATAAGAAATTAAACAAAGGTTTATTATAATGGAGGCATTAGTTAAATATCTATCTATCTATCAATCTGTCTATCTATCTATCTATATATATATATATATATATGCTATTTTAATTAATATTTTATGTTTAAAATAAAAACCTATGAGAATTCAGAATAAAACCTAAATATTGGCTAACTAGTGTTCTGGATTTATGTTAATATTTTAATTAGTTGCAAATGCTGAGGAGATTAAATATAATTGCATACAGGTCCCAGGAAAATGCTGGTTTTATTTTTGTCATTCACTGTAAATTGTGGCAATTTTCATAAAGACATCTTCTTTTAATTCCACCACCAGAAAACCCTTTTCCTGCTTTTCCTTTTCTTCTTCCTTTTCTTCTTATGGTCTCTATTCCCAAAAGATGATTTTTAAAATGATGTTTTTTAAAATGACAGTTGGATTACAAAATCTTTATGGTGATTCGAGAAAAATAACTAGACAAAATATATGAAAAGAAAGCTTAGGGTTGCTTAATATATAAACTCAGTTCTTAATATAATTTAAGAATAATCAAGACAGTGACATTCAACATTAGCTAGATAGAAATTAAATAGATATGTTAATTCAGTAATGGATAGATTTGAAAAATGGCAAAGATAATTCAAATGATAAAATGAATATGACTATTCCACTGTGTAAATGTATCACATTCTCAAAATCTGTTCATCTGTTGATAGACTCAGCTAGACCTCTCTGGGAATATACCAAAAAGATGTTCCACTATCTCACATGATACATGCTCCACTATGTTCATAGCAGCCTTATTCATAATATTCAGAAACTGGAAACAAACCCTAACTCTCCCTCAAAAATTAATATAGAAAAAATGGTACATTTGCATAATGGAATACTATTCTGCAAGTTAAAGAAAGGATATCAGGCCTGGTGAGAAAAGGATCTGGGTAGCCAAGAGGGCAGAGAGATCTCTGTCGAGTGCGAACAGAAAGTACACCCCTGCCCTGCCTGATCCAGGGACCAGGAACCAAGTATTGGAACCTCTGTGCCCAACCGGCAGCTTTGGGGCACAGAACAGGGTTGGCGCTTTTGCCATCTGTACCAGCAGTTCCTAGAGATAAACGCCTGGTGAGAAGGGGAACCAAGTAGCCAGGGGGCAGAGAGATCTCTGCCGAGTGCACAAGGAAAGCGCTCCTTTGCCCTGCCTGATCCAGGGACCAAAAACATAGCATTGGGAACTCTGTTCCCACTGGGCAGCTTTGGGGTGCAGAACAGGGCTCAGACCATCTGCCACCTGGACCAGCAGAGATCCAGGGACACAGGCCATGTACAAGGGAAAGGCAAGAACATATCATTGACAACAAGATGGCAAGAGGAAAGCGAAAGAGCATATTCCAGGGAAACAAAGACAACCTGGCACCCACACATTTGTAGAACATGTTGAATATTGTTGAGAAAAGAACCATATTAGAAGAGTTTGAATCCTCAGAAATTCTTTTCGCTTTCATTCATCCAGTATATTTGGTCCATATAAATCCATTTAAATATTTTGTAACTGAGTCTTTAAAATATGCTGGCAGTAGATTAAGCAGTAAAACGTGGATTAATAAACTAATATATCAATGGCATATGGACACCATAAAAGTAGAAATTGGAACTCTAAAGCCCAAAAACATTGAGAGGCTTGTCTTTCACAGCAAAGATAGAAGTATACAGTATAGGCTATTTAAGAGGAAGAATAAAGTTTTAGGGAAGAAGGTTTGATTCAAACAAGAAACTTTGTTTTTGACACTGATTTTAAAGTTACAGTATTTTAAGTTGTAGTTGAGGATATAATTTTTAAGCGAGGGCAGAGTTCACACTATCAACATAATCATGTTGTATTTTTTTTTTAAACAGAGTATCAGGTTTTTCCACCACAGAGTTATGTTTCTACCCCCCCCCCCCTTTATGTATTCTGTGCTAGGTGGCTGGTCACATATAAGCAGGCCGGCAGTAAATCACCGGATGAATACCTCCTCATACTCACCAGTCTTGGAAGTAAAGGACAGGAGCAGCTGGACTTGAATTTATGATCAGAAGGTTAAGACCTGGGTCATTTTTCTAGCTGTTGCAGGAAAAGTGACCTCCAAGGCTAACAAAATCTTCCATGTTGTCACAAAGTTAATAAATAACTATTTGTACCAAGCTACATATCCCAAACTTTAAAAAAAATATTGCATATCAGGAAGCTACCTAGCAATACAAAATAATACAAAACAAAGCACAAACCAAAACCTACCAGTGAGTGATATACATCTCTGAGCTGTGACCTATGGACATCATGTAGAGTTAGTCTAAGCAAGCAAGATTACATGCTTAATTCAAAGATACTAACAGAAAATGGTTCTCATACAGTTATGATTATCATCAAGTTTAGCAGTATTACATTATTGCTTAGTTTTGTATATTGTTAACGTATCTTCTCAGTTTAGCATGCTGGCAAACCATTCTGCTTTTAATTTTGTGTATTTCAATCCACTTTACTATTTCCTGAATACAACTATGAAATATCTAGTCACATTACACATACAAATACATACAGGTACAAATATACATTCACACACTAGCACATTTTATCATTTTTGTACATTTTTACTGTGTATATTGTAGAATGTTTTAATATAACAAGTCACAAAAAAAGTAAATACCTATGTCAGACATACTGATATGAAAGTAAAAGAAAATACTGGGTAAACAACTCCAGACACCAACACAGCCACAAATACATTGGAAAATAATCTAAAAATCTAGAAACAGTCAAATAGACAAACAGAAATATAAAAAACTAAAAGGTTTTTCCCATCAGAAGAAGCAATTACATCATCATATTGTTTAGCAATATCCTCTAAGTGGAAAAAATTCTGTTTGAGGAGGAATCTTTTCTTTACTCTTAGGAAATAATTACCCAAAAGTCTCAGGAAGTTTCTGAAATTTACCAGATTCACAAGGACTGTAAATCCTCAAAGCAGTAAAAGCAGTAAGAACTACCAAAGCCAAAGACTTACTGAGATTGCCTTTTCTGAAAGTCATACAGAAATTTTAGGGTTGCTGCTTTTATAAATCCTCACCCACACTGGAAGCCATTTTAAGAGATACAGGTTTAAGTTGTGTTTTATCCTTTATTATTTGTTATTATTTATTATTTCATTTCAACTTGCAAGTAACTCCAATAAACTTACTGGTTCACCAAGTTCAACTTCAGTGGCATTATTACTTTCCTCTGTCTTTGGATTCCTACCTGTAGATAGGATATAGATGTATTCCTGTCTCTCCAGTGTTACTGGTGTCTTAGGAGATGGCACATCACCTAAGGACCCTGCTGAGTTCCTTGTATGGGTCAGACAAAGGCTGGTATGTTCTGCAAAGATGTCTACTGTGAAAGGAAAACAAAGAGATAGTTGTAAACCAGAGGGCTGCTAAAAGTACCAGGTATAAGACAGGAGACAAAGTAGTACCAGTCTTAGTGTGAAAGTGGAGTTCCTAAAAGTACTATATACAAACGGTTTGGTAGTTAAAGAGTGAAACAGCAACAGTTATTGATTGACATGGAACTGAGAAAAATGTCAGTCATGGAAGGAAAACAGAATAGTTACAAACTATTAGAACAGACAACTCCAATCAAGAGCTTGGGAAGCCACTGTAGAGGTCTACACCCTCTTTTCAATTCTAGGTTAGACTATTTATAGGATCCATAGAATCTTTATAGGAGTCTCCTTAGTCCAGAGATTGACTCTCTTCTCCTTGATTAATCCTTTTAGGATATCCAACCATGAATGGGATTTTTCCCCATAACCCCAGCTAAAGGTTAGTAGTTTGTAAAAAATTACAATCTCTTGTGGTTTTGTAGGAAACTTCAAGGGCAAAGAACAACCCATCTTGTAGAGACCTATTCCTCTTATCCCTATTACAAATCTATCCTGGTTTCAATCTAAGCTCTTCAACAAGAAGACTCTCATTCAACATTTATTGAACAGAAAAGGCTTTTTCAATGGGAGAAACTATTTTCAAACTATATATTTGACTCAAGCTTGATTTTTTAGATTTACATTATACTTCAAATAATAATAATAATAATAAACAAACATAAAATAATTACTTCATTTAGAAATATAGAAGCTAATGATATAGCTCAGCACTTAAATTCATATACCTGCAAAAATTCTTGATTTGGTATTCCTCAGGTACCTCTAAAATGTAGCATTCATTAAACTAAATATAAAATGAAAGTCATAAATATGGCCAGAAAATATCTTAATAGGAAATTCAACATTACTAAACACAGCATAGTGTAACCCAAAATCACAATGAGATATTACACTATTTTAAATGATATAGATATTAGCAAAAGCATAAAAACAAAAAACAAAATAAACAAAATAAGAACACTGTAAATAAAGTCTGATGAAAAATAAAAAAATTGTAAGTCATTGCTGGAAATATCAATCAATACAAATATTATGGGGAAAACATGGAAGTTTTCTAAAAAATTAAAAGTAAAACTGACACAGAATGTAGCATTCCTGTTTTCTGCAGTATCATCTTTCAATCAGTGTGAATATTACTTCACATTAGCAACCTTAAGGAAGATCAATGTATTTTGCCTCATAGCTGCATAAGGATCCGTCTATGCGGCTCTTTGGGCCTCTGGGCTTGGAAACAACTATGTCAGTGGAGTAGTGTGATTGGGTTGTTTCTCTACTTTTGAAAGCCAAAAGCCAAAAGCACAGAAGAGATTATGGGTGAGCTTAAAGGGTGAGCTCCTATCACCCTCTATCAAAAATTGTCAGATCTTCCAGAAATAGCATTAATGTATTTGACACATGAACCACTGCAGCATTATTTGAGATTCAAGCCTAAGAACTCACCAAAGAGTATATATTTAAAGGACACAAAAATGACAAATCAGAGAGAATTCTTCAGTGGTATTTTCACTTCAACACCAGGGAGCAAAAACACAAACAACCCAGGTCATGAAATCTTTATTAAGGCAGCAATATAGAAATGGGCCACCAGTCCAAACCAAGCAATAAATTAAAATGACCATCAGCACCCCTCAATCACAGAAGGTAAGCAGGAAGCCAAGCTACCATTTATAGGTTCTTGCTCTTCTGGTCAAGGCCTAGGCTGTTCCTTCTGAGAGCATCTGGAGTACAGATCACACAGCGGCCATCTAGGCTGGCTCGTCATGTGTTTATTGGGATGCCTGAAGGACCCAAATCCAAATGCAGTGTCCCTGAGAGGTACTGGAAAGGTACTGGGGCAGCCGCAGACAGGAGGGGCTCAAAAGACATC
Organism: Micromys minutus; assembly: GCF_963924665.1. Classification (NCBI taxonomy): domain Eukaryota; kingdom Metazoa; phylum Chordata; class Mammalia; order Rodentia; family Muridae; genus Micromys; species Micromys minutus. Next base: position 208,778,234 of record NC_137969.1, on the reverse strand, counting down.
CTGGTGTGTTTTATCTGCTTGTACTTCTCTGATCATCATGGCCCAGGACAGCCAAGCTGGTTGAGTAGGAAGGAAGAGAAGCTGGCTGCCATATAGACACCCTTAGGAACAAGCAGCCCCTTAGTGCACACTATGGGGGTTGGCAGGACCTGGCCTTTTGGGCTTTGTAAAGGGAATGAGAGCCCCTCTCAGGTTTCAGATATGGCATGGATTGTTCCTAGAGGTAGGGAAGGGTGACAGTGACCCCCTCCTCTTCTTGGTGGCCACCTAGGGTGGGACATCTGTAGGGGTGCTGGTCTGACTGGGCGGTGGGCTTTGGGCACAGGGCTGGGGGCTCTCTGAGCAGCTTCCCTGAGGCTCTCCCTAAGAGTAGTTTCCATCTGCTCCTGGCAGGCAGGAAAGTAGTCCACTTCAGTGCCTGTGAGTCCTACCCGCAACCCTTGAGCTCATTTGTAGACAGAGCAGGCGGCCTAGCCCTAACACTGCAGCCCCAGTTCTGCCTGTGGCGATCATGGATGGAGAGTACACCACAAATTATAATCTGTAGCACAGAGGGCCAAAGAGTTCTGAACATGCTTTTTGACCAAGGCTTGCCGGTGGTCACTGGGCAGAGAAAGGCCATGCAGAATCAGGGCACGGAATTCATACGCAATCACAGCAGCTAGGTCCCTCCTGAGCTTCCCCCAGGATCAGCACCTCCCACTCCTTGCAGCCTCAATCCCTCAGGAAAAAAAAAATCTTGTCCCTGGCTTTGGAAACTACTAGATTCATCACAAAGAGCGGTGGGGTCTCCCGGATTACCAGCTCAGGCCTCCCATCCCTGAGGGCGGCTAGACAGGAAGCAAGCCAATTCTATACCAAGTGGTAAGATAATAAACAATTCTCTACGAGATAATAAAATTAAATCAAAGGATGAAATTCAGTTAGATACAACAAGATGCATCGAAACAGACATCATTTATTATGTTAAGCTATGTAAAGGAGGCACAGGAAGGCAAAATCAGTATAGTTTTTTCCACATGTGGAATAGAAAATCATTGATGTCATAGGCACTGAAAGGAAAAGGGGGATTTTCAGAAGCCACGGAGAGAGAGCAATAGACATTTATTGACGAAACAGTGAGTATCAGCAGTGTAGGAGAAATAAATTCTCTTACGCGGTTTCATGTGAGAATCACTTTAGATAAAAGTAACATATTCTTTGTTGAAAAAGATAGTGTTTGCCTTCCAAATTTGCAAGCATAAATAAATGATAAATATTTAAAGATTCACTTGCTTAATTGTTTTATATTTACAAGGCATACAGGACATTTTTTTCAATATAAGGTTTAATGCATCTAATTTTTAAGCATTTTTTTAATGAAAAGAAAATCCAAGACTTTCTTTTTCCTATGAATAGTTGCCCTTATTTTACCTATTGCTAAAATTCTACTTTTTGCTAGAAATATATTTTAATATCTCTCTGCAGACTTTTTGTTCCTTTGGTTTTTACAATCTTTCCACTATGCTTTCTAAAATGTTAGCTATGCCTTAGGTGCGTGGGAGGACTGCAGCTGTTAGGGCTGATCCCGACTTCTACACTTGATCCCTTGTGCTTTTCTTCAGTGGTCTCTGTCTGTTGAAAAGAAACGTGCCTAAACAAGTCCTAAACAAGGAAACAACAATAGTTATGCTAACATGGAAGGTGAAATCTCAGATTCCCCAACACTACACAGAGAACTACATGAAATAAGAACACTAGAAAAAAAGAGTGATAAATATTCTTCGGCAGGAACGAGCCCTTAAATAGGCTATATAAAACCAGCATGTCATTCCAAAAATCTTGTATATAAGCCATATTGTTCAGATGGAGAATGCTTTGCTATATATATATATATATATATATAGCATGCACACACAACACACACAGAAACACAAACACAAATAATTAAAATATTTATAAGGTCATGTATTTGAGAGAATAAAGGAGCAGATAAGATTGCAGGGATTAGAGACAGGCATTCCAAGGACAATATAAAATAATATTTTGATTTCAAATAATTATATTTATAAGTGATAACTTTCAAACTATAAAATTTATTTAAAAATAAATTGCAAGTAAGGACTAACATCAACCGATAAGGTCAGATACAGTCACTGTCAATTGAACTTAATAAACTATACAATTAGACTTGGCATTTGCATCGAAAGCTATGAAGTTTCCCAGTAATTTTCTCACTTTCATATTCAGATATATTTTATGTCCTTATCTACCAAAACATCAAAACAAGTTCATGACAGAATTAGAATAAGCAAAGCAACTAGATTTTTGTCATCTTCATAACTGAGGTTCACTGACTTCTTTAAAAAAATTAAGAACTTTTCTATATAATCTAGTCTTATGAATGGAGACCAGTGTAAACTCCAATCCAATAATTCTGACATTTATAACTAGAATGATAAATGACTTTAAACAAACAACCCTTTGTTTTAGAGTCTTTATTACTGTGATACCAAAAGGGAACCGGGGGAATAAGGTTTGTTTCTCCTATACTTCCAGATTAACAGTCCATTACTGATGGAAGTTAGTACAGGAGCTCAAAACAGAGTGAGAATTTGGAGGGTGAAACTCATATTTAGGTCACTGAAGATGCAGGCTTTTTCGTCATGGCTAGCTTAGCTGTCTTTCTAACACAATGCAGGACTAGCAGCCAAATACTAACACAGCCCATAGAGACTTTTGCCCTCATGTAGATATCATCAAGCAGAAAAAGGGACCACAGGCTAGCCTGCAGGCCAATGTAGTAGAGACATTTAACCAGTTGAGGATTCCCCTTGAAAAATGACTCTAGGATAGGACAAGTATACATAAAGCTAACTGGCACAGCTTCTGACCTTCCTTGTAACAGTACATCCTAGAAAATGAAAGAATCATTGTACAATATTGATCATAGTAGAGGAAATTGTAAATTCTTCTTCAGCCATGCTGATAGGGCAAAAGGTGATGTTCTGCTGTCTGGAAGGACCAAGTACAGGCCCGAAGGTGACCAAGACTAATCTGCATCTTATATTCAACTTCCAGAACTCCCTATAGAGATTGGCTTTCAAGTGCTGTAACCATGTAAAATTTTCTTTACACTTTTCATTGCATTAACTTTTGATTGGTTAATTTACAAAAATAATATCACATATATTTAATTATAATGTTTGAAAAATCAAATATTCTTTAATTGTGACAATCAAAAACAGTCCATGTTTTAAAATATTATATATAAAAGACTTGTGATTATATTTGATATAGTGAATGTCTGATATAAAGCTATTTCATCTATTATTCATATAATTGTGATTTTTATACTCAACTCTTACATTTTTAAGAATATTCCAGAAAGACACAAATTCGAAACTTCATAGTATTTTTTAAATGTCTATATGTTTATAATTTTAGAGTAAGCTTGTATAACAAAACTATGTGTTTTTACCTGACAAGAGTTCATAGAGCATTCAGGAATAATTGAAATATTGTGCTTCTTACTCAATAATTGTGATGAAAATTGTATAAGTATTTTATTTAAATTTATATATTTAAAACTATACAGCTAATATATTAACCAAGTCATTTGTGCTTTAGCATTAAAATTAGCAACAAATAATATGCTGTTTTATATATATATATATATATATATATATATATATATATATATATATATATATATATATATATAAGTGTGTGTGTGTGTGTGTGTGTGTGTGTGCGCGCGCGTGTGTGTGTGTGTGTGTGTGTATAATTTAACTCTTCTTTCATACAGTACAGCCCCTCAGGCCACTCCTCAAAGTTCTTTTCCCTATCTCCCCTCCCCCTTAAAGATCCAGAATTCTTCCTATTATTTCTTCCTCAAACAACTACTTAATAGGCAAATTGAAATTATATTGAAAAATATGCCAAATCATTGCTGCATACAGAGTCATAATTTTAAAAATGACAAGCTCCAGAGAATTTTACTAAAGTCTCCAAACCAAGGAAAATCTTCATTGTTCCCTCCATGAAACTGATGAGACAGCTGTTTCCATGGACACTATTCACACAATAAAATTATTATATTAACTTATCAGTGAATCAAACAGCAGTTATTAAAGAGACTGTCTTAGATGGAATGGAAAACCATTAGAACATATGGTTAGCGACATGGAAAATTACATAGTCCTATGTTTCTTGATGCCAAATCAGCATGGTGCCTGCACCATTCCCAATAATTTTGGGTGTATTTCAATCAGTGAAACAAGCAAGCTGAAACAGGCCATATTTGCTTGACAGAATCTATTTGGCTATCTAAGTTTTAACCTCAAGAATCATGGCATTTTTTTCTCCTGGTCTGCCTTGTAATGTAAGTTTCCAGATTGCAAATCCTTTTGCATGTGCTCTCAGTTAAAAATTTGTTAAACTTGTCCTTGATTTTTTTCCCCATCTTTCATTTACAGTCTTACATTCTTCTGTCCTTATATGCTCTTCCAGTGCCTGCCACGAAGACTCAATAGCATGAAGTACAAGAAGAGCTTACCCTGGTATATGTGAACATAATCAATACTTAGGTTGAAAATTGTGGAATTTTTGCCATTCTTATTTTTTTTTCATCCTAACACTTCACACCCTCATCAACACCAGGACTGGAAGTCTCACTGAGCATGGAGACACTGGACACTGAATAATCAGCATTCCAAAAACCAGCCAAGGAAACAAAACAAACAAAAAAAAACAAAACAAACAAACAAAAAAAGACAACCCATGTAAATTTAACATGAAAAGAATCCCTTCAGAATATTTTGTTTCTTCAATTCCAAAATAAGTATATATATATATATATATATATATATATATATATATATACATATATGTGTATGTGATATATGTGTGTGTTTGTGTATGTATATGTCTATTTATTTGTGTATGTGTGTGTAATGCAATACAGTTTGTAATAAAAGAGGTAATGGACCTTAAGAGGAGGCAGAATATCAAAATGTAAAGATGTAGAGGGAAAATGAAGGGGATAAATATTGTGATTATATTGATATTGATGATTATTTGAAATCATGCTGAAAAAAGGAAGATTCATACACATATACACAGACATATGTGTACAGTGGAAATGTATTACTTCTGTGGTATTCTATTCAACTTTATTCATAGTCACCAATACACAGTCATCAACCAGAAATAAACTAGTAATGTATTAATATATTATACATATATATATATATATATATATAAATGTACATATATTTCTAAGTAGAAAATAAATCTATTACTTCTATATGTTTATGTATATGTTTCATGGATAAGTACCCAGGCATATTTTTATAGCTTAAAAAGTAAATTTTAGCTTTCTGGTCAGTCTACTTTGCATGTTAAACTCTTATATTTTATACATCTGATCAGAAGATGAACACCTACATTATAATGTGTTCATTTTATCTCTAACATAAAATTTTACTTTTGTATTTTCTGGAAATTTGTCTTCATTTTTTGGTATTTTTGCCCATTTCAGCACAATGTAGCCCAGCAAAGTGAACCCATATATTTTTAATGGAAACATGCTAAAAAGCAATACTTAGATCTTTGATTTGGTGTTGCTATTATTAAATATGTTTAAATATACTGATATCAGTTATTAATGATTATGCTAGGTTATACAAAAGAATTGTTCTGTAAACAGTCCATGAAAGTTGATAACTGAGATCTTCTACTGTGTTACGTCTCAAATATTTGGACAGATAGTTGAGTTTCCTATTTAACATTCAAAGCAGAACTGGCCACCAGGTTCTCCAAGCATCCATCACTCCCTACCTGATATAGGGTATGGCAGGAATGTTGTTGTCAGAAGACAACTTGCAACGTACTTCTTCCTTTCATTTTGTAGCTTCTATGCGTGGAACCCAAGTTATCAGTCTTGACAGCAAACATTTTTATCTGTTGTGCCTTTTGCTCAGACTATCATAGATAGATGTCCCTAAGACCCAGTAAAGACACAATACTAAAATCCTCACTGGATAAATTGGCATTAGAATGAGATGCTCAGAAGTAGGTATATCAGAGATCCTGCATGGTTCAATACTGTATATAAAGAAGAGAATGCATAAAAAAAGAAATAAGGACTGGGCAGTTAACTCAGTTGGTAAAGTTCTTGTTGCATAAAGACTAAGTTCAGAAATCTGGGTCCTAAACAAAAAGACAGAGACAGTGGTGTTCATATGAATACTTGCAATGTTAGAAGAGCAGAGACTGAGCTCTGAAGTTTGTTAGTGATCAAGCTTACCCCAATTGTGAATTCTGTATTCAGTCACAACACTGCCTTAAATAAGAAAAAAAGAAGAGGCATAGAACAGTTCTGGAAAGATACCTGACAGTGACTTATTTTCTCCACATTCACGCATGTACCATTAAGTACCCCTTCAACTCCTGTAATTCTTTCTTTAATTCCTGCATTAAGGACCCTGTTCTAAGTCCTATGGTTGACTGCAAGCATCTACCTCTGTATTTGTTATGCTCTGGCATAACATCTCAGGAGACAGTTACATCAGGCTCCTGTCAGCATGTGTTCTTGGCATCAGCAATATTGTTTTGGTTTGTTGGCTCAATATGGAGCCACAGGTGGGGTAGTCTTTGGATGGCATATTCTTCATTTTCTGCTTCAGGCTTTGTCTCCATAATTCCTCCCGAGATTAATTTTCTTTAACCTTCTAAGAAGGACTGAACATCTACACTTTGGTTATCCTTCTTCTTGATCTTCATGTATTCTGAGCTTTTTGGGCTAATATCCATTCAACAGTAAATGAATACCATGGCTCTATTTTTGTTTGGTTACCTCACACACTATGGTATTTTTTAGATTCATCTATTTCCTTAAGAATTTCATAAACTCATTATTTTTAATAGCTGAGTACTACTCCATTGTGTAAATGTATCAGATTTTCTGTATCCATTTTTCTGTTGAAAGATGTCTAGGTTCTGTCCCAGTCTGGTTATGGTAAATAAGGCTGCTCTGAACATAGTGGAGAATGTATTTTTATTCTTTGTTAGAACATCTTTTGGGTACATGCCTAAGAGTGGTATAGCTGGGTCCTCAAGTAGTACTAGGTTTAATTTTCTGAGGAACTGCTAGACTGATTTTCAGAGTGGTTGTAAAAGCTTGCAATCCCACCAACAATAGGGAAGTGTTTCTTTCTCCACATCCTCACCAGCATCTGGTGTCACCTATGTTTTTGATATTAGCCATTATGACTGGTGTGAGTGGAATCTCAGGAATGTTTTGATTTACATTTCCCTAATGACTAAGGAAGAGGAACCCTCTTAGGTGCTTCTCAACCTTTCAATATTTCTTTATTGTTAATTCTATTTTCAGCACTGTACCCCATTTTTGATAAAGCTACTTGATTCTCTGGACTCTCACTTCTCAGGTTTTTTGTATATATTAGATATTAGCCCTTCAATGGATGTAGGATTGGTAAAGATCTTTTCCCAATCTGTTGGTTAAAATACTGTCCTAATGACAGTGTCCTTTACCTAACAAGATTTGCAATATTATGAGATTTTATGAGGTCCCATTTGTTGATTCTTGATCATAGAGCATAAACCATTGGTGTTCTCATCAGAAAAAATTTGCCCGTGTCGATGTGTTCAAGACTCTTCCTCATTTTTTCTTCTATTAGTTTGGGTGTATCTAGTTTTATGTAGAGATCATTGATGCACTTGTAGTCAAGCTTTATACATGGAGATAAGTATAGATCAATTTGCATTTGTCTACATGCTGATTACCAATTGGTCCCGCACCATTTATTGAAAGTGCTATCTTTTTTTCACTAGATGGATTAGCTCCTTTGTCAAAGTAACCATGACAAAGGTATGTGAGTTCACTATTGAATCTGCAATTATATTTGATTGAACTACCTTTCTGTCTCTGTATCAATACCATAAAGTTATTATGACTATTGCACTGTAATACAGCTTGAAGTTAGAGACGGTACTTCTCCCGGAATTTATTTTATTGCTGAGAATGGTTTTTGATATTCTATGTTTTTGTTATTCCAAATGAATTTGCAAATTATGCTTTTCAATTTTATAAAGATATATCTTTCCATCTGCTGAGATCTTCATTGATTATTTTCTTCAGAGACTTGAAGTTCTTGTCATATAAATCTTTCACTTGCTTGGTTAGAGGTAGTTTATATTCTTTGTGACAATTTTGAAGGATATTGTTTGCCTAATTTCTTTCTCATCCTGTTTATCCTTTAAGTAGAAGAAATAACTATTTGTTTGTGTTGATTTTATATCCAGCTACCGTTACTGAAGATGTTTATCCTCCATAGAATTTCTCAGGTGGTATTTTTGGGGTCCATCATGTATACTATCATACCATTTGCAAATAGTGGTATTTTGATTTCTTCCTTTCCTATTTGTATCCCTTTGACTTTCTTTTGTTGTTTAATTGTTCTGGCTAGGACTTTGACTACTGTATTGAGTAGTAGAGGGAGAGTGGACAGCCTTGTGTAGTCCCTGATTTTATTGGGATTGCTTCAATTTTTCTCTCCATTTAGTTTGATGTTGATGACTAGTTAGCTGTATATTGCTTTACTATGTTTTGGTATGAGCCTTGAATATCTGATCTTTCCAAGATTTTTATCATGAAGGGTTTTTGAATTTTGTCAAATGATTTGTCAGTATCTAATGAGATGTTTATATAGTTATTTTCTTTGATTTTTGTTTATATAGTAGATTACATTCTCAGTTTCCATATATTGAAGCATTCCTGTATCCCTTGGATAAAGCATACTTGATTATGATAGATAATAGTTTTGATTTGTTCTTGCAATCAGTTTGTGGGAATTTTATTGCACATTTTTGCATCAATTGTCATAAAAGAAATTAGTCTGAAGTTTGGTCTTTGTATGAATTAGGAATAAGCTTAATTGTGGCTTCATAGTATTGTTCTTCCTGTTTCTATTTTGTAAAATAGTTTGAAGAATATTGGGATTGGGTCTTCCATAATGGTCTGATAGAATTGTGCACTAAACCCATCTGGTCCTGGGATTTCTTTATTTTATTTTTATTTTTTTTTGTTTGGGGGGATTGATGACTGCTTCTATTACTTTAGGTGTTATAAACAGAGTGTTTAAATATTTTATCAGATAATGACTTAACTTTGGAACCTGGTATCTGTCTAGAAGATGAGCCATTTTAACTAGTATATCCAGTTTGGTTGAGGATTGGATTTTTTAGGAGGACTTGATGATTTCTTGAATTATCTGTTTCTCTTGTTATGTCTCCTTTTTACTTTCTGATTTTGATAACTTTGTTACTCTGTGCCTACTGATTAATCTGGGTAAGGATTTATCTATCTTATTTTTGTCAAAGAACTAGCTCCTGGTTTTGTTGATTCTTTCTATTTCTACTTGGTTAACTTAATCCCTGAGTTTGATTATTCCCTAGTGTCTACTCCTCTTAGGCATACTTGGTACTTTTTGTTCTAATTTTTTTGGTGTGCTGTCAAGCTGATAGTTTATATGCTCTCTAAACTCAGTTTTTTTTATTTGTTTGTTTTTTGTTTGTTTGTTTTTTAAGGCACTGAGAACTATGAGATTTCCTCTCAGCACTGTTTTCATTTTGCTCCATATGTTTTTATATATTGTGCCTTCATTTTCATTAAATTACAAAGTCTTCAATTTCTTTTTTTATTTCTTCCTTGACCAAATTATCATTGAATAGAGAATTGATCAGCTTCCATGTGTATGTGGGTTTGATGTCATTTTTGTTTTTATTGAAGACAAGCCTTAGTCCATGGTAATCTGATAGAATGCACTGGGAGTATTTCAATCTTTTTGTATCTGTTTAGGTCTGTTTTGTGACCAATTATATGGTCAAACTTAGAGAAGGTACCATCAGGTGCTAAGAAGAAGGTATATTCTTGGTTTAGGATGAAATGTTCTATAGATATCTGTTAAATTCATTTGGCTCTTACCTTCTGTTAGTTTCACTCTTCTCTGTTTAGTTTTTGTTGCCATGATCTGTCCATTGAGGAGAGTGGGGTGTTGAAGTCTCTCACTACTAATATATGACCGTGTGCCACAAAGCTCTTTACCCAAACCCGCTGAGAGAAAGTTGATCTCACTCGAATAAGGAAATTCCTGAGTGACCAGGTAAGACCACCACTTCTGGTCAAATTGCTGGCCTAAGAAGAACTGGCCTGTAGCCCTCATGACATAGGAAGTTATTAGCAATCTGGGAGAGAATCCTTCTGCCTTCAGTCTGCTCCCGCGACTTAGCTTGTGCCATAGTTTTCTGTATGCAAGTCTTGATGGAAAAGAGCTGGGGCCCCAGTAGTGCTGACACACAGGCTATATTGAGGTAAAGCCACTTTCAGAATAAGCACGACCAGATAACACCACAGATAAGCAGATGGTAAGTAGCAAAGCAAAGTACCTAAGTAACAGAAACCAAGGCCATGTGTCATAACCAGAACCCAGTTCTCCCATCAAAACAAGCCATGGATATACCAACACACCAGAAAAGCAGAATTTCGATATGAAATCACATCTCATGATGATGTAAGAAGACTTTAAGAAGGTCATATATAACTCTTTTAGAGAAATATAAGGCAACACAGGTAAACAGGTAGAAGCCCGTAAAGAGAAACACAAAAATTAAACAAACAAGTAAAGGAATTAAACAAATAAATACAGGATCTAAAGTGGGAATAGAAACAATAAAGAAATTACAAAAAGAGACAACCCTGGAGATAGAAAACTTAGAAGGGAGATCAGGAGTCATAGATGCAAGTATCACAAACAGAATACAATAGATGGAAGAGGAAATCTCAGGTGAAAAAGATATTAGAGAAAACATTGATGCAACAGTCAAAGAAAATTTAAAATGCAAAAAGGTCCTAGCACAAATTATCCAGGAAATCTAGGACAAAATCAAAAGATCAAACTGAGGATAATAGGTATAGAAGAGAGTGAAGATTCCCAATTTAAAGGGCCAGTAAATGTCTGCAACAAAAATTAGAAAAGAAAATTTTCCTAACATAAAGAAAGAGAAGCCCATAAACATATGAGAAGCCCACAGAATTCAAAATAGATTGAACCAGAAAAGAAATTACTCCAACTGGCACTCAACATGCAAAAGAATGAAAATAGACCCTTTCTAATCTCCTTGTACAAAGCTCAATTGTAAGTGGATCAAAGATCTCTACATTAAACCAGATACACTGAAACTATTAGATGAGAAAGTAGGTAAAACCTAAGAACACATAGGCACAGGAGAAAATTTTCTAAACAGAACACCAATGGCTCAAGCTCTAAGGTCAAAGATTAACAAATGGGACTTAATGAGATTGAAAGGTTTCTGTAAGGCTAAGGACATTGTCAAGAAAACAAAACGGCAGCCAACAGAATGGGAAAAGATCTTTACCAAGTCCACATCACATAGAGGCCTAATATCCAAGGTATACAAAGAACTCAAAAAGCTAGACACCAGAGAATCAAATATCCCTATTAAAAAATGGGGTACAGAGCTAAACAAAATGTTCTCAATTGAGGAATATCGAATGGCTTAGAAACATCTGAGGAAGTGCTCAACATCCTTAGTCATCAGGGAAATGCAAATCAAAACAACCCTGAGATTCCACCTCACACCAGTCAGATTGGCCAAGATCCAAAACTCAGATGACAACAGGTGCTGGTGAGGTTGTGGAGAATGAGGAACACTTCTCCACTGTTGGTGGGGTTGCAAGCTAATACAACCACTCTGGAAATCAGTCTGGCGATACCTCAGAAAATTGGACATAGTACTACCTGAAGACCCAGCTATTCCACTTCTGGGCATATACCCCAGAGACACTTTAATACACAACAAAGATACATGCACCACAATGTTCATAGCAGCTCTATTTATAATAGCCAGAAACTGGAAAGAACCCAGATGTCCTTCAGTAGATGAATGGATACAAAAATTGCGGTACATTTACACAATGGAATACTATTCAGCCACTGGAAACAAAGACTTAACCAAATTCTTAAGAAAATGGCTGCATCTAGAGAATATCATCCTGAGTGAGATAACCCAGTCACAAAAGAACAGACATAATATGCAGTCACTGATAGTGGAATGCTAACCCCAGAGGCTCGCATTGCTTCAGAAACAACTCACAGACTGTGTGAAGTCCAAGAAAAAAAGAAAAAAAAAAGTCATGCTCAGTCCTTACCCACCAAGAACACATTGACAAATTCCAGGTTACACCCTGTATTACATGTACTGTTTGCTCATTGTTAAAAAAAAAAAAAAAAATCTTTACACACCAAGAAAACTTTGACTACTTCCAGGTTACATCTTGTTTTGCATGTACTTTATGCTCATTGTGTCTAGCAAGATCTTAATCACACTATCAAACCTTAAAAGAAAAAAACCAAGTAGTGACAAAAATGTATTGTATACTTTTATGCAAAAAAATGCTTAAAATCTGTACATTTATCTTTGTTTTTTAATATTAAGTTTAAAAAAATAAAAAGTAAAAAATAAAATAAAAATTAAAAAAAGAAAAGAAATTACTCCTATCCCTTAATAGTCAAAACACCAAATGCACAAAACAAAGAAATAATATTAAAGACAAATAGGAAAATGGTCAAATAACATTTAAAAACGGACCTATCAGAATTACACCAGACTTCTCAACAGAGACTATGAAAGCTAGAAGATGTTGGGCAGATATACTATAGGTCTAAAAAGAACACCCTTTCCCTAGTAAATCTTTGCACTGTAATGTTTTGTGGACGTATGTTGGTTCCTGAGCTCCTTCTCAATATGTGGCAGAATTTTTAACAAAAATATTATGTAAGACTAAATTATAGATTTTAATATCTGCATTTAACATCGCTGCCTGTAGTAGATGTATACAAATAATTTCAAAAGGAGAGAAAAAAATCAAATATGTCCAACATTTATAATATCATAAAGAAATGGATAAATTAATTTGATCATAGTGAACTTTGCAGAGCATTTTTTCCCATTCTGACTTGATGTTGCATTAACATCATATGTACAGTAGACTGAGCTGAAATCCTGGCATTCTGTTAATTTCTTGTGTATTACAATGTTGTGACATTTGTCTAGAAAACTCATATTTAAAAATATTTTTATTATTAAGTACAAGGCGTCCTGATAATTTTCAACATCTTCTGAAGAAGTCTGGCTTGTGTTTTTTGGGGAAATTTAGTGGACTACATAATTTGTCAGCAGGCAAAGCATGCTTTAACCCCACTCAATACTGCTTTCTTTATCTATTCTTTTCCCTAAATTTAAATTCATTTGGTGTGAAATGATGTGTGTAATGAATCACCTATTGGGAATTAGGTGAGAAAAAAAATGGAAACATTGAGTGAAAAATGCAACATTCACAGTGTTAGCAGATTACCTACCTATAAGAAACAAAGATCTAAACTTCTTAAATAGTTTACATGTTTTTGAATCCTGATATATTTGATTTTGATGCTTTCATGTATCAATTTACTTTACTTTGGAAAATCTACATGTCAAGTAGCTTAGATCTTCATGATAATGGCCTACCTGGGCAATGTATTTTACTTTTACCTTGACCATTATCTCATCTATTAAGTTCTGAAGTTATCCTTTGTTAGGCCACCATGGACTTTAATAAAACTGGGAAGGTTTAAGTAAACACAATTTTCCTTAGCTAATAACCTCGTAGTAATCACAATTTTAATCTTCATATGGGAAACAGTTATTAGATCAAGTAATGAAAATTAAATATGCCCATTTACTTCTTACTCCATTGCAGATATGTATATTTTTAATGTTTGTAAATTACAATTAAAAGTTTTATGCTTAGCTGTTTAAACAATGTGTGAAGAATTAGTTATATAAGTGCTAGATGGTGTCATCTGACTACAAAGCTATGAAGAAGTAAAAATTGTTGAGGACATTCTAGGAGTTGAGTATATGGGACTGCATCTTTTTCCACATTGAAAACGCAGACATTACCTTAAAAGAAGATAATTTATCCTTGGTAGTTTTCCTTTGTTTTAATATCTAATAAGTGTCTGATATGCGCTACTACAAGCAACTAAATATCCAAATGTTCTTGTTATCTATGAGACACCCAGATCTGGTTTAAGCCATGTGTGATTTTCATTCACTTATTCTCACAGTCCTTCATTTTCCAGATTCTCTGCTACATGTCTGTATATAGAAAAGCCATTCATATATATATATATATGTGTGTCAATGATTTGGAGGCAAAAGAGTTAAAAAATAATAGTTTCTTAGCCTATAAAAACTTTACTTAAATCCATAGGTGGCAAAAGAAGATAAGGAATTGAATCTTAGCACCCACATGGTGTCTTATAATAGTTCCAGTCCAGGACATAAAATGCCTCCTTCTAATCTCCTGAGGCAAACAGCTTTCATATGATTTATACACATAGGTATAGGAAAACACAAATACACTTACTAAATAATTAAGAACTTCTCAATCAGATGTCAGAACAACACATTCAAATTGAGTATTTAAAACAAAATTAAAGAAAAAGGACATGGAACACAAGCCTGTTGAGATGGTTTTCTTGCAGAGAATCTGTGTTTGGTTCCAACCATCAGTTTGGTGGCTGACAATCATCTATCTGTAACTCTAGTCAGTAGGCCTGATAGTCTAACTTAGAATTTAGAGCACTGTCACACGCCCACACTTCCCTCCGCTAGGAACAGGCGTGCAACAAACAAACTGCTTCTTCTATGGATAACCTTTATTGAACAGCACATTGAGCAGGGGGCTTCTTGAGCAGGAAACTTCTCTCTGAGCCGGGAACTCCCTACCGAGTTCTACTGTCTAGGCAACCTCTCACGTGCAGTCCCCCATGAGTGATCTCTCTGTCCAGTCTCTCTCCACATGGGATCTCCCACAACCTCTCCTATCGGGCTTCTCTCCACGTGGTATCTCTCCGCCATCCCTCCACGTGGGGTCTCCCGCAATCTCTCCACTGTCTTCCTCTTCTCCCCACGTGGGGGAGAAAATGCACTGCTATATATGCCTAAGAGACTTGTGTCGCTACCTGATTGGTGCATCCTCCTGTAGCTCAATCACATGCCCCAAGAGCGGGCTATGATGTATGTGGCGCATGCGCATTAAGTCTCTTGGCTGGGCAACAGCTCTGTTTGCTGAGTTCTCGGCGGGAAGCCGGCACCATGTTTGGGTGCAGCACAAACGGCTCCCTACAGAGCACAAGGAAAGCACATGTGATATATTTTTATTTATATAAATAAATATAATTTATTACTATTATATATCACATTTATTATATATAATATATATGTACTGCCTGGTTTTATGTCAACCTGAAACAAGCTGGAGTTATCACAGAGAAAGAAACCTCAGTTGAGAAAATGCTCCCATGAGATCCAGCCTTAAGGCATTTTCTCAACTAGTGATCAAGTGGGGAGGGCACAGTCCATTGTAGGTAATAATCCCATTGTAGGTCTTGTAATCCCTAGGCTGGTAGACTTAGGTTTTATAAGAAAGCAAGCTGAGCAAGCCAAGAGAGCAAGCCAGCAAGTAACTTCCCTCCATGACCTCTGCATCAACTCTTGCTTCTTGACCTGCTTGAGTTCCAGTCCTACTTTCTCTGGTGATGAATAGCGATATGGAAGTTTAAGCTGAATCAACCCTTTGCTCCTCAACTTGCTGTTTTGTACAGGAATAGAAACTCTACTAATATATATATCACATTACAAAAGATGATCCAACATATAAAAAGGCGACATGTTTTTTCATAGTTTCCTTATTTATAATAGCCAGAAGTTAGAAAGAGCATAGATGTCCTTCAACAGAGGAATGGATAGAGAAAATTTGGTTCATTTATGTGATGGAATACTACACAGCTATTAAAAACAATGACTTCATGAAATTCTTAGGCCAATGGATGGAAGTAGAAAATATCATTGTAAGTGAAGTCACCTAGTCACAAAAGAACACACATGGCATGAACTCACTGATAAGTGGATATTAGCCCTAACGCTTAGGATACCCAAATTACAATTCACAGGCCACATGAAGCTCAAGAAGAAAGAAGGCAAAAGCAAAGAAGGGGGAACAAAATTCTCAGTGATGAAAATATAGAGACAAAGTGTGGAGCAAGACTGAAGGAAAGGCTATCCTTCCCATATACAAACACCAAACCCAGAAACTATCACTGATGCCCAAAAGTACTTAATGACAGGAGTTTGAATTAGGTATCTCCTGTTCGAGTCTGACCAATAAGAGGCAGATCCTCACAACCTGACAAATAGAGGCTGATGCTTACAGACAACCAATGGAGGGGTTATAGAAAGGACTAGGATAGCCGAAAGGGTTTACAACCCATAGGAAGAACAGAAATAATAACCAGACCCTCTAAAGATTTCTGGGACTAAATCACCAAACAAAGTGTACACAAAAAGAAACCCATCTTTCCATCTGTATATGTCACCATGGCGAGGGGATGCCCTTGATCCTGGGAAGTCTAGTTTCCCTGGTGTAGGGGAATGTCAGGGCAGTTAGGTGGGAGAGCATGGGTGGGTGGGAGAGAACCTTCAAAGAATCAGTGTGCAAAAGGATCATATAGGAGTGTTTAGGAGGAAAAACAGGTAAAGGGAGTAACATTTGACATGTAAATAATTAAAATATTCAATAAAACATATTATAGTTTAAGGATATGTAGCTACATTTCTTAAAATGTAATTAGTCACTAGAGAGTGTAGAGTTTTCAAAACATCTTAGAAAATAAAATGATTTACTAAACCTGAAAAAAAAGCAGACATGTATTCATGCATTCTTTTTTTTTTTTTTTTTTTTTTTTTTTTTTTTTTTTTTTGCTTTTGACTCTGTGTGCCTGGAAGTCTCAAATCACTAGGAAAACATGCAGTGTATCATACATGCATGCATTCATTCATATAATAGAAAAACAAATGCATTTTTAAAGTCTATGACACTTTTCCACAATCAGGACTGGAAATTCGAATGACTGGGCTGAAGAAGTAAATTACTTACTGACTAGATTCAACAGGAAACTCCTATAAATTAGGTCCTGATTGAAGGGTTTTTCTGCTTCTTTAAAAGGATTAAAAAGCAGCTTTTATAAAAATTCAATTAGCACTTCTACTTTATAATGCTGATGCGTATGCCATTTATGAAACTTTAGTGAATATTCTCATCTGAAGGTGGATCAAATCCTCTCGTAATATGAAGATCTCAATTAAGATTTATTAAAATTTCTTATGATGAGGCAAATTAAGAAATTGTTGATATAAGCAAATGACATATATTAATTTACTTTGCACAGCACATGGTTGCTTCTAGCAGTAGGGGTTGGTTATTTAAGCAGCTAAATTGCTCTGCAGGGTGTAGATGAAGCCAGGCAATGAATGGCTCCAATCAAGCTACCCACATTCTTGTGGGATGTTTGTGACTATGGTATTATCATTACTATTACCTAAAATATGCTGCTAATTATAATCTTTGGTTTGAATCCAGGAGATTTGAAATGACATGCAGCTTATAAGAGCTTACAGCAGTGTTAAAGCTGTAATTTAACCATATCAGTGATGCAATTTCTATTAAGAATACAAAAAGATACTTAACTCTATTAGATTCCAATGCACACACAGAAGTAAAGACTCATCCACAAGCCTTGCCATTCAGATTTCTTACAGCACTTGAAAGATTTTTGTGCTAAACTATATCTATGAAAACTAAGATTGAACATAAATTTGAAATGAAGGAGCTAGGCACAATAGACTTCCCACTTTGAATCCCTACTCATTATTGGGATAAATGTGTGTGTGTGTGTGTGTGTATGTGTGACTGAATTTATCACCACAAAGAACTAAAAATTGATTCACTTAGTAATGTATGTGTATATTTATTTAAAAAATTATGTATGAGTTTTATGAGATTCTGCCATGAACTAATTTCCTTCTGATTACAACTGCAGACAGTGAGAATCCATACATCCAATATATGGATGTAGGATTCACTTTTTTGTTAACTGTTTAATGTGTGGAAGTCTACCCATAAAAGTGGAAAGGTTCAGATTTAATGTTTTCTTATTTAAATTTCAGTGACATTTTACAAAATCTCTATGAGAGTTCACCTTCCCTTCCTCTCTCTGTCACTCATTACTGTTTTTCTCCTTCCTCTTAAAGTTTTTAATTTGTAAACCCCATACATTCATACAATTTATGATAAAAACACCCTTCTACTACTACTTCCTTCTAAGCTACACTCCTAGTGCAAATTTACCATATATCTTCTAACAACATTTCCACTGTATAATTTTTCTGCTTTGTCTCCTAATAACTCCTGTATCCAGTTAGTGACATCTCATCAAAGGAGAGTGACTCTCCATCCTTCAGTATATACTGGTTGTTACCTTTTCAATTAACATGGTCCAAAAATTTATGTTTAATCTATATACACCAAGAAAAGTTTTACTGTTTCCATGTTCTGTTATGTTCTACATGCACTTTATGCTTTTGGTAACTAGCAAGATTTCAATGCATACTCTCAAACCTCTAAAAGAATCAAGTACTGACAAAAATATATTCACCTAGTTTTATGCCAAAATGCTTTTAAAAATCTGTACATGTATTTTTCTTTTCAAAATAAAGATATAAGAAAAATATGTGTAAAGTCAAATGCACAGAAATATGATCATGGATGGTGGAAGCATCCCTTCAGTTATTCTCTTATTTGTTCCTTCTTTCAGTTCCTCCTTTCTTCCTACTTTTCTCCTCCTTATTTTCAATTAATTGTTTCAAGGGCCATTCACTATGAAAGAATGAAAATAGACAATAACCACAAACAACAACAACAATAACAAAAATTCTACATTTTAATGATAAGCTAAAGCTGGAGTGTTTTCATTTTATTTTCTTTTACTTTATATTTATTTTCATATTGTGTTTTTTATTTCTACTTTTCTCGTGTGATTTTATTTTGATGACAATATCAATAATCTAGTTATTGAAAAATTGTACAAGTAAACTTTCATGACAACTAATTATATAGTAATCTAAATAGATATAGTAATATTATTTTAACTCAACTTTACAAAGAAAAATAATAATGTAAAAGAATGAAGAGCATACATACTGGGTTTTCACATTTCTTCTCTTGACCACTGTGCCTTACTTTTCACATAGGTTTTGCCCCTGTTCTTAGCTTGTGTTCCTTAGAAGAACAAAGTTTTCTTTTAGGGCTTCTGTGTTTATGGTCATGATTCTTTGCAACAACTTCTAGGGTACTATGTACATTTAACTGGCAGTTCCTGGTGTTTAATTATCTTACATTAAAACCATTTTTAATTAATTTTTGGCTACCTCCTCATAACTTTTGGGGATTTTGGACTACTTCTTTTCCTGAACTATTGTTTCTCAGTCATCTGTCTAGTCTTGAGGTTTGCCTCTAGCTTATATTAACTGTATATAAGTTAATATAAGTATTAACTTATATACAGTTATTTTGCTATATTTTCATGCAAGTATTTTGCTATAGATTTTCAGGCTCACTACAGGCCTGTTCATTCTGTGGGGTAAGGATACCTCTGTCTCTCTACAGTTGTTATTTTACTCATCTTTACTGTCACCACTATCCTTGAGTTTAGAGCCTCAGAAACTGAAACTGTTTTTGGCAATACCTCTTGTCACTGCTGTGGTTCTAACAAACAACTTTATGCCAAAGCCTGTCCCTCTTCAGGCCAGCTTGCATTTGGTAACAGATCTAGTGAGGAATGCTGCGGTTTGTCCAGGTCAACAAATACAGGTACATCCAGCAAAGCCATCGTAGGAACAGGACTCCCTGGGTATCTGTTCTAGACTTTTTGTGAACTCTCCCAACTGACATTATAATTCACCTTTCTTCTGAAGGAGAGAGGAGATACATACCATTCACTTGTTGCCTTTAATGTGCACTTAATATAGTCACATGTCAGATGAGCTCTGAGGGAACTTGATAAATGATTCCTGACCAATAGCTATAGGATTATGTAAAAATAAAATGTGTTAAAAATTTACTTCCAATATAGTTAAAATAAAACACTGAATTCTGCCACTGAATTCTTGCTTGCTTCAGCTGAAACCCTGCCCTCTCTACTTCCCATCTTGGGAGTGCTAACAGTTGTAAAAGCTATCTCTTAAAATAGATATTACATAAACTGTTCAAATCTTATCAGCTCCACTTCTGTAGTCACGTCTAAATCACAATAGAATTTTCTCTCAGTGGCTTAGTTGACAGATACCACTTGCAGGTGGTCACATAAGGGAAGAACTCAGCACTATTTTTCAGCCTATATATACAGTAAGAAACGAGAGGTTGAATCCGCACTTTGTAGAGCATTAATTTGGTTGAAGCCTTTAATATAAAAAGATAGTCTGGGTTCTCCCATTCTCAGAGCAATTTTTGGTTTTCTACTAGTCTGAATTTTTACAATATTTTCATTGACTTTTGTTGTACGATGCTGTCATAGTTAAGGTTTTGTATTTATGTGAGAAAACACCATGATCAAAACAAATTGGTGAAGACAGGGTTTATTTTTCACATACTTCCAAAATACAATTTATAACTAAAGGCAGTTAGGATAAGAGCTCATATAGGTGAAGATCTGAAGACAGAATCTGCCAGAGTGACAGGCTATGAAGGGCTGCTGTTTACAGGATTCTCAGCCTACTTTCAGCCAGAACTATCAGCTTAGGGATATCTTCACCTACAGCAGGCTGTGCCCCGCCCCTCTTCAATCAGTTAAAATAAAATGCTTTACAGGTTTGTCAACTTAAACCTGATGTTATGAAATGATTTTCTCAATTGGATATAAAGCAAGACATCATAGATATCTTAGTGATTAGCACAAGATCATGATAGATGATAGATTTGCTACAGAGACATCACTGGGAGTTGGGCAGACTAAGCATAAATCTGTTTTTTTTTTTTTTTTTTTTTTTATTATCCTGTGATAATACTTACTGGCACTGTGATTCACTCTTTTAACACTTATTTATATATGTATTTATAAACAACTAGGTCAAATCTACATTTAATTATGTTCAAAACTTTCAACTTAACTCTTACTAACCACTATTCTACGTTTATTTCACACTTTGGGTCAGAGTATGTTATTCACATAATCTCCTTAGGTTTTTTATTTTAGTATTCTCTAATATCACTTTTTATTTTTACCTTCTGCTTATACACATGTAATTTCACTAAACCTGTTCTTTCTGAGTTATAAATGTAACCTTGCTTCTAAGCCAACTGTATGTTGTCTAGGTAATAAAATATGGTTTAGTTTCTCTCATTTTAATTGATACATAGGGCATTTAAATTCCAACTTATCTTTCTCAGGTCTGTGATAATATTGCTTGTAAAATTAATTGAAGCTTAACAGCTAAAATAACAATAGGCAACTAGCTTCTTACCTTAGGGTATTATACCACTGAGCTAGTTTATTAGGCAATTCATTAATTAGTTAAATCTACTAGGCTTCAGTTACATCACTATGGATGATATTTTCTAGTTCCATCTATTTGTTAGAGAGTCATGATGTCCTCATTTTTAATAGTTCTGTGAACTCTGAGGGTTCCAGAGTAGTTGACACTGTTGTCCTTCCTATGGAATTGCAATCACCTTCAGATCCTTTGGTCTTTCCTTTAACTCTTCCATTTTAATCGCTGACCTCAATCCAATGTTTGGAAGAGTTAGAGGAAAGACTAAAGGAGCTGAAGGTTACTGGAACCCTATAGGAAGAACAACAGCTTCAACTAATCTGGAACCCTCAGAGATCTTAGAGTCTAAGCCAAAACCCATGGAGCATAGATGGGCTGGGTAATATCCTCAGGCACTTATGTACAGAGGACTGTTTTATAAGGCTTTATTGGTAGAAAATGTGGTTAGCCCAGTGGTAACTTGATGCCTCAGAAAAAAAAATGTTGTTGGGGGTGATTTGTGCATGAGTGGGAGCTTAGGTAAAACACTTTCAGAGGCAGGGGTGGGGTGGGATAAAGAACTCAAGGAGGGGGATTAAAGGAGGACAACTTTTGGAATGTAAATGTATAAAATAATTTAATAAAAAAAATAATATACTATCAACAAAACAAAACAATATATGCCACTAGGTCTCTTATTTAAGAGGGAAAACAGGTTTGCCTTCCTCATAGGCTTCGTATTAAATGACAGGTCTCAATAATCAAATGTCTGCTTCTCACAGTAAATAATTTGAGAAAAGACAAAATTTAAAATTTCTGTAATATCTTAGAAAAATATTTGTAAGTCTAAAAAATATTTAAGGTTGATAGATGCAATCAATAAAGGCTAGAGAACAACAACCACAACAGCTCTGAATAGTGACAATAGAGGATTTAAAAATAAGAAAAATTTCTCCAGATAAAATGTTTAAAACTGGTGAAGGGAAGTTATAAATGTTAGAGACTCTAAGAAAATATTTAAAATTGAAATGTTATTTTAGTTAGGGCTTTACTGCTATGAAGAGACATCTTGGCCAAGGCAATATTTGTAAGAACAGCATTGAATTGGGGCTGGCTTACAGGTTCAGAGACTGAGTATATTACCACCAAGGCAGGTGCATGACAATATTTAGGCAGGAATGGTGCAGGAGGAGGTGAGAGTTATACATTTTTATTTAAAGGCCACTAGGAGAAGACAGGCTCCACACACAGCTGAAATGTCCTGAAGCCCACCCTCACAGTGAGACACTTCATCTTACAAGGCCACATGTACATGATGACCACACTTCCTCTTAATAAGGCCTTGTCAAACCAACACACAGGTCAAAGAAAGTGTCTTAAGGTACATAAATATAAGTTATAAAGGTACTATATATATATATATATATATATATATATATATATATATATATATACACATGTATGTATATGTGTTTGTATCTGTATAATATATATGTATATATATATATATGGCAATGATTTTTATATTTATCTTCAATGTTGTTTGGATAAAGTTTCAAAGTTTATAATTTTATAATTGATAAATTTTATTTTGATAGTCTAATTGAGCACAGAAAAATAGATTGGGTTTTTTTTTTTCCACTTTTAAAGTTACCCTGGACTTGGGGAGGGTGTCCAAACTCTGTGCTTCCTAGTAGTTATCTTCTTGTATGATCAGAACTTTGGGGACACGGGTTGGGGGGTTTTCTTGTTGGAGTCCCTGTTTCTTTTGTTGGAACAATCTCTGGTCCACTGGCCTTTTTCTTTACAGTAAGCATATTGATCCATTGATGTTTGTCAAGAGGCTCTTTTCTAGTGCCAGACTTGTTTCTTAATACCCAAGAAACCATCCACAGAACTTATGACGCTCAAAAAGAAGGAAGACTAAAATGTGGATACCTCAGTTCTTCTTAGAAGTGAGAACAAAACAGGGGAGGAAATACAAGGTCAAATACAGGAGAAGGGATTAAAGAAAAGATCTACAGAGACTACCTCACCTGGAAAACCACCTCATATACAGCCACCAAACCAAAGCACTATAGCTAATGCCAAAATGTACTTACTGGAAGAAACCAAATGTAAGGGAAAGGGAGGATTGAATTGGGGGGAGTAGGTAACATCTGAAATGTACATACAAAGAATATCCAAGAAAAGGAAAAAAATAAAAAGAAAATGGAATTTCCCTTGGTCTTGGAATTCTATAGGTTTCCAAATTTCTATACAATTTTACTTTTGTCTCTAGTCTATATTTGTCTCAGTATGTTTTCACCTGACTGACAAGACTCTATCTAGGGATAACTTATAGAGCTGCTGAACTTTGGACTTGCTGAAATCTGATATTAACAGCTCCATCTGATGTGATAACTCCCCGATATTAGTCTGGATCACCTAAATCAGATACTTCTGATAAATGGCACATTGTTCAGCCGTCAAACAGCTTTTCAGCCTTCCTGGAACACTATCACAATGTCCTAATGTCAGCTGGACACAGTTACAGAAGAAAAATATGATGTCCGGCTGATATACTAAGTCAAAAGGAAAAACCACTGTGTGCACAATGAAAAGTATTCCACTTCATGATCCTGGTCCCTTTCTCTCAAAGAAAAAAAAAAAGAATCATTCATTTGACTCAATGGAACAATTTGAGGCAGTAGAAGAGGCACAATTTTGATGTCTAGTACCATCAGAGTATCTGTAGGCATTTTGTTCTATGCCTTCTATCTATTTTATGTTATTTCTGTAACATGTTTGCAGGTTATAAGCACAGAAAATTTACTTGACTTAGAGCAATGTCATGCTGATCACATATCCCATTGTTTGAGATTTGATAATCATAAAAAATAAATCACAACATAAGACCCTTTAAGTTGAAGGTCAGTATGAACTGTTATGTCTAAAATAGCTTGAGTCAAAGAGAACACTGGGCAGCACGTTTTGTAATTGTACAGGAGCTCATTGTATATATATGTGCAAGCATGTGCATGTCCATGCATGTGTGCATGCATGAGGGTGTTTTCCTTTGTAAGCCTGCCATGAGAAATATTTTTCATTGCAGCCTCAGCCCCAAATTTTGAACTATGACCCAAATCGATAAGTCATAGGGTGAACAATTGATAAATCATCTCTATCTTAGTGAGACTGTGTTTTTTTAGTTTGTGAGGTTACTGCTCAACCTCGAGGGATATCATATGAACATCTCACATAAGGCTAATAAGTCCATAATTTTTTGTTCTCTATAAGTTGATCTGTTGGGGTAGGTTGTCCGTGTTCATTCTAAGGTGTCATTCTTTTTTCACTACAGTTGTTGTGTCATTATGTTTCTAATGAACATTGTGGTTTGCCACAATGATTTCAATCTCATTTTTCAATAATTCTCATTTATGTATTGTTGGTTTAATTTTCTATTTTAATTCAGACACTTTAAAATACTGACAGGATATTTCATAGAAAAAAGTTATTACATAGAATAATAAAAAAAATATGAACTCAAATTACAAGCATAAAAAATCAGAAATTTTGGTAGTCAATATTTAAAGACACAGTAGATGGTAAAGAAATATTGAAAAAATAATGATTTACAAAGTTTGAGAGATGATAAAATGATGAGTCCTAATTTTTGATTAAGCATTAATTAATTAAAATACATTACCCATCTACCTATACGTACACATATATCACATGTATACATATCTTATATTCTAACATATAATTATCAAGAAATGTGCAAATTAAGCTGGATAATTTCTGCAAAACTAATATATAGAATGATGTCAAACTTTACACAGATCACAGATATGGGAAATATAACAAATTATAGTATAATAAAATCACTAAGTCACTAAGAGAGAAAACAATTATGCTACCTGGATTTAAAGATTACTATATTTTTTTTTGTTTTACTATAATATTAAACTTTAGCTTTATTAAAGGGTATACAAACAAGAAAAGATAGAATTTGGCTGTCCAGACTCTTGTTAATTAATTTTTAGGAAGATTGAAAAGGAAATAATTTTTGGAGTTTGGGTGATGGTTCATCTCTTTTGGAGGACACATTTTGGAATGCCCTTAAGTCTCTGGAATTTCTGTGTCATCTTGTAGTTTCCATTGGTACTACACACAAATGATGCACAGACATACATTCTGGCCAAACAAGATTTACACTAAATAAAAGCAACAGGGGAAAAAGTAGATACTGAAATATTTAGCCAGAAGATGAAAAAAATTAGAAATATACTCAAAAATGGATAATAAAGTGAAACATGAAATAACTTATAAAAATGTGTAATTGATATAATTATTAACTTTGACAATATGCAATTGCTGTAAATGTGTCTATTATACAAGATGCATGTTGCCTAGAAATATTTCCATTATAGTTCTTCTATATTAAAGATAAGTTGGTCATAAAATTAGCAGGTAACATTTAAAGACACAATTTAAGTTCTTTACTGAAACAAGGTTTGTTTCCATTCTAAATCATGATACTACACATTTCAAATCATTTTCAAATAGAGAATAAAATATACCAAATACTTTGAGAGAATTTTATTTGGCTTAATTTGATTTATGATCAGTGGAACTCAGGTGAAAGTTTCTGTTTTTGTCATTACCTCTGTCTCCTGCATGAGATATGTATCTGCCCAGAGCTCTGCCATTAAACAACCTTGTGCTTTTGCAGCAAGTGAGTCTAGGATGTTGGTGTGTGTGTGGCCACAGAGTCTGTGTCTTGGTTTCTGGTATTCTGGCAGCTGAAGCTGAGGGCCTTAAGGACCCAGTGGCTGCAGAGGAAGACGTCCTAAGGCCCGCAGGCTGCAACCCTGGAAGATGTTCCAAGGGTGACCCTGGAGGAAGTACCCAGGGCAAGGGACAGTCAGGAGAGTCTGGCTGTCGTCTGGCAGAACAAGGGAGACAGGGTGCTCTTTCTGTCAGAAACAGAGTGGAAATGGTACTCCACCCTGTCAGAGGTAGCCTTTGGCTGGTTGTATAAGTGTAGACGTGGATGAGTGTGTTTGGAAGTACTAGTGTCTTTTGTTTTTGTCACTGTGTTGTCTCTGTTCCTAGTTTTTACTATGGGGCAAACTGTGTCAACCCCTTTGTCTCTGACCTAGGACCATTGGACAGACGTTAGGGCAAGAGGAAGGAATTTATCAGTGATAGTTATGAAAAAGCCTTCGCTAACTTTCTGTTCCTCGGAGTGCCCTGCCTTTGGAGTAGGCTGGCCACCCAAGGGAACCTTTTGATCTACCCACCATCAGGGCTGTGAAGGCCATTTTTTTCAGGAAGGACCAAGATTGCACCCGGACCAGAAACCTTACATCACGATATGGGAGGACTTGACAGGATTCCCACCCCTGTGGGTTTGCCCATACCTCCTGCCCCTCCACCTTGGTACCAAGATCCTAGCAGTCCGAGAAAACGCTGAAAAAGAAACGAAACCACCACCCGAGGGAGACGGTGAATGCTGTACACCATCAGTACGCCCCCCCCCAATATTTACCCAGAGAGTAAAGACTTCCATGAGTGGCCCGACGCCCTGCAACCTCCACCCTATCCCCAAGTTCCCCAACCTGTGCCCCAACCCTCAGGTCTCCTGGCCCTACCTCCAGCTCAGGCCCTAGTGACCAGAGGAGGAACCACTACTTCTGAGGGGCCAGCAGACTCAACTGTGGCACTTCCCCTCAGGGCTGTTGGGGCTCCCCCAGCTGACCAGAATGATTTACAGTCCCACAGTATTGGCCTTTTTCTTCCTCTGACCTTTATAATTGAAAAGTTAATCACCCTTCCTTTTCAGAAAATCCCACCAACCTGATGGTGGAGTCTTTGATGTTTTCCCACCAACCTACCTGGGATGATTATCATTAGCCTTTGCAGGTCCTCTTCACTACTGAAAGAAAAGAGAGGACTGTATAAGAGGCCTAAAAAATGTCCCCAGAGCAAATGGGACACCAACCAACCTTCCGAATGAAATAGGTGCCGGGTTCCCCCTTAACTGAACTGATTGGGACTTCAATATGGCAGCAGGTAAGGAGTGGCTGACAGTCTATTGCCGGGCTCTCCTGGCAGGCCTCAGAGGGGCCCCTAGGTACCCCACTAATTTGGCTAAGGTAAGAGAGCTTTGTTCAGGGACCTGTTGAACTGCCGTCTGTGTTTCTTGAACATTTAATGGAGGCTTACAGGCATTATCCTGTCTTTGACCCAACCTCTGAGGGTCAGCAGGCAGCAGTGGCTATGGCCTTTATAGGGCAGTCAGCGTCACATATTAAGGGAAAATTACAATTGCTAGAGAAGTTGTAAAACTATACCTTGCAGGATTTGGTGAAGGAATCAGAGAGTCTTTCATAGGCAGGAGACTGAGGAAGAAAAGCAAGAAAGAGAGAAGCAGAAGGCAGAGGAAAGAGAGGACCGGAGGCTAGTAGACAAGAAAGGAATTTGTAGGATTTTGGCCACAGTAGTGAAGGGCCAGGGAGTTAGGAATCAAGTCTGGCACTAGGAGAGGGCCTCTTGACAAAGATCAATGTGCTTACTGTAAAGAAAAAGGCCATTGGGACAAGAATTGCCCCAACAAGAAGAAAAGGGAGACCCCAGCAACAGGACCCCCAGACCTGTGACCCCAAAGTTTTGAATATTTATGGACTACTTGAAGATCTGTGGATCTTGGAGTGGGCCGGGTATCCCACTTATTCATAGTAATGCCAGACTGTCCCTGCCCCCTGTTGGGGAGAGACCTCCTGACTAAGATGGGGCACAGATTCACTTTCACTCTGATGAACCACAGGTTAGAGGGCCAGAAGGGGAGCCTGTGCAGGTTCCAACCATCCGGTTGGAGGACAAGTACCAACTCTAAACAGCCTGCCTCAGATCAGACGGACTGGTGGCTGCAGGCATATCCACAGGCCTGGTCGGAGACTGTAGGAATGAGGGAGGCTAAGAACCAGACCCCACCCATATGGAGCTGAAAGTCCAGGCCAGCAGTGTGTCAGTACCCCATATCAAAGGAGGCACGAGACGAGATCAAGACACTTATCATTCAGTTACTCCAACAGCTTCATAAGTGTCCATCAGCCTGAAGTATGCCTCTCCTACTGGTGAGGAAACATGGAACCAATAACTGCTGGACACTTCAAGATCTCTGAGAAGTAAAAAAATTGGTGGCAGAACTCCACCTCACTGTATTTAACCCCTATAACCTGTTGAGCTCATTTCCCCCATCCAGAACCTGGTTACAGTACTGGACTTGAAGAAAGTGCATCAATGGATTCATCTAGAGGTAGACAAACTTGTAAAAACTGTCTTGAGGTCAAATTCTTTTGTGTCAGATTTGACTAGATAACTGTGTGCCATGTTAGAAAGCAAATGTATGTAGAAGGCTGGGAGGTGAGAAGATAGACCTGAGGTTGACTGAGAAATGGATTTTACAGAAACTGAGCCAGGAAGATATAGATATAAGTATCTATTAGTCTTTATAGATACATTTTCTGGGCAGGTAAAAGCCTCCCCACAAAGAGAGAAATGGCAGCAGCGGTCATAGCTAAGAAGATTCCAGAAAAGATCTTTCCTAGGTTTGGCACCCCTAAGGTAATTGGATCAGACAGTGGGCCATCTTGTGTTGCCCAGGTAAGTCAGATATTGGCTTGTTTATTTGGGACCAATTGGAAAGTACATTGTGCTTACAACTCCAGAGCTCAGGTCAGGTGGAAAGGATAACTAGAACCCTAAAAGAGACCAAAATTGGCCTTAGAGACTGGCAGGAATGACTGGACAGCCCTCCTTCCCTTTGCCCTGTTTCGAGTTTAGAACATCCCTAGATGATTTAAACTCACCCCTTACAAAATTCTGGTTGGGCATACCCCACTGCTCACTGATTCAGGAGGAGTGCATGATCCTGATACTGTTCTTTCTAAATCCCTGTTTGCTCACCTAAAATCCCTAGAGGTAGTGAGACATGAAACCTGGAAACAGCTGAAGGAGGCCTAAGAAACTGGGAGTTTGGAAGTACTGAACCAGTTCCAGGTCGGAGACGCTGTCCTGACTTTATTGAGTGGAAAACCTAGAACCTTGCTGGAAGGGGCCATATCTGGTGCTTTTGACAACTCTTACAGTGGTTATGGTTGAAGGCATTTTGGCTTAGATCCATGCACTCCACGTCAAAAGAGCACCCTGGAGCCATCCTAAGATGAATAGAAATTGGAAAAGACTTCTTGTCACGCACCCACGCTTCCCGCCGATAGGAACAGGCGTGCAACAAACAGATTCTTCTGCTGATAACCTTTATTGTACAGCACTCTGAGCAGGGGACTTCTTGAGCAGGAAACTTCTCTCTGAGCCGGGGACTCCCTACCGGGCTCTACTACTGTCTAGGCGACCTCTCACTTGCAGTCTCCCACGTGCGATCTCTCTGTCCACTCTCTCTCCACGTGGGACCTCCCGCAATTTCTCCTATCGGGTCTCTCTCCACGTGGTATCTCTCCGCCATCCCTCCATGTGGGGTCTCGCGCAATCTCTCCACTGTCTTCCTCCCCACGTGGGGGAGAAATGCACTGCAATATATGCCTAGGAGACTCCTGTCGCTACCTGATTGGTGCGCCCTCCAGTAACTCAATAGTATGCTCTGATGCTCTGAGAGCGGGCTATGACGTATGTGGCGCATGCGCATTAAGTCTCTTGGCTGGGCAACAGCTCTGTTTGCTGAATTCTCGGTGGGAAGCCGGCGCCATGTTTGGGTGTGGCACAAACGGCTCCCTATGACTGCTGATCCTCTGAAGTTGTGTCAGCACTGCAGGTGTCTCACTGATAGTGGGTAAAAACCCCCATGCCCCTCAAAAACTGACTTGGCAAGTTTCTCCACAGACTGGGGAGGTGATATGGTTCACCTTCAAAGTGGCCCCACCATACCCATGGTGGCCTACGCTCACTCTTGACTTCTGTCAGTTGGTAGCTGGGCTAGACTCTTGGGACATTCCTGACACAGATCCTCAGAATATGCCACTAGAAGTCTCTAAAAGATTTTCACCTAGAGGCAAGTTTGGGTGTGAGAATCCAGAGGCAAAATGCCACTTGGGGAGACTAGGATTTTACATTTGTCCCTGAGATGGCAGAGACTGGGCCACCACTTGATGTTGTGGAGGCTTAAAAAGTTTACTGAATTCTGTTGGCTTTGCCTCTCCTCAGGACCCCTCTATTATAAAGGGATTACTTTTAATAGAGATTTTAACCATACTATTAGCCATACCTCTTGCTCCTGGAGAATGGAAAAAAGTTAACCTTAACTAAAGTATCTGAAAAAAACCCTGGTCTCTGCATAGGGAGGCCTCCTCCCTCCCATTGGCACCCATGTGTCAGAAGTTATTCTGTATCTAAGACTGATACTAATAATTACCTTATATAAACCCCAGTTGGGTGGTGGGACTGCAATACTGGGCTCACCCTGTGTGTGTCAACTAGTGTTTTCAATCCTTCCCGTGATCTTTGCATTATAATTCAGCTTTTGCCTGTGTATATTACCACCCTGCTGCTAGCTTAATAGAAGAATACAATAGAGCAAGAATTAAAAATGAACCAATCACCCTCACTTTAGCCATGTTTATGAGTGTTAGTATGGCAGTAGGAGTGGGGAAGGGAGTGACAGTGTTAGTTGAGGGAAGGCAGGGAATTTAGTCCATAAGAGATGCTGTCAATGAGGACCTAGAGAAGCTGGCCTACGCTGTCTTTTACAACTGAGTCCTCAGTCAAATGAGCCTCTCCTGAGTCTATTCAATAGTAAATTAGCTGTTAACCACATGTATCCTGACTTAGATAAGCATCTGCTCCACCAGCTTCCTGACTTCCTAACTGCATTTAAGCAATGGGTGTTGGGTGAACTTTGTACTAATTCTTCCCAGCCCCCAACCCTCTCTTCCACCTCCCTCCTTATAAAAACCCCAGCTTTCTAGTTTCATGTTCATTACCTCTGTCTCCTGTGTGAGATACTTATTGGCCCAGAGCTCCGCCATTAAACTACCTTGTGCTTTACGGCGGGGGGGGGGGGGGGGGAGGTTTCTGTTTTAATCATATTGCTACAGGCTTCTGATGTTATATTCAGACATATTATACAACGGGGAAATATTAAGATGCATACTAGAATAATGTATACTTGAAACTGTCATTTCTGTATGATAGTTTTTGGGGAATATTGAAGTTTTTAGAGAACAAGAAAATTCCTTAAGCTTCTCTATACTATCATTGAAAATTTAAGAATTCTTGTAAATATATTGACTATTGGTGGAAGTATATTTTCCATAATAAATTAAGGTTAGTTTTGTGAACTCTAGTAACTATTCATTTTTAACTTCATAAATATTTTTACTTCTGAATAAATAAAGTTGTTTATATATTATGTACATATATTATAGAATGCACTGATTAAAACATACATGATAAAAATTTGTTTACTTATATATTACAAAGATGCTGAACCTGGTGTTGCAGGAATTTCTTGAAGTAGAAAGGCCAAGGCAAGAGTATTACTAGTAGACGGTCTATAGAATTAATATAATGCTAGTTGATACAAATTAATGAGATTTAGACTTAAAATACAGAGTACTAGACAGATGGCTGAACAGTTAAGAGCACTGTTGGGATTCTGTAAACCCCACCCCTCAGTTACCTAGCAACAGCCAGGTATACCCCACCCCTCAATTACCCAGCAGTGGCCAGGTATGCTCCGCCCCAGTGACCTGACACTATAAAAGGAGCTGCTTGACCCCTCCTCTCTCTCTTGGCCTCTCTTGCCCTTGTGCTCTTGCAGCCTTGCTCTCCCCTTTCCCTTCCCCCCCCTCTGTCCCACGTGCTCATGGCCGGCCTCTACTCCTCTACTTCTCTCTCTCTCTGTCTCTACCACCCTCTTAACTCTCCCATGACCTGAATAAACAATATTCCGTACTATACTGTTGTGTGGCTGGTCCCTCAGGGAAGGGATTCCCAACATGGACCCCCCAGAGGCATCTCCCTTGCCCTCAGGCCTCACCGCACCTCCATGGGCCATATGCCCCCCACTCTCTTCATCCTTCCCCTAACATTGGTTCCTTGACTCGGATCTTCATCCTTTCACAACATTGGTGCCCTGTGACTTTTCCTTTCATTGGTGCCCCGTCATCTTTTTCTTACAAGCACTAGCTGGGTTTGAAAGATATTGTACTTAATTACCAATCTTAGCACTCATAAAGGTCAAGACCTCTTTGTCAACTATAGTTCCAGTTCTAGGTTATTTGCCATCCTCTTCAGCTCTACGTGAGAACTGTACATTAACACACTCACATATATAAAACAAAAGAGAATTAAAACTAATATTCAAATGACTAATAATAAAATTCAGTGGTAAGTGTTGAATCGCTTGTCTAATATGTGTGAATATCTAGATTTGTGGATAAAATTATTAGTTGTATTCTTCAGATAAAATTATTTTATGTTCAACATAAAAGGCTTAATGTTCCAGCTTACATTATTAATTCATTTTATTTGTGTCTCCCTATTGTTATTTCCATCTTTGTATATGTATGTATACGTGCACAATAGTGTGTGCATGTGGTGTAGATATGTAATTGTGGTTACTTGGATGTGCATATGGATGTAGAAGTCTGAGGTTTTAAAAATCAGGTATCTTTCCCAGATAATTTTCTGCATCTACATTTTATGAGGTATATTCCCTCAATAAGCCTGATGCTCAGTGACTGTAATGAAAGAGGTGGTTTACCAGTGATGCCATGTCTGGCTTTTATCTGGTTTCTGGTGATTCAAACACAGGCTCTAGTGCTTGTACGGTGAGGTGAACATTTTGAAAAATGCTCTGTCTCCATTTCTCATAATTAAGATTTTCATAATTTGGAGAAATTATGAAAACACATTTTCCTCTGTTTACAAGGAAATATGAGAGCAACTCAATTTTTTTGATTTTTAAAGTACTCCTTGAATTTTCACTTGGGTAAGAAATAATAAATAATATCTTCATATTATTTCAGGGGTGTGTGAAGAATTTTAGACTTCAGAAATTTGGTTATAGTTTACAGGAAAAATAGAACTATAATGATAATTAACACCCATCTCAAGTGAAAATTTTCTAACAACAACAGGTTTCTCATTTATTTTTTCAATAATGTAATAAATATACTTAATATTTATTACTGCAAAAATGATTGAACTTATATATATGTATTATATGTAATAATTATAATATATGATATGTAACAATATATAATACATATTATTACCTTAAAATTTAACACTCTCGATTATTTCTTATATATTTTTTTTATTATTGTAGTGCTCAAAGGTAAATCCTTAGTAAGATTTTAAAGGGTATAATTTCTGATCAATTAACCTGAGAGCCTTTTGTTTTTAATCAATGTGTGGGCTATGGGTGTGTGTGGGGGTGTGATTATGCATGCCCACCACCTCTGCACTTAAAAGTCAGAGAACATTGGTTGAGTACCAGTCGTAGATTAGGAACCCAGAAAATGCAAGGCTACTGCATGGGAATTTTCTGTCTCTGCTTCTCATTTTGTCAAAAGAAATGACAAAAAAAAAAAAAAAAAAAAAAAAAAAAAAAAAAAAAAAGATGTGCAATACTACATATACCTTCACATTTGATTTAGAACACAAGTACCCACTGAGCTATCTCTCTGCTTCAGATCTAGTCTTTTTTGTCATCTTACCTGGTTGATACCCATAAACGTAACTTTTATCTGCCCTAAGTAATTCATTTCAGAGAGTTACTGCTGAATAAATTCACTGTTTTCTAGCTTTTTCTGAACTGTGGCTGGCTGATTGAATTCAGTTGTTCCATCCTAAACTCCTTTCCAAATGAAATGCTTCAGTCTGGCTTTTCTAAGGTTCTTATTGAACTGTTTGTTTAGTCTCAAACTAACTCTGGTAATTTTTGACTAACCTTCTTGCTCCTTTTTATTCTCTGCCTTGATCTGTTTTTATTTGTGACAAGTCTGTAATACTGTCCCAGTACAATTGTATTTTTCCTTTTGTCTCTGTCTCTGTCTCTCTGTCTCTGTCTTTCTTTGTCTCTGTCTCCCTCTTTCTGCCTCTTCCTCTCTGCCTTTCTGTCTCTGTTTCTGTCAATGTTTTTTTCTCTCTTGTGGTGGTTCTTTTATAAAAAAAATGAATATAAAAAGTTCAATTGCTATTTGTCTTATGAGAAGTGATTTATTCTCTTGAGTTTAAAATTTTTTACCTGCAGGACACACTTCACAGAATAAACTAAAAATACATGGAAAATGCAGTTTTACTATTCAACATTTCAATAGGTATTTTTTCAATAAAATATGTTCGTGTTTTATATTAGGTTAGTCAAAGATTACCAGAGTTAGTTTGCGACTAAGCCAAACAGTTTAGTAAGAAACTTAGAAAAGCCAGACTGAAGCAGTTCATTTGGAAAGGAGTTTAGGATGGAACAACTGAATTCAACCAGCCAGCCACAATTCAGAAAAATAAAGTAGAAAACAGAGAAATAAAAATAAATAGAATATTTGTTTAGAAGTTGAAGACTTGTTAGTATATTTCAAAAACCAGACGAGAAACAAATGCTTACTTTTTTCTAGTCTTCACAAGTTTTTTCAAAAGCAGAGCTCAACATTGCATTATGTTGATTTTGTTTTTCAGATGCACTTATTGAAAGATACAATGTGATATATCATTCCATTCAAAATGTAATTTTAGGTAACAGAGAAACATGATATCAATATGAGATATATGAATGGAAAAATTCCAAAGTTTTATTGTAAAACTATATTAAACAACCTTTATATTGTAAAGTTATTTTTAAATAATACCATAATTACTTGCCTCTGTACTAAAGACTAACCTCAAAATAAAATTGATAAACACCAAACCTTTAACTAGTTATATCCTTATTTAGCTGTATATAATTATTCTCTTTGAAATTATATTTCATAATACTATTCATATTGCTATGCAGTAAATTACGACCCGATAAAAGAGAGAAGAAAAGCTGGCTCTTAAATTATTTTTATTATGGAGAAAATATAATTCCATTCTGAACTGCCTTGACTTTGTTACCACTGGTGTTGGGTGTGAAGTGTACCCACCTGCTTTTGTATTTTAAGTTTCACTCTGAAGTGTTTGGTGCTGATTATAAAGTTTTAGACCCTTTCAAACATAAAACCTCATGGACAAAATTGGCCATGGAGATAGTGGCTGTGAGATTTTATAGATAACTCAACTTCCTGCTTACTCATTGGTTCCTACTCAGCAAAGA
>NC_137969.1:208599943-208737443 GCF_963924665.1 Micromys minutus | reverse complement strand
ACTGCCATGTGGAAAAGAGCAGTGCAAATTTTAGTGTAGTTTTTTAAAGATCAATTCAAGGAAGACTATTTAGTTTAAGTAATTGTTCTTCTAAAATTTAAGTCATAAATAAATAAAGCAGATGAATTTAGTTTAAGAACTTGAATTACCTGACCAATTATTAAATGTACCAAATTTTATATTTTAAATTAAATGACAATAATTGTGATGTGAAAGATCTAAGCCCTTATTCTCTATTTGAGAATTTCTTTTTACTCCTGCTTTTGTTTTCCTCTTCTTTCTGCATATGTGAACACAGGTTGTCCAATGTATATAGTATGAACAAAACAGTGAACACAGCAAATCCTGAAGTTGTTATAATTTTTAAATTTTTCCTGGATCACAAATACCAAAGCAAAACAGAAAAGTGCTTCTTTTGACTTCATTTGTACATATAATATTTCTTAAGAGTACCTGGTTTCATAGAGCAAATACAAGCATAACTACTCAGATATGATTTAAGGGTAATGTTTTTCTATACTGTATAGAGCACTTATGAAGATTAACACAGTTGAATAATGATTTGTGTTTCAGATATGGTAGTCTCCCCTTATATAAAGTTTCACTTTTGTTGGTTTCAATTATTTATGCTTGTCTAGTTTGTTTTCTGTTATGATAAACACAGTATCCCAAAGAAACTTGGAAAAAAAGAAAATTATTTGTTTTCTTCTCTCTTTTTTTTTAAATCTTAGAGTGTATAGTTGATTGTTGTAGGAAATTTATTTTAGGAGGGATTCAAGCACATCTCTGACTTGTTACCAAGCTACTTTTTCAAAGAATAAAACCCAGGCACACATGCCTAAAGATGGCAAACCCCTACCCACAAACCCAGCACCTAGCCCATCTTACATCAATTAGCAGTCAAGAACATGTTCTACATAGATGATATCAATAGTTCAGGAGGTCTCAACTCTACCCAAAAACCTGCAGGCAACTAAGAATATTTGTGAGTAGGAAAAAGAGTCTTCTTCAGAGAAGAACATACCAAATGATTAGTCAATATTAAATTTTCTGTTCTAAAACCATATATGTATAAGGAAAATGACACAAAATTATCAGGGTTTGTGTGTGTATGTGTGTGTGTGTTTATAAAAAAGGGGCCATGAATTCGAAAGTGAATAGGGGCAGTGTGATGTTGCAAGGAAAAAAAAAAGGAAAAGTGAAATAATGTAATTATACTATAATCTCAAAAATAAATATATAATTATGCACATATATAAACATAAAAACGCTCCACAGTAATTACTATATGAAAATCTGATCAAGACAATTGTCCATTACAGACTCGCTCAAATAACTGCCTCACAAAACCATAACTGAGTGTGGGTTTCAGGTGAAACTCCCTAGGAGAACAGTACATCTCTTCCTAAAAATAATACATGAACTTTCAAAAATAATGTCTGTTTGAATTTTTCCTCAGTTTTAAATAACATCATAAAAATTCAGATTTTCCCTTCCATTCCACAAAATATTGACTTTATTTTATGTCTATTCTGCATAAGCTCTGTCTCTGTGATACTATCAG
This sequence comes from Micromys minutus, assembly GCF_963924665.1. Lineage (NCBI taxonomy): Eukaryota > Metazoa > Chordata > Mammalia > Rodentia > Muridae > Micromys > Micromys minutus. The sequence goes on along the minus strand of NC_137969.1, from coordinate 208,735,879 downwards.
TAGTCAAGCATTGGTCATTAGATGAGATTAGCATGCTCAGCTGCACAAAAGAGCTTGTATTCATATAACAATAATCACACCTATTTTCACTAGTTACGTTGCTACTGGTTATGACAAGGAAAAACTTGACTATAAGAATTTTTTAAAGGACATTTACATACAATGTTTTATTCTGATGAATTGTTTTAATTCTTTTGTTCCATTACCAATTATTACTGTTAATTTTTTAGTGTTTTGATGAATTCAACTTTTTTTTTATGAACACATCATTGTGATATTCAGAACTGTGTGTGCATTTTGCTATTCTTATGTCGTCAGAAGTGCTATGGTCCCTCAGAACACATTGTCTAAAACTAATCAGGGCAACAGCAGCACATTTAACTTTGGAATGGAGTAAGCTTATCAGAACACTTCTCACTTTTATTGCGTAGCCATCCTTATTTTTAGATTAATTTAGAGTGGTGGTTGATTCCTGGAGTTGCCTTTATCTCTACTTGTTTTCCATGTGGTTTATTTTATCTCTTTCCCTAGAGACATTTCCTTAATAGAGATTTGAGAAGTTGTTTTAAAAAAATTGCAGAGGTTATTGGATTTAATAGTCAATCACCTGGTAGAGCTTGATCATGGTGACCTTCTCACCCCAATATTCTTCCCTCAGAAGAAGACACTCTGTGGCGCTTATCTCCTCTCTAGAGACACTCAATGATTAATCTGATTCACTTTTTTCTCACCTATACTGTATTGCTCTGCTCTAAGTTCAATGTTGTGTGAAATGATTTTTTCCTTCAGAAATACTCGGCTGTTCCAGAGCTTGTCCTTTTTTATTCACTAAATAAATCAGGTGGTTTCAATTCTCTCATTTTAACATTGGTATCTCCTGCTACTATGTCTTTAACATTATATGGTGATATATCATTTGTACAGTGTTTGAAGATGTCATTGATGATTTAACTTAACATGACAGGAAATAATGGCATAGTTCCACCTTTATACATATAGCTAACAATATAACTTAGGAATGTTGGCCCTAATTTCTGACACTAACTTTGCACTACTTGCATGTTTGCTGAGCTGAATCATTCACTCATTCACCTGTGATTTAAATTGAAATCACGCTTGCCATATTTGGGTTTCCCAAGCCATGTTATGAATGTGATTTTATCAATTGTGTCAGATTTTCTTCAGTTTGCAATGTTCATCTATCTGCTATCTTCAACTGGAAGCTCATTGTTTTTAGTAACACTCATGGGTTGTATCTAGGTTAGGATAAAGCAATAATCTTGGACTGTTGGTTTTCATTTCTATACTTGTTTTAATATTTTCATCTGATGCACCTGCTCAGGCAAGCACATACCTGATTTTTTAACCCCCTTATCTCAAATCAACTATCTATAATTGAAAAGAGTTTTTCACCATGCAATAGCAAATCTAAATGTTCTAATTTAATTCTTCCTTATGAAAGCCGTTGTTACTACAGGCAAAACTGTTGGAAACAGTGCTTGCTCCGAGACACCCAGCACCCAACAGCTGAAGATTTCTATATTTCTTAGATTTATAAGACCTTGAAATATAAATTGGGACAACTCTGTTTCCTTTCATATATTTGTATGTAGAATTATTACTGAATACCTAAATTGTTACTATTACTTATTAATGTTTAAAATATGTGCAGTTTGTAAATATTAGGGATCTGAGGAATTAATCATTCCCCATATGAAAGAATAAAGTAAACTTATAGTTCCAAAATATTCCAAAATAATTTGAAATTCAAGAGGTTTCAATAAGAGAAAATTAAGTGACTTTTAGATTATAATTTCATAGTTGGTTCATTGACCCTTTTCAATTTTTCATTTGACCAGACAGAAATACAGACTTTTAACACTTGAAAAAAAATTTAGAAGACAGCATTGAGCAGTTTTTCCCCACAGGCATTGGTGGTTAAAAAGGTGTGTAACTGTTCCAAGTGTGAAAATACAAAAGATCAACACTATTAAAAGGCCTCTGTCTACACTCAGCAGTCAGTTTAGAAAATATCAAAATCAATAGTAAGAAAACTCACAGTCTGTCATTTGAGGATGACACTGTTGAAGAAAATCCATGCTGCCTGTGTAAACACACTGCAGAGCTCATCTAGGACATTGCTAAAATCTTAAAGGAAATCGGGAAATCTACAATGAGTTTTGAGCAAAGCCTCAAATTGATTATGGAGTATTAGCTCATTGATGCATTCCAAGATATGTACAGAGGGAAACAGTGAAAGTTAGAGCTGCAAGAATATTTATTATTTTCCAGGGGAGGGGCGAAGAAAACGGAAAAGTTGAGATAACTGTAATTCAGTGGTGATGTCTCATGCATTACAATAGGAACTACTTTTTGTTGTTACTGTATTGGTTATAAAACACAGGACTCATGTTTATTGCCTAAGACTTTTAATGTTGGTCCCTTGAACTAAGAAAATAGAGTCAGTGCATGTAGTGTCTTGAGTATCAATTGACTTTAAATAAATATTATACATCAGATATTTGCTTTATTCAAAAAGGATTAATGAATATCAAATAAAATGCAAGAAAAGTAGTAAAAAATGTTTTCCAAAATATAAGCAACACATATTAGGTTAGAAAATGGCAATAAGTATTTAAGAGTTCATGAAATTGACTGGAGGGATGAATAGGAAGTTCTCCAGTTCAAGAAAATCAGATACATTCTTTCGATCTTTACAGGACCAGCTACCCACCTAGTGTCTATCCAGACATACAAGCAAAAGATTCATATAAAATAAAATAAAACATTTTTAAAAGAAGTGTTTGAGATTCTCCTGACATTTTTTAAAAGAGAAACCAATAGAACTTCTTAATAAAGTAGCATGTTCACACAAAGAAAAATAACAGAAACTGATATTTTCAAGATTATGCAAATAGTAGTTGGTTTTAAAGTTAATAAAAAAGACTTTGTTTTTGTGAAGGCAAACCTTAGCCTCTTTTGAACATGTTAAAAGTGTTCTGGTAGAGAAACATTTGAATTGTATGGTTGATGTTGGCTTTTACCTCACAGGTGTTGTTTTTCTAAAGCAATGCAATATTTAGTCCATGAGAATCGATGCACTCAAGCAATTACGTATGTATGTATTCAAGGTATGCTTGTTACTGGAGATGCCTTGAAGCAAAACTACACCTTGTAGCTTAAAAGAACAGTCTTCTTTGCTGTGTGTGCAAAGTAGTAAACAATTATGACTGGCACTTGAGTTGCTGAATGCTATTATGTCTAGACAGTCTTTACAAAATTCAAAATATTGCTATCGAATAGTAAAAATTAAAATTCTAAAGAATGTATTTTATATTTTTAAGAAAATTATAAAATAATATGTTTACATAAAAGTTTAACAGGCATTATCTTATATAGTATCTTATATGCAGTTCCACAGCTCCAAGCACCATAGAGAAATACAACATATTTTCTCAGTTAATGAACCAATATTTGAGTACAATTATTATACATAAGCTGTCACAGATTTACCCGTCTTTTTGTCCAGGATGTTACATTTCCTAGCTTTCTCTACGGTGGGATAATTTTCCAGAACTGCCTTTCTTTTGACTGCTTCTGAATTGCACTGTAGGCTATTTTGTTCAATGTCTATCTATGGAATGAAAATGATTTTTTTTTCATGAGTAGGTTGGGTTTTAGAATTTATAAAGGATATCACAGAGATTAAATGCTCTTGTAGTACATCATCATATGTACATTATACATTTCGACAAGAATTATCATTGGAGCTATGCAGAGGGATTCTGATGCTTATTATCTGACAGAAGCAATGTGGTCAGGTTTGCCTACAGTACAGTGCTCTTTATTACCCCGATTTTTATGAAGTCCTCATCAGAAAGAAGTCAGTAATCAAACATCATATTTAAGGAATCAGTTATTTGGGGATTCTTTACAAGATAATTTCATCTATCTATTAATCCTTTATAATTAGTAAATTAGTAAAAATTGTGTATTTTTATTTTATATATAGTTTATAATCTGGGAATACTTTATTTTTTAGTGAGATTATACATCTTTGGCTTTCAGTTAATCTGTGTTGCTTTGATGTATGCCTAATTTGTCTGTGTGTGCTTTTATATATGTAAATGCTCGTGTACATATGTGTGCATGTGTGCACATATTAGTGTGTGCACATGAATATATTTTTACATTAAAAAATATTTGGTTTCTAGCACCTGTAGATTCATAAAGCTCTGATGGTTATTTTCTCAGTCTTACAATCTACATTTATTTCTCCAAGGAGGTCTGGTTACATTTAAGGAAGAACAATGTTACAAAGCAAGATCTGGATAACACATTTGCTCATGAATACTGAGAGTATTTTTTTCTAGGCCTTTAACTGGAGAAACAAGAAAATGCATGCACACATACAGAACTGTATAGATACATATATAAATCAATAATTCTATCAGGATATATCTGTGTCTGCAGTAAATAATGCAACTGTTATTACTGATGTCTCAAAATCTAATCTATTTCCACATGAATCATTCCAGTCTTTGGTCCTTGCTTATACATATTACTCCTTTGGTGGTGAGAAATGTGGCTGCCATGCAGCTGTTTATTTAACTGTGCAAGTTAAGTATACATGCATAACAGTGTCAGAATAAATAGATCTATATCCATTTGAGACCATTTTATCAACAAAAGTGCTTATATGTGTTTCATTTTGTTTTAGTGTTACAGCCTTCATTCATATCCAAGAATTATTATTTTCTTTTTCTTTTCAACCTCATTGCCCCTGTCTGCTAAAATGGGATTTTTATTCACAACACATTTAAAGCGCAATTATATTCTCTAGTCAAAATTGACCTGTCTTTCTGGTGTGAAAAATGTCAACAGTTTCTCTTTAGAAATGTATATATTAAGATTGTCTTCTAGAGTTCTGTAGTTCCAGTGATTTTTTTTTAAATAAACACTATCCTGAAAAGCCATGTCAAACAAAATATTCTCACAAATAACTTGTATTTACGCATTCACTTCCCCTCACATTCTAGCAATTAATGTTTTTGGTGCTCTAATAGTTTGAATTTGACAGAATTTAATTGTAATTCTACAGTAAATAATCTGTTTATTTATGTGGGTGTCATATAGAAATATGCATATAACATTTCCTCATCATTTGATAGGTCAGTTTATTGTTATAGCTAAATAATATCCTGTTATATTAATGTACAAACACATAATCAGTGTTTCTCTTAAATTGTTCACTTTATTTTTAAATGTGTGTGTGTGTGTGTGTGTGTGTGTGTGTGTGTGTGTGTGGGTGTGTTTGTGTGTGTAAATATACCTAATACAATGTGAGTGTAAAAATTCTATATTCAGGGTTGTTAAAACACAGCTAAGTAATTATCTCCAGCATTATTACTATTTCCTGTACTAGAACTATGAATGTTTTAGGAAAAATATTCTTTTTTCCTTATGTCTTTGACAAATTAAAACAATACATTGAATATTAGTAATTATAATTGTAATAACAGTCAGAAGTTACCACCTTTTCTCATTTTGATTTTAAATGAATTATCTTTTAAGCAGAAAGTTGATAACCAATATCTGTGTGTAGGCTTTGTTATTATGTTGATATACAATTTTTCTATTAAATTCTTCAGGAAATTATTTCATGAAAGACTGAGAAATATTTTACATTGCTTGAGATAACCATTTGATTTTTATCCTTTATTGTATTTGTGTTCCATTTTATTTTAATTTATTCTAATACTGAATTTATTTTGCATCAGTGACTGAAAATTTATCAAAATTTTTATTCAAGAGTTGTGGATAAGTGATCATCAAACAAACTGATCATTATTTTTCTCATTGTTCTTACTAGTTTCGGCATCAGATTATTATTATTATTATCATTATCATTACTATTAGTATTAAATATACTATAAAATTAACTTGAAAACTTTCATTTCTTGTATTATTTGAACTGATTCTTTGAGATTACAATGATTTCTAACATTTTTCTTTTCTTTTTCTCCCTGGATATTTTCTCATATACTATATATATATATATATATATATATATATATATATATATATATATATATATATATAATTATGAATAATATATATATATTTATAATTGTACCTGTTCAGTCTATAAAATCTCTATGTATATTTTCAGGGCTGATCATTTGGCACTGGGCAACCATTTTTATGCTATCCCTTGGGGAAGGTTGCTATTCCCATTCCTTGCTTCCTTACATTATTCATTCGGCATCATACATATTGTCTTTGGATACATCCCGAGTTTGAATGTAAGTTTATATTGTTATATACATCATGCACTCAAGAAACAGGTAAAGCAACCTCTGTCCTGGAACTTAAAATCTCTTCCTGGTTGAATTTTATGGAACAAGAAGTTGCCATGCAAGCTATTTGTACTTATAGAATACTGTAAAAATCATTGAGACTAGCAAATTCTTCATTAGAAATAAAGAAATTTATCAGAGCTTTTACTGAATATGTCATCACTTTGGGTAGATTTTTCAATATTAATTTAGTTTGCTTTCAGATTCCCTTTGTCTAAATGGTTATGTTTTTATTATCTTATATTTAGTCTTCATGTCTAGTTTTAAGTGAAACAAGTTTCTTGTTTATAATTGCTCCAATCTATTCAGGAACAAAGAGCAGATCAGAGACTGAAGGAAAGCTCATTCAGAGACTTCCCACCTGGAGATCCATCCCATATACAGATACCACCAAACCCAGACACTATTGCAGATACCAAGAAGTACTCACTGACAGGAACCTGATATAGCTGTCTACTGAAAGGCTTTGCCAGAGCCTGCACAATACAGATTCTTCCATAAGAGTCCCCAAGCTGCATTCATACTTTAGCTGTGGGTGTCTGCATTTGTCTGAGTTAGCTACAGGGTGGATCCTCTCAGAGGTCAGTTATGTAAAACTGTCTGCAAGCATAACAAAGTGTCATTAATAGTGTTAGGCATTAGTGCTTGCCCATTGTCTGTTGCCAATTAATCCTGCTTAAATCAACCCAGTGGGAACAGCTCATTCAGCATTGCCTGCCCCAGTGTAATGACAAACATGGAACCAGTTCTGGCCATTGATTGTTACTAATCGGAACTTCCAGTGAAGCACTTGGTTTCATCCAATAATTGCTTGGCTAAAAGAATGTATGATAGTTTCAAATCAACACAGGAAGGCTGTTGCCAAGACAATAGATTGCCTTAAATAAACTTACAACAAACCCCAATTGCTGAAGACTATACATACCTTATTGCACATGAAGATAGTGAGCCTTTGCCTACATAAAATCTTACCCCATGTTTTGGTGTGTATGACATAAAAATGGACATTGTAGGCTACCACAAAAGAAAAGTAAACACTAACCCCAACAAAAAACTTTTGACCTGCAATCTGTCCTTCATGGAAAATATGCTAGGGAAATTTTGGCACAAGTCTTGTGAGACTTGTATACCAACTGATGTCTAATTTAGCTTAAGTCCAACTCCATACGTAGGAACCCATTCACGATACCACTTGGGTGTCCAAGTACTAGAATCTAGAGGGCCCAGAGACCTAAGGTAAAACCTGTCTAAAGAAAGTGTCAATAAAATGACTCCTAATCATGTTCTTCTATGCTCATAGATTGGTGGCTTATTCAGCTCTCATCAGAGAGATTTCTCCCTGAAGGACATGGGAACAAAAACAGCGAAGCTGAGTCAGTTATTGCTAAGAGATCTCTCTAAATGATGCTACAACCAAATCTGAGCTCAGGAGTCCCCACAGACTGGCATGCATAAGGCACAGGAGAAACAGTAATAGAGAACACCAGGAGAACAAAGTCTTCCTAAATGACTAATCAAGCCTCACTCACACTCACACAGACTGATGCAACAATCACTGGGCCCACATGAATCTGCACCATCCTATATATCTGCATATCTATATGTCCTTAATTCTTTTTTGTTTCTTTGTTTATTTAATACCATGTGAACTTTTTCATCACCCTTTCCCATCATTTATGCCCTATGGTCTTGCAACCACCCCGCCCCCAAAATAAAATAAAACAGGAGAGAAAATTTTAAAAAGAAAAAAAAATAAAGCAAAGCAAAACAAGAATGTCATGGAAGCTATCTTGTGTCACAGTGTATCACATAGTATACCTTTACTGTCACATGTTTACTTATAAATGATTGTTTGCAAAGTATCACTGATCTCCTTTTAGGCCTCTGGCTTTTGCTACATTATCTGTACTTGATCCTTGCCTGGACTCCTCATGGACATCATGTTGTTTCCATGTGCCATGAGGATGCTGCAGTTTGGATCTGCAGGAGTAGTCCTTTTGCAAACACCAGGAGGAAATGGATGGAGTAAATGTAGGGGGAATTCAGAGCCCTGTATCTGGCCTGGAGATATCTAATTTGGTGAGCCTGCCAGCTCTCTCAGGCCACACTACCAAGGTGAACTCTCCAGCATGTTCCAGCAAGCTCGCCTAATGTTGCAGCCTGCAAGGACAGGGTCCCCTCTCCTGCCTTCATGCCATCAAAGCTGGCTCATCTTTCTGCCTCAGGTGGAAAGGGATTGGTGGGAGGAGCCCTTGCTCTGCAGAATGATTTTCTTTGGTGTCTCATTTTTGATGTTGAGAATACTCTATGTGGATTCCAAGATGCCAGATTTCTTTCTTTCCTTATTTAAAACTCAAAAGCATTTTCTTTCCATATCCACATGAGATGCTGGAGTAGATCAAGCCTCTTGAGATTCTCAATTTTCAGTGTAATACTTTTGCCGTTTATCAGATTATTTACACGAACAAACTTACTTACTATGGCTCCAGGAGTTTTCTTTCCACAGAAGTTATGATGGAAGTTATCACTGCATGTGTCTATCTTTTTGGAGTCTAGTGCTTGAAAGTCTTGCAATTTCACTTCAGCAGAAGACAAAATGAAAAACATTCTAGCTTTGGATTGTCTGTTTCTTCTAATGATGAAATTCATAACTTTTAAGACTTTTACATGTGAGAGCTAAAATATTGTTAGAAAAGTTTTACATTCATACTTGTAACAAAGAAAGGATTTTATATTAACTATATTATATAAATAAACATAGCTGGGCATGGTGATACATGACTTTAATTTCAGGATATGTGAGGCAGTGAATCTTTGTCTTCAAGGGTAGCTAGGGCTTCATTCAGAGACCCCACTCTCTACATCAAATAAACAAAACAAAGAAGTATTTGTTTATTATCAGTTGAATTATCTAATAGACACTTACACTTGAAGAGAGAGTTTCATTATAAAGTTATACTTGGTGGTTACTTCAATTTTTTTCCTTTGTCACTATTTATTTTCTGTACATTTCTAACCAATTTTGTGAGTAATTAGGACATATTTCTAGTTAAAAGGACATCTGCATTACAAGTGGATCTTTTGTAAGAATACATGTAGGGGCTGAAATGACTGTTCAGTAATAATAAAAACTTTCTGCTCTTTCAGAAGACCCAGTTTAATTGTAGGCACACCCATGTCAGAATCAGAAGGTACAGCTCTAGCATTCTGTTTTACTTGTCTACCTTGGCAGGCACACACACACACACACACACACACACACACACACACACACACACCCCATAGTAGCCATAAATAAAAACAAACCTTAGGACAAACATTCAGTCATGAGGGAGGTAGAGAATTACTTAGGAAGACAAGTGTTCATGTAAATATCAATTATATAAATATACATGTAAAATTTGTTAATATTGATACTTTTTAAATACAGGTAAATTTTCAAGTTCTCAATAATAATCTTTTATATATTCATGGCTCATTAGAAAGTTTCTTAACAATATAAATTTAACAGTAAAACAGGAATTATTTCTCTATAGGATGTGGGACCACACTGGTTCGTAATCTAGTCAGGTAGCCTAGGACCAAGCAAGTGAAGTAGTTTGACATGTAACATACAAACAATGAGGAAAGAGAGTACAGAGAATTAATATGTGCTAATTAATTACTTTTCTGATTAGATTGTTTATGATCATGTCTCCAGTCATCTAGAGAAGTCACTCAGCTGTTGTCTAGGCCATTGATTTGTTTAATGCTGTATCCAAAAATGGCCAGTTCCAAAACAATATAGTTCAATTTCTGCCCAGTATCCTCCACGATTCTAAAAGAAATCACTGAGCAGGGAGGCAGGATGGCAATCCTTCCTTGGAACCTTTCGCACTTTCAGATGTCCTTTCTCAGTTCTTCCTTAATAGATAGATCTTTTATCACCCCTGTTTATGCCCCTGTTTTGGGGACTTTGTTAATTATTGATTTTTAATAATTCAATCTACCTCAGTCTCTCTCATAAAGAACCATGAAAAGTTTGTCCCTTTACAAAGAAAACACATAATATATGTTACCCTAAAGAGTTAAAATGGCTTACATTTAGTTTTCAACTTTTGAGACACTTCAAATGGCTCTAAATTCTGCACATCAGACACATGCTTGATAAGCGTATTAAAATTTCATCCTTAAAAAAGACCTTTCTGCCATTCTCTTTAGTGGGATATTTATAATAGCTAAATCAAGAATAAAAGAAATTGAAAAAAAATGTAGCAACAGAATCCTTACAGGCAGTGAAGAAAAAGTTAAGATAGTGATGATATTTTAATAAAAATGGCATGACTGGGGACATTACACATTTCTTCAATGCACTTTTATCATGATATTTTCAACAGGGAAATAGTTGATCTGTTCTTTATCAAAAGGCATGGCTTATCTATCATTACAAATCTACTTACAGGTATGAGATTTAAATTTAAGACATTGCATTTTAATAAATACATAAAATAGACTATGAGCATACTCCAGGACTCAAATGTTATTATTGTGGAAAATAAGCCTTTTAAGTACTTTTTTCCTTATAGCTTATTACTCCCATTAGATTCCTTCCAACAATGTACATAATACTTTATTATATCAACCACATGTTCAATATATAGAGTTCTCTGTAGATGTCCTGAGAGATGTAAAGAAAACCATTATATGGTAAGTATATTTTTGTGAAAATAATTGTTTTATTTTATATTAATACTGAGCTTTAACCCTAGTAACATTTTTTGTTGTATATTTTATTTATTTACATTTTAAATGTTAACACCTTTCTGGATTTTTCCTGTGCAAATCCCCTATCCCATATCCCTTTACTTGCTACTATGAGGGTGCTCCCCTATGTACCTACACACTCCCACCTCACCACCCAGGTATTTCTCTTACACTGTGACATCTAGCCTTTAAAAGACCAAAGTCCTGTCCTCCCATTGATTTGAGATAATGCCATCCTCTGCTACATATGCAGCTGGAACCATATAAATCCCTTAAGCTCCTTCAGTCTTTCCTCTAATTCCATTGGAATCTCCATGCTCAATTCAGTGGTTTACTGTCAGCATCTCTATTTGTTATGTTCTGGCAGAACCTATCCAGAGACAGCTATATCAGGCTTCTGTTACCTAGTACTTTTAGCATTCAATGTAGTATCTTGGTTTGGTGTCTGTATGTGAGATGTATCCTCAGGTGGTGCAGTCTCTGGATGGACTTTCTTTCGGTCTCTTCTCCACACTTTGTTCCGTAGTTTAATTAGACAGGGACAATTATGGGTTTGAAATTGGGAGATGAGTGGGTGGCCTCATCCTCCAATCAGTGCCCTTGACTAACCTCTGAATATTGTCTCTAAAGGTTCTCTATCCCCTTTGTTGGAATTTCAGTTAATGCTATCACTGTTAGGTCCTGGGAGCTTCTTTTTTCCTGGCATCTAAGCTACACCAGTTCCACATTCCTGATTGCTAGACACTTCTGTTCAATTACCTGACCCTCTGTATATGATCCCTGTATTCTCCTATACCTGATCCTACCCTTATTGTTTTCCATCTCCTTTTTCTCTTTTTCCCAAGGCCTTCCTATCCTCTTCCTCTTTTAGGTATTATGTTTCTCCTTCTAATGACTGAAGCATCTACACTTTGGTCTTGTTTATTCTTGAGTTACATATGGTCTTTAAGTTGTACCATGGGTATTCTGAGCATTTTGCTTAATATTTTCTTATCAGTAACTATCATATGTGTTTCTTGTGACTAGGTTACTAAACTAAGGATGATATTTTCTAGTTCCATCCATTTTCCTCTGAATTTCATAAAGTCATTGTTTTGAACAGCCGAGTAAGTAGTACTCCATTGCGTAAGTGTACCACATTATCTGTATCGAGTCCTCTGTTGAAAGACATTAGGGTTATTTCCAGCTTCTGGTTATTATAAATAAGTCTTCAATGAACATGGTGGAACATGTGTCCTTGTTACATGTTGGGGCTTCTTTTGGGTATATTCCCAGGAGTGGTATAATTGGGTCCTCAGGTAGTACTGTGTCCATTTTTCTGAGGAACTTCTGCACTGATTTCCAGAGTGGTTGTACCAGTTTGCCATCCTACCAGCAACGGAGGGATATTCCTCTTTCTCCATAAACTTGCCTGCAATTGCTGTCACGTTAATCTTGGTTCTTAGTTATTCTGACTTGTGTTAGGTAGAATCTCAGGGTCACTGAGATATGAAATTCTCTAGTGACTATGAATGTAGAACGTTTTTTAGGTGCTTCTCTGCCATTTAATATTGCAAAGTTGAGAATTCTTTAGTTACCTCTATACTTCATTTTTTAAAAGAATATTTGGTTCTCTGGAGAACTTTTAGAATTCTTTATATATATTGAATATTAGTCTACTTTCAGATTATGGATTAGTAAAGATCTTCTCCCAGTAAGTTTGTTGCTATTTTGTCCTATTGACAATGTACTTTGCCTGAAAGAGCTTTTCAGTTTTATGGTGTCCTATTTGTAAACTGTTGATCTTAGAGCATAAGCTATTGGTGTTCAGGTGTTCTAACTTGTTCTCTCACTTTCTCTTCTATTAGATTCAGTGAATTTGGTTTTATGTGCTGATCCTTATTCACATAGATTTGAACTTGTATAGAAATTAAGGAACAGGTCAATTTGCATTCTTCTACATGGTAATCTCAAGTTGCACCAACACCAGAATTTGTGGAAAATGCAGTCTTGTTTCTACTGGAAGGTTTCAGCTAGTTTGTCAAAGGTCAATTGACTATAGGTGTGTGGTTTAATTTCTGTGTCTTCAATTCTATTTCATTGAACTACTTGCCTGTTTTTGTTTTTTTTTTGGTTTTTTTTTTTTGTTTTTTTTTCTTTTTTTGCAGAATTGCACTGTAATAGAGCTTGAGGTAAAGAATGATGATTTTCCCAAATTTTTTTATAGTTGAGAATTTTTGCTATCATGGACTTTTGGTTTTTCCAAATGACTTTTCAAATTGCTCTTTCTAACTCTATAAAGTATTTAGTGATCATCTTGATAGAGCTTCCATTGATTATATAGATTGTACTTGGTAAGATGGACATCCTCACTATATTAATCCTGCCAATCTATGAGCATGGGAGCTCTTACTATCTTTGGAAATCTTCAATTTTTTTCCTCAGAATCTTGAAGTTTTTGTTAAGTTTTTGCTTGGTTAGAGTCACACAAAGATACTTTGTATTATTTGTGACTCTTGTGAAGGGTGTTGTTTCCCTAATTTCCTTCTCAATCTGTTTATCCTTTGAGCAGAGAAAGGCTACTGATTTGTTTGAGTTAATTTTATATCCAGCCACATTGCTGAATTTGTTTAAAAAGTACAGTTCTTTCTTAAAGTTTTTGGCGTTATTTAAATTTACTGTCATGTCCTCTACAAATAGTAATATTTTGATGTCTCCCTATCCAGTTCATGTTCATTTGACATCCTTCTGTTGTGTAATTTCTCTGGCCAGGTATTCAATTAATATATTGAATAGGTAGGGAGATAGTTGGCAGGCTTGTCTAGTCCCTGATTTCAGTAGTATTGTTTTAAGTTTCTCACCATTTAGTTTGTCATTGGTACTGGTTTGTTGTATATTGCTTTTACTATGTTTAGTTATGGGATTTAAATTCCTGAACTTTCCAAGTCTTTTTTAGTAAGAAGGAGTACTGAATTTGGTCAAAAGCTTCACAGGGTCTAATGAGATGATCATGTAGATATTTCTTTCTTTGAGTTCATTTATATAGTGAACTACATTGACAGATTTCTTTGCATTGAACCATCCCTGAATTCCAGAAATGAAGCCTACTTTATTGCATTTTTTAAAAATGATTTTTAATGTGTTCTTGAATTCAGGATTTAAGAATTTTATTGAGTACATTTGCATTGATATTTATAAGGCAAATTGGTGTGAAGTTCCCCTTCTTTGTTGGGTAACTGTGCCATTTAGGTATAAAGATAATTGTGGCTTCATGGAACAAATTGGATAGTGTTCCTTCTGTTTCCATTTTTTTAATAGTTTGAAGAGTATTGGTATTAGTTCTTCTTTGAAAGTCTGATGGAAATCTGTACAAAACCCATCTTGTCTTTGGCTTTATTTGGTTGGGGGACTTTTAATGACTTCATCTATTTTTTAGGGGTTATTGAAATGTTTGTGTGGTTTATCTGATTATTCTTAATTTTAGGAATTGGTATCTGTCTAGAAAATTGTCCATTTCACTCAGACATTTTAGTTTTTTTTTAGTATAACCTTTTGTAATCGGATCTGATATATATTTTTTTAAGTTTGTCAGGTTCTGTTTTCATGTCTCCTTTTTCCTTTCTAATTTATTAAATTTGGGTACTGTCTCTGTGTCCTCTGGTAGGCTAGTTAAGGATTTATTTACTTTGTTCCTTTTCTCAAAGAACAAGCTACAAGTTTTGTTGAATCTTTGATTAGTTCTATTCATTTTGACTTGGTTGATTTCAGTTATGAGATTGAATTTTTCCTACTGTCTACTCTTTTTGGTTATATTTTCTTTTTTTTTTTTTCTAGAGCTTTCAGGTGTGCTGTTAAGCTGTTAGTATATGCTCTTTGTATTTTCTTTTTGGAGGCACTCAGAGGTGTGACGTTTGATCTTAGAACTACTTTTGTTGAATTCCATAAATTTGGGTATGTTGTGGTTCGATTTTCATTAAATTCCAAAGTCTTTAAATTTTTTTTTATTTCTCTGTTGACCAAAAAGCCATACTGAATTATAAATTGAATTAGATATAAATTTTTAAGTAATATATGTTTTCCAAAGCAATTTCATATTTTTTCAACAACTTTATTTTTTAAAAAAAGATAAAAAGAACATTTTGGACTAGTTATTTTAAAGTGCTTCTAGGAGCCTGGCCCATCTGCCACCCGGAAGGGCAGCTCATAAAGGCTGAACAACTGGTGTGTGGGAGACCTAGGCTGCCAAGGAGCGGAGGAATCTCTGCGGACTGCACACAGAAAGTGCACCCCCTGCCTTGACCTGCCCTGCCCTGCCTGATCCAGTGACCGGGAACAAAACTTAGGAACTTATGTTTCCACCCGGTGGCGACTTCAGGGCACAGGGAAGATCCTGGCCCATCTGGCACCTGGAACGGAGGCTCGTAGAGGCTGAGCAACTGGTGGGTGGGAGACCTGGGCTGCCAGGTAACAGAGAGATCTCTGCAGAGTGCACAACGAAAGTGCACCCCCTGCCTTGCCCTGCCTTGCCCTGACTGATCTAGCTACCAGGAACAGAACTTTGGAAATTCTGTTTCAACTTGGTGGCGACTTCAGGACGCAGAGCAGAGCCTGGCCCAACGGCCACCCAGAACGGTGGCTCATAGAGGCTGAGCAACTGGTGGGTGGAAGACCTGGGCTGCCAGGGAGCAGAGAGATCTCTGCGGAGTGCACAAGGAAAGTGCACCCCCAGCCTTGCCCTGCCCTGCCCTGCCTGATCCAGCGACCAGGAACAGAATTTTGGAACTTCTGTTCCTATCCAGCGACTCTGAGGCATAGAACAGGGCTCGGCCCATCTGTCACCAGGACCAGTGGAGATCCAGGGACAAAGACCAGATACAAGAAAAAGGCAAGAATATATCACTGACAAAAAAATGGCAAGAGGAAAGCAAAAGAGTATATCCCAAGGAAACTAAGACAACCTGGCAACACCAGAACCCAGCTCTCCCATAACAGTAAACATCAGAATTCCAAACACTTCAGAAAAGGAAGACACAGACCTGAAATCAAACCTCAAGATGCTGACTGAGATAATTAAACAAGAACGGGAGGAAAAGCAAAAAATTCAGAAGCTTTTAAAGAGGAAACAAAAAAAACTCAAAGAACTACAGGAAAACACAACCAAAGAGATGAAGAATGGAAGAGAGAATTTAAAACGGAAATTGACACAATAAAGAAAACACTAAAAGAAATAACCCTAGAGGTAGAACACCTAAAAAAGAAATCAGGAGTCACAGAAGGAAGCATTTCCAAGAAATTACAAGAGATGGAAGAGAGAATCTCGGGGGCAGAAGACAACATTGTAAACATAGACAAAACAGCCAGAGAAGATGCAAAAAACAAAAAGCTCCTAACCCAAAATGTCCAGGAAATCCAATACAATGAGAAGACCGAACCTAAGGATAATAGGAATAGAAGAGGGAGAAAAGTATCAACTAAGAGGCACAGTAAATATCTTCAACAAATCGTAGAAGAAAAAATCCCTACCCTTAAGAATGAGATGACCATAAGCATAAAAGAAGCCTTCAGAACTCCAAATAGTTTGGACAAGAAAAGAAATACATCCCGACACATAATAGTAAAAACATCAAGTGCCCAAAGCAAAGAAAGAATACTAAAAGCAGTAAGGGAAAAAGGTCATGTAACATATAAAGGCAGGCCAATCAGACTCACACCCGATTTCTCAACAGAGACTATGAAAGCTAGAAGAACCTGGACAGACATCATGCACACCCCAAGAGAGCACAAGCGCCAGCCCAAGCTGCTATACCCTGCAAAACTTTAAATCAGCATAGATGGAGAGATGAAGATATTTCAAGACAAATTAAAATTTACACAATATCTAAACTCAAACCCAGCACTATGACGAATTATAGGAGGAAAACCCAATACAATGAGGGAAAATACAGCCTAGTAAAAATAAGAAAACTCCTAAAAAAGAAAACATTAAAAAAGAAGAAAAAGACACAGACACAACTCAACCCACAAAAGCAATAATAGCAGGAAACAGAAACAACTATTCTTTGATATCTATTAGAATAAATGGACTCAACTCCCCAATAAAGAGACATAGGCTATCAGACTGGATACATAAACAAAATCCAGCGTTTTGCTGCATACAGGAAACTCATCTCAGAGACAAAGACAGACACTATCTCAGAGTAAAAGGATGGGAAAAAAACTTCCAAGCAAACAGCTCCAAGAAGCAAGCTGGAGTGGCTATTCTAATATTGAATAAAGTAAATTTCCAACCAAAAGTTATCAAAAAAGATAAGGAAGGACACTTTTTACTAAATACCGGGGAAATCTGTCAGGAGGTATTCTCAATCCTTGACATATATGCTCCAAATAAAAAAGCACCCACATTCATAAAGAAACCCTACTAAAGCTCAAAAAATACATTTCACCACACACAATAATAGTGGGAGACTTAAAAACCCCACTCTCTCCAATGGACAGATCATGGAATCAGAAACTGAACAAGGACACTGTAAAACTAGCAGAGACTTTGAACCAACTAAAATTAATAGATATATACAGAACATATTACCCTAAAGTAAAAGAATACACCTTCTTCTCACCACCCCATGGCACCTTCTCGAAAATTGATTAAATAATTGGACACAGATTGAGCTTCAATCGATATAAGAAGATTGAAATACTCCCATGAATCCTCTCAGATCACCATGGTCTACATCTGGTCTTTAACAACAAAGACAACAAAAAGCCCACATACACATGGAAACTAAACACTGCTCTGTTAAGCGGTAGCAGGGTCAAAGAAGAAATAAAGAAGGAAAATAAGAATTTTCTAGAATTCAACAAAAACGAAAACACAGAATACCCAAACCTATGGAATTCAATGAAAGCAGTACTGAAAGGAAAACTCATAGCCCTAAGTGCTTCCAAAAAAAAAAAAAAAAAAATGGAGAAAGCTTACATCAGCAACCTGACAGCACTGGTAGAAGCCCTACAACAAAAGGAAGCACATATACCCAAAAAGAGTGGATGGCAAGATAATCAAAATTAAGGCAGAAATAGACCAAATAGAATCAAAAAGAACCCTTGAAAAAATCAACAAAATCAAGAGTTGGTTTTTTGAGAAAATCAACAAGATTGATAAACCCGTAGTCAGACTAACTAGAGGGCAAAGAAAAAGTATACAAATTAACAAAATCAGAAAAGAAAGCGGGGACATAACAACTAAAACTGAGGAAATTCAAGAAATCATCAGATCCTACTACAAAAACATATACTCCACAGAATTGGAAAATCTGGAGGAAATGGAAAAATTCCTAGACAGATACAAGATGCTAAATTTAAACCACGACCAAGTAAACCATTTAAATAACCCTATAACACCTAAAGAAATAGAAGAAGTCATCAAAAGCCTCTCAACCATAAAAAGCCCAGGTCCAGATGGGTTCAGTAAAGAATTTTATCAGACATTTATTGGGGATATAACACCAATACTCTCCAAAATATTGCAAAAGTTAGAATCAGATGAAATACTACCTAATTCAATTTTTGAGGCTACAATAATCCTCGTACCTAAACCACACAAAGACCCTACAAGAAAAGAGAATTTCAGACCAATGTCACTTATGAACATTGATGCAACAATACTCAAAAAAATCCTTGCAAACCGAATCCAAGAACTCATCAAAACGATCATTCATCATGACCAAGTAGGCTTCATCCCTGGGATGCAGGGATGGTTTAATATAAAGAAATCCATCAACGTAATCCACCAAAAAAACAAACTGAAAGATCAAAATCACATGGTTATCTCACTAGATGCTGAGAAAGCATTTGACAAAATCCAACACCCTTTCTTGTTAAAAGTCCTGGAAAGAACAGGAATCCAAGGTCCATACTTAAACATAATAAAAGCAATATACAGCAAACCAACATCCAACATCATACTTAACTTTGGGAAACTTGAAGCAATCCCACTAAAATCAGGGACTCGACAAGTCTGCCCACTCTCCCCCTACCTATTTAACATAGTACTGGAAGTCCTGGCTGGAGCAATTAGACAGCAAAATGAGATCAAGGCGATACAAATCAGAAAGGAAGAGATAAAAACATCACTCTTTGCCCATGACATGATAGTGTACCTTAGTGACCCCAAAAATTCCACCAGAGAAATCCTACAACTGATAAATAAGTTAAGCAAAGTGGCAGGATACAAAATTAACTCAAACAAATCAGTAGCCTTCATATACTCAAAGTACAAACATGTGGAGAAAGAAATTAGAGAAAATGTACCCTTCAAAATCATCCCAAAAAGTAGGAAATACCTTTGTACGACTCTAACTAAGCAGGTGAAGGACCTGTATGACAAGAACTTCAAACCTCTAAAGAAAGAAATTTAAGAGAATATCAGAAAATGAAAAGATCTCCCATTCTCATGAATTGGAAAGATCAACATCTTAAAAATGGCCATCCTACCAAAAGCAATCTACAGATTCAATGCAATCCCCATCAAAATTCCAACCCAGTTATTCAAGGAATTGGAAAGATCAATGTGCAATTTCATATGGAATAACAAAAGAACTAGAATAGCGAAATCCATCCTCAACAATAAAAAAACATTTGCGGGAATCACTATCCCTGACCTCAAGCTATATTACAAGGCAATTGTGCTGAAAACTGCATGGTACTTGTATAGAAATAGGCATGTGGATAAATGGAATAAAATAGAAGATCCAGAAATGAGCCCTCATGTATATGCTCACCTGATTTTTGACAAAGGAACCATCAACATTCAACGGAAAAAGGACAGCCTATTCAACAATTGGTGCTGGTCCAACTGACACTCAGCATGCAAAAGAATGAAAAGAGACCCTTTCTTATCTCCTTGTACAAAGCTCAAGTGTAAGTGGATCAAAGATCTCCACATTAAACCAGCTACACTGAAACTATTAGATGAGAAAGTAGGGAAAACCTTAGAACACATAGGCACAGGAGAAAATTTTCCGAACAAAACACCAATGGCTCAAGCTCTAAGGTCAAAGATTAACAAATGGGACTTAATGAGGTTGCAAAGTTTCTCTAAGACTATGGACATTGTCAATAAAACAAAACGGCAACCCACAGAATTGGAAAAGATCTTTACCAACACCACATCAGATAGAGGCCTAATATCCAAGGTATACAAATAACTCAAAAAGCTAGACTGCAGAGAATCAAATAACCCTATTAAAAAATGGGGTACAGAGCTAAACCAAACGTTCTCAGTTGAGGAACACCGAATGGCCGAGAAACATATGAGGAAGTGCTCGACATCCTTAGCCATCAGGGAAATGCAAATCAAAACAACCCTGAGATTCCACCTCACACCAGTCAGATTGGCCAAGATCCAAAACTCATATGACAGCAGATGCTGGCGAGGCTGTGGAGAAAGAGGAACACTTCTCCACTGTTGATGGGGTTGCAAATAATAAAACCACTCTGGAAATCAGTGTAGCGATAACTCAGAAAATTGGATATAGTAGTACCTGAAGACCCAGCTATTCCACTTCTGGGCATATACCCCAGAGACACTTTAATACACAACAACGATATATGCACCACAATATTAAGAGCAGCTCTATTTATAATAGCCAGAAGCTGGAAGGAACCCAGATGTCCTTCAGAAGACGAATGGATACAAAAATTGTGGTACATATACACAATGGAATACTACTCAGCCACCAGAAACAATGACTTAACCAAATTCTTAAGAAAATGGCTGCATCTAGAGAAGATCATCCTGAGTGAGATAACCCAGTCACAAAAGAACAGACATAATATGCAGTCACTGATAGTGGGATGCTAATCCCAGAGGCTTGCACTCCCCCAGAAACAACTCACAGACTGTATGATGTCCAAGAAATAAAGAAAACAAAACAAGTAATAAATATTTACAAAACAAGAAGACTTTGACTATTTCTATGTTGCATTTTGTTTTGCATGTACTTTATGCTCATTGTAACTATTAGGTTTTCAATGCATACTGTCAAGCCTTTGAAAAAATTAAGTACTGACTAAAGAATATATTCATATAATTTTATGTAAGAATTATTTTAAAATCTGAAAAAAGGTACTGACAAATATGTATAATTTTAAGCAAAAAATATTTAAAATCTGTATATTTATCTTTGTATATTAAAATAAAGTTGTTTTAAAAAATAAATAAAGTGCTTCTAATAATTTAATAGATTTAGGTGTTCCAAATGTCTTTGCAAGGCATACATATAAGCATGCTATATGTGGCTATTGAACCAAAGCCACACAATGCCAAAAATACAATCTACAGACCATATGTATCTTAGGATAAAGTAAGACCAGGGTGTGGATGTTTCAGTCCTATATTGAGTGGGCAATGGGATAATCAAGGGAGATAGATGGAGGGGAGAACTTGGGGGTGGGAGGAGTGAAAGGACATAAGGGGGGCAGAATCAGGTACTCGCTGTACTGGAGAGAGGTACAGAGGATCAGGAAATTGAATAAAAATATGTAGTAATTAGGAATGAGGAAATGGGCATACACATTGGAATTCCCAGGTGCCAAGGACCGAACATGGATGATTTTAACTGAAATGCACATAGAAGGGGAGATAGAACCTGAAGAGACTACCTCCAGTAGATAAGCAGAACACCCAGTCAAGAGATGGGGCCACTCACTCATCTCAAAGTCTTAAATCCAGAAAAGTTCCTGTACAAAGCCAAGACAGAGGAAATGGAGTAGGGACTGAAGGAAGAGCTACCCACCATGGGATCCATCCTTTCTGCAGACACCCAACCCCTACACTGTTTCTGTCGCCAAGAGGTGCTTGCTGACAGAAACTTGGCATGATTTTTCCTTTGGTGGTTTTTCCATCAACTGACTTATGCAGACATGGAGACTTGGAGCAAAGCATCAATCTGAGCTCCTGGACCCCGGTGGAGGAGCTAGAAGGAAGACCTGAGGAATGAAGGAGGATTTCAACCCTATAGCAAGAACAATGTCAGCTGGCTGGACCACCCAGTGCTTCTAGGGACTAGACCACTAACCAATAAGTGAACAGTGAGAGATCCATGGCTCCAGATATATATGTAGTAGTGGAGGGACTTGTCTGACATCAATGGGATGGGAGGCCCTAGGTCCTATGGCAGTTTTATACTCTACTGTAGAGGGATACTCAAGTAGTGGGTCCTGTGTAGGTTGGTGTGTGGGTAAGCACTCTCATAGAGGCAAAGGGGATGGGGAGAGGGCAGATGTGGGATTGGGGGTTTGTGGTGGTGTTGGTGGGGTAAGCAGGAAGTGGAATATCATTTGAGATGTAAGCAAATCAAATAACTACTAAAAAGGAGAAGAAAAAATGTAGTTACATAAGTTTTCTACTGGAGTTTCACAATTTTTGGTAAACAGATTAATCTTCAGGAGTAAAAGACAACATTTCCACTGGACATTTTATCAAATCTGTTATTGAAACAGTCTTCTGATTGCATGGGAACACATGTTCATGAAATGATGTATATTAATCATTTTCTGTATAGTTTACAATTTGGCAGTGAGCTTCATTACCAAAGGATAATTCATATTTCTAATCCCACCGTATTCTGCAGTATTATTCTAATAAATTAATTCATCTGATTATTTATGGGTGTCATCACAGTACTGTGTTCATAAAAAGTTTAAAAAAATATTTGTGGTTTGTACATTCGTAACCATGAAGAAATTACTGTTTACTTGGCAATTTCCTTGCCAGTAAAGTTTCATTAACTAATTTTCTCTAGCCAACATTTTAAATTTTGAACTTTTACTAAGAAATTAATTATCTAAATAGGTATCAACTTCCACTGTGAGTCTGTTTTAGAAACACACAGAACTACAAAATATGATTATACAAGTATACACAAACATTAGAGTAATGTTGAAGAATAGAGTAACAATAGCCTAACATGTTAATGGAGATTGTTGTAATTAAAAAGAACTGGAAGTCACTTTATAATTTAAATGCAGGCAAACTGAGAACTGACTTTGAAAGCTTCATCACCAGCTCCATTAATTGTGTTTATAAGACACAAGACAAAGAGTGACACTGTTTTAACTTATTAACAACAGACAATTTGTAACCTGAGTCAACTGACAGTGGCTGCCATTCTCTGTTAATGTGCTAGATCCCTCTGGAGTAAAGAAAGCCCCCAATTAGACAGGAAAGATGTGATAAAGTTTATATTGAAAGACAGATTTTGAATTTACAGAAAATTGTCATTATCGGTTTCAATGTTTAAACTGAAATGAATAGTGTGATAATTACTAAATTACTAATAAAGTATATCTTTGTTCATATATGTAATAATTATTCTTTTAGCAAAAATAAAAACAAATTAAGCATCATACTAGTAAATATTTTGTTATGTTTCAAAGTTTTCTGTGTGTGTATGTTTATGAGTATGCAATATGTGGGCATGGTTTTTGAAGACAGAGAGGGCATTGGAACATCCGAAGGTGGAATTACTAGTGGTGGGGAACTGACCTGTATAAGTACTTAAAACCAAATATGAGTCTTCCCGAAATCTAGCAAGTGCACCTAATTGTTGTGCCTTCTCTCTAGGTTGTACAGTCCATATTTACAACTGTGATTACACACTTATTCCTCTACTACCTACTGTTAAACTTCCTGCACTTACTTTTAAGCTCTCATTCATCCAGCTTCTTTAAAAACAAATAAACAAACAAAACAAAAACCTTACATTTGCAGTGTATGAAAATTTGATTTCAGAAAATACTACACTTTTATAGAGATTGAATGATATACATTTATAAAAATGTAGTTGCAATTCATTGATGAAACCATATTTCTATGGAAACAAAATAAAAGATAACAATGTATTTCATTTATTTGGAGATAATCTACAATTTTCTGACAAAACTCTCAGGAAGTCTTAATTTTTGTAGTAGTATTAACAACGGTACTCTAAATTTATAATTTAAATCATCTTTCATGTGGCATCCTGGGGACTCTTTAAAACTTAATCTTCAGTTTCAATTTCCAAGATATTTATGTCTACTATTTTTAAACTATGTTAATACATGCTTTTGCTCATTTTTAAAAGATCTTGTAATTCATAGCCTGTCATTTTAAACTTAGCTTTTGTTTAAATCATCTTTGTCTCATCATTTCTAAGCTCTATGATACTTTAGAAAAACTGAACCTGTCTATATTAACAGTTTTTCTTCACAAAATACTTGGAGTTTAGTTTTATCAGCCAGTGAAACTGTGATTATTTTTATAACTCTGGTTTGACTTCCTTCTTCACATTGCAGTTTGAAGCCTAGAATCTTACATAGTACCATGTGCAGAAGAAAAGGCATAAGACAGGCCTTAATTGATTAGGTCTTAATGAGGAATTTTATACAGAGGAATTTTATAAAATGCAGAAACACTACTATCTGCCTAAATTTTCACATGAGGAAGAGTTCTACTTAAAAATGATATTTTATTTAATTCTTAGTATTTGTTTGTAACCTATACAGAAAAAATTAAGAGAACTAAAGGTCATTGAGACTCTACATTCATTTTGTATCTATTCAAACTCTCATTACAATAAAAATATGCAAACACACAGTTGGGTTCCAATGTTCATGCTTGTTTGGTTTCCTGTTTGCAGCCATTGAAGTGACATTGTGGTGATGGTGAAACAGCAATTTTTCTGTCTTGTTCTTTTTGATATAGTATATCAAAACATAAAAACTATACTCAGTAATGATATGTGTGCTAAGTTTGATTATATGGATACATTGTCTACTGTTGATAGTCAGCATACATAGCTCATCATACACATTTTCTTTGGGGAAATTTTTTCAACACTCTTCTAGATTTTTGAAAAGCAAACTATCCTATTATTTACTGTCATGTAGGCATAGTCATAGTTTCATCTTAATCTTAGTATATTTGTTGGTTCTGTAGGCTTTAAGTTTTCATTTTGGAGATACAAAACTTAAATTGATATGAGGACCATTCACTGCCAAGAGGAAACAACCTTTTTTTCTCCATCTCCAGTCAAACTTAATTCAACAATGGTTTTATTAAATCCAAATCAGCACTACACACAGCGACTTATAAAATCAGCCATTCTAACAATGCAACCCAATTATTAACCAATCTGGTCCTTACGTGGCAAGGAGTGGTGGTCAAAAAAACTGTATTCAGGATGTTTCTTTAAGTGCACGAAACTCTAAATGAAATGTAAAATCACTGCAGTTTACAACATATAAGTCTCAAATGTCAACAGAGGATTTTCAGAGAATATTGTTGGCATTGTATTCCATGGTAGCAAGTACAGTAAAAAGTTTATGTTGGAAGCTGGAAATGAAAGCTGCAGTGTAGTTATACTGTAAAACAACGGGAAATGTGGTCCAGACTCCTAAAGCTCTTATCTGTTGTGGTAAATACTAAAAAAGGTGCTACCTGTTCCAGTTTTCACCACACCGAGCGAACTTTAGCTACTAACTCCAGCAGGCTTCTCCACCCCAATTCTTAGCCACCCTCTCCCAGCTATGTCTCTGCCAGCCAGGAATTCTGCTCACATTTCCTGCAGCCCAGTGAAATCAAGATTCTACAGGTCCCAGCAGCATCTGGTCTCTCATGACTCTTGGACCGTCTCTGGTCCCAGCAGTGGCTTCCATCTCGTGGACTTTGCCCACACACCAGCATCTGCCCCAAAATAATGCTGAAAAAGTTTGTAATTAAATGATCAGATTTACCTCAGTAATTTATCTCAGTAAATTTACACTCTACAAAATGTCCTCACAATAAACTCAGATCCATTTGATATAATTTACCCACCTAGATAAAGCAAACGATCCTATAATAATCTTTTATAAAGTATTCCTAGCTACCTGTGGCTAATTTAAACCATGCAGCGATTGATCCTCATTGTCCTCAGCCATCTTGCATCTTCTGTTTCCTGGCTTTTTCCACTTTTTAAAACTCTATTCCCACCTAACTTTTTACTGTCCAATCATAGGCCTTGTCTTATCTTTTGCCTGCCTTCCTTTAATTTCAATCACACATATTCTGTTTGATTGTGAATTATGGTCATTGCATGTTTGGGAAGATTTTATTGTTGCCTGTAGCTCATTACCTAAGCTTCTGTTACATGATCCCACATGGAGTCATGACTCACAGTTTAAGATGTATTGCATAAATGATCTCCCTTGTTCAACAAGGCAAAATATTCTTAAGATTTCATATTCAAATAGGTCATTGTTCTCTCCTGGTAACTATTTAAATTTTCACTGCTGTGTATATACTCTACCAACTTCCAGTAATTTTGAAAGATAGTGATATCTTGAGTCGTGTACTTACTTGATCAAACTCAATGTGGTCTAATCTCTACAGGAATATTTTCAGACAGATATGAGTTTTAATTGTATGGAGGAAAAAAATCAGACATTTTTTCATACACTAAACTACCATAATTGATAGTGGTATTTAGGAACATAAAAAAAACACTTGGAGAACATTAATATATTTACAGGAATTAGAAAAAGTTAGATAAAAGAGAAATGCGGAATGAGACCCTTTATTTTTGATATGGATATTAGATCAAAACTAATATCCAAAACTCAGAATACTCAAGGTACAATTTACAGATCACATAAAGTTCAAGAAGAAGAAAGACTGAAGTGTGGATGTTTCAGTCCTTCTTAGAAGGAGGAACAATATACTCAAGGGAGGAAATATAAAGACAAATGTGGAGTAGAGACTGAAGAAAAGGCCATTCAGAGTCATTCTCACCCAGGTATCCATCTCATAAACAGTCACTGAACCTAGACACTATTGTGGATGCCAAGAATTGCGTGCTGACAGGAGCCTGATGCAGTTGTAACCTGAAAGACTCTACCTGAATCTGACAAATACAGAAGCAAATGCTCAATCAGCCATTGGATTGATCACAGGAAACCCAAAGAGGAGTTAGAGAAAAAAGCCAAAGGTGTTTGCAACCCCATAGGAAGAAGAACAATATCAAGCAAACAGATCTCCCAGAGCTTCCAGAGACAAAACTACCAGCCAAAGAGTACAAATGGAGGGTCCCGTGGCACCAGATGCATATGGGGCAAAGGATAGCATTGTTGAACAGCCATAGGAAGAGGGGCCTGGGAAAACTATATGCACCAGTGTAGGGAACTGCCAGTGCAGGAAGCCAAGAGTGTCCTTTTGAGCATTCTCATAGAAGCAGGTAGAGGGAAGATGGGATAGAGGTTTCTATAGAAGAAACTAGTAAAGAAGATAACATTTGAAATATAAATAAATAAAATATCCAACAAAAAATTGTGTGTCACTGCCAAAGCATAAAGTGATTTCACTTGGCAATCTATTCGAGCATGAGAAGTGAAATAAATTACAAAAAACTAGGCAGTATAAATATTACTGATATTTTTATACTGAGACATATGATGAGACCCAGTTTGAATGGATTTATCAAGACATTTCATACACTAATTCATGCATCATTTTTTTAATTTTACAACTTTATTTTTAAAAACAAAGATAAATGTACAGATTTTAAGTATTTTTACATAAAAGTATACAAATATATTTTTGTCAGTACTTGATTTTTTTAAAGGTTTGTTAGTATGTTGATGGGGTTTTATACTGATATAACCACTCTGGAAATCAGTCTGCCGATTCCTCAGAAAATTGGACATAGTACTACCTGAAGATCCAGTTATTCCACTTCTGGACGTATACCTCAGAGAAGCTCCAACATACAACAAAGACACATTCACCACCATGTTCCTAGCAGCTCTATTTATAATAGCCAGAAGCTGGAAAGAACCCAGATGTCCTTCAGAAGATGAATGGATACAAAAATTGTGGTACATTTACACAATGGAGTACTACTCAGCTATCAGGAAAAATGACTTTATGAAATTCTTACGAAAATGGCTGCATCTAGAGATTATCATCCTGAGTGAGATAACCCAGTCACAAAAGTACAGTCACTGATAATTGGATACTAACCCCAGAAAGCCCTGAACACCCTAGAAACAACCCACAGACTATAAGAAGTTCAAGAAAAGAAAGAAAAAAAAAAAAAACAGAAAAGAAAACACCATTATGCTTAATCCTTACACACCAAGAAAAAATTTGACTAATTCCAGGTTACATTCTGTTTTACATGTACTTTATGCTCATTGTAACTAGTAAGATCTTATTGCACACTAACAACCTTTAAAAAAAAACCAAGTACTGACAAAAATGTATTTGTATACTTTTATACAAAAATGCTTAAAATTTGTACATTTATCTTTGTTCTTTAAAATAAAGTTGTTCAAAAATAAATAAATAAATGAAATCTTACTAGTTACATTGAGCATAAAGTACATGAAAAACAAAATGTAACCTGGAAATAGTCAAAGATTTTTGT
This sequence comes from Micromys minutus, assembly GCF_963924665.1. NCBI lineage: Eukaryota > Metazoa > Chordata > Mammalia > Rodentia > Muridae > Micromys > Micromys minutus. Next base: position 208,707,354 of record NC_137969.1, on the reverse strand, counting down.
TATGTAAAGATAAAGCATATGGTTTTTTCTTTTCTTCCTTTTTTTTTTTGTTTTTTTGTTTTTTTTTTTTTTTTTTGCCCTTTTTTTCCCTTTAAATTCATATAGACTGTGAGTTGTTTCTGGGTGTTCATAGCTAAATGGAATGATATTCACAAAAATTGCTCCTTCATTTTACCTTTAATACTCATTTTCTATATTAAGTTTGGTTACATTTGAGAAAATTAAGAGTTTTAAAATACTATGGGAATCAATTCTTATTTTTCTTATGTAGACTAATTCTTTTGGTATACTATTTAAAATGCATTAAATTTACTATAGATAAGCATAAATAAGAATTATTACTGAATTAGAATTTTATCATATGTTTTAAGTAAGTACATACATTATGGAAATACCAGTTCATGATGTTCAACCTGAAACAATTGTAGTTTGAATACTAATGTTTAAAAAGTTGTTTAAGCAGTAGAGCACACTTAACACAGAGAGGCATTTAATAAAATAGTATGTGGACTGGGAGAAGAAGGGAAAGGTGCAATCAGGAATGAAAGGGAATTAAAAAAAGAAGAGAAATGATTAAATAGATTTCAAATGGGGAAAAAAACCTACTGAACCAATTAATAAATCTTAAGGGCATGATATTTTAGGTTAGCAACTAGGAACTCACTTTGTGATAATTGAAAAAATAGATCTGGAACATATTTTATTACAGAAGATAATACAGACCTGTAATATATAATGTATGTTTCTTCTCTGCATGGCAATATATTAATGTTTTATATCATTTACACTGTAAATGGTACTTAGAAACAGCAAAAAGAAGCTAAAATATGTCCATTTTCTCTTTTGGGCTGAGACAATGCTTATCAGTAAAGCTAGCCTTGTCAGGTGTAGGAAGAAATACAATGGCCCATTAGCAGCAGAACCATAAGAGGAAGAGTTTCCATGCTTCATTATAAGTAAATATGGAATATGAAGGAGAACTATTCTTTAGAAATGCCTCTTTATCCAAAATTATATTTCTATGAAAAAATAATTTACGTGTTGAGATTCATTCATGGTGTATTAGATTTTGTTAGCATTTTTTTCTAGTGTCTCTGAGTTGTTACAGATCAACTGGCTTTTGTTTGGAGTGAAAAGAGGTTGAATTTCATATATCCTACTCAGATTTGTAGAACGTTCTTTACATAATGCTTACCCTTGAATGTCTTATTTCATACAAATTAAAACATATATTTGAATATAAATTCTGTATATGAGGGAAGCATAATTTATTTCTAGTTCACTCCATTCTCCTCTGAATGTCATACCTTCATATATATTTAAATTAAAATAAATTTCACTGTGTAATGCAAAAATATTACAGAGGAACGTTTAGAAATTTTGCAATATCCTTTCTTTGGTAACATTTTAAACTGTCACAAAGTACAATCTACTTGTATAATGGGAATACAACCTGGTAAAGTACCTTACTTGTTATTTGATACTGAGTTGACAGTAACAGCCAAATGATGATAAAAAGAAATAGTTAAGGCTTCCTATAAATGCTACTGAATAACACTCCCTTAAATTAATAGTAAATAAATTAATGACATGTTAGAAATTGAAGTTGCTCCAAATTACAGTAATTCAAGCCAAAGCTAATATGAATTATGGAGAATATTTCTCTCTGGTAGAAACAATGTTTGCTTGAAAGAGAGATAATTCTATTGCTTTCAGAATACTCTAATCTGGAACTATTGTGGTCTCTAGAAGTGTTTTTAATGAGTCTTACAAAATAAAATGAACCTTAAATTATTTTCTGAGCAGATATTTATTAGATATTGTTTATTGCAGAGATTCTAGGTATATAAGAGCTATTTCAGATGTACTCAGCCCAAATTTCTTTAGAATGACCTATGTATTCATTATTTTTCATGCTGCTTTAAGCAAATGCTTACCTAGAAGGAAGTTCAACGTGGAACAATCCATTTTTCCCATAAGCAGGCAATACAGTCAGTCAAGGAGGACATGGCGTTGTCAGGAGTGACTTGAATCTTTGATAACAAGGACTATCTTACATACTAGCATACAAGGCAGCAGCAAGGTCATGCCATTACCCAGCTTGCTCTCACGTCTATCTTTTTTATTCAGTGTAGGAGTTTTCTTCTAAAAAATGGAGTCTTCTAGGTACATCCATGTAGGTGCATTCTCAGTTTATTCTCTCTGACAAATTTCTCACAGACAAACAATGTGCATATCATTAATGTCTGTGTGTCTTCTTCCTTCTTCTGCCTCTTCTCCTTTTCTTTCTCTTCCTCCTCCTCCTCTTCCTCCTCCTTCTTTTCTCTCTCTCTCTCTCTCTCTCTCTCTCTCTCTCTCTCTCTCTCTCTCTCTCTCTCTCTCTATTTCTCTCCCCTCCACCCTCTCTCTCTTCTTAAAGGAAATGTGAAATTGACTGAAGCCATCTTGGAAAGGTTATGGTAAGCAAGTTTCCTGGAGATGGCCTCCCATTAGTGCATGGCTATGATGGGTGCTCTTTGCAGAGCCCCAATCTCAGACTTCATCCAAAGATTGCTTCTCACAGTCGATAAACATTTGCTTTCACTGTTAAATAGTATAAGGCTCTCTGGCTATCAGCTCACCCTATTGAGCAAATTTCCTGTAGAGCAACATGATAAACTTTCACAAATTAATGCTGTTAGGTACATTACTGACTTTATAGGATTTCTATTTTGATTCAAATGATTTTTTTTTTTTTTTGGAAGTAAAGCCTTTCTTTTATCTGGATTTCCAACGGGAGGGGAGCCAGTCCCTTCTACTTTGCAAGGGGCAAGAATAATCGTCTGGTTTTAAGTGAAGGTCTAGTGGTAGCTACATCAACCTCAGGTGTATGACTCTCCACTGTAGATGTCAGCAAATGCTATAGACGGGAGTTTTTTTTTTTTTTTTTTTTTTTTTCTTTTTTCACTTTGAGTTACTAAGGAGGTTGGACTTTCATACATTTGCCAGCACACCATTGGTTTCTTCACTCCACAAAGAGAAGAGATGATAAATATGAGTGGGGATGCTTGGAAACAACTCCTGTCAGAGAACAGGCAAACTGTGAGTTTGCCATTAATATTCATGTGATCTATGATTACTGGTCTCAGAACAGCTAGAGGATCTTATTGAAAATGTTTGCTGGGATGTTTCGAGTTAGGAGTTTATAGAAGGAGACCCTGGAGTCTTCATTTTCTTTTTTTTTTCTTTCAAAATATACTTTCAAAATTTACTCTTGTTTTTTTTTTAAATTATACATTTTTTGTCAGTACTGTTTTTTCAGACATTGAAATAATTTTTACATAAAACCATGTGAATATATTTTTTTAGTCAGTACTTGATTTTTTTCAAGGGCTTGACAGTATGCATTGAAAACCTCATAGTTACAATAAGCGTAAAGTACATGCAAAACAAAACGAAACATGGAAATAGTCAAAGTCTTCTTGTTTTGTAAATATATGTATATTTTTTGTTTTCTTTATTTCTTGGACTTCATACAGTCTGTGAGTTGTTTCTGGGGGAGTGCAAGCCTCTGGGGTTAGCATCCCACTATCAGTGACTGCATATTATGTCTGTTCTTTTGTGACTGGGTTATCTCACTCAGGATGATATTCTCTAGATGCAGCCATTTTCTTAAGAATTTGGTTAAGTCATTGTTTCTGGTGGCTGAGTAGTATTCCATTGTGTATATATACCACAATTTTTGTATCCATTCATCTTCTGAAGGACATCTTGGCTCCTTCCAGCTTCTGGCTATTATAAATAGAGCCTCTATGAACATTGTGGTGCATATATCTTTGTTGTGTATTAAAGTGTCTCTGGGGTATATGCCCAGAAGAATTCCTAGCTTCTAATATAGATAAGGTTTGAGTACTGGTCAGTATATCTATTTTCAGAAGAATAGAAAAGCTATTCAGGGCCATTAAGAAAGATTATCTTGGATTATGTTAAAAATATTTGCCATTCTGAGCTGTATTTGAATTTTTTACACACTTTGTATGTGATATAACATTACATGTGGCATAGATTACTAAATTTAAGTTTTCAAACTTAAGTTTGTCCTAATGAAATGATGATTACAGATGGAATATATATATATATAAAGTGAACAAAATATGACTTTACATATATATGTAACATATATATATATACCTCTGTTTTTACAGACAGAATATTTTACTTTTTAAAAATATGGTTATAAATTGCACATTTTATGTAGTTACTGTAGTATAGTCACTCTTTTTATTAGTAATATATTTTTTGTTTCATACTAATTGTATTATTGAATATATTAGATAATAAATAAATTAAACATTAGTATCTAAAGTATAAAACATAATATTATTAAACACTGATGTCTTTCATATATTTTTGATAAGAAGAATTTAGTATAATAGTTGGACATTATTAGCCAGAATAAATGGAAACAATATTTAATGAAGAACTAAGCTTTCTTGCTTCATCAAACTGTGTTGAACAATGAGTGTATATATTGACAAACACCAGAATCTTTCAGACAGCATTTGAAAAGAGACAGTACAAAGTAAGCCTAAATAACCAATGGCTGAGAAGCACCTAAGGAAATGCTCAACATTTCTACTCATCACGGAAATGCAAATCAAAACAACCCTGAGATTCTACCTTACACCAGTCAGAATGGCTAAGATCAAACACTGGGGTAACCGCAGATGCTGTCAAAAATGTGGAAAAAAAGGAACACTCTTCCACTTTTGGTGGAATTGTAAACTGGTACAACCACTCTGGAAATCAGTCTGGTAGTTCCTCAGAAGAATGGGCATAGTCCTACCTGAGGACCAATCTATACCACTTCTGGGCATATAAACAAAAGAATCTCCAACATCTAACAAGAACATCTACTCAAGCATGTTCATAGCAACCTTATTTATAATATCCAGAACCTGGGAAGAACCCAGATGTCCTTCAAGAGAGGACTGGATACAAAAATTGGAGCACTACTTGGCTATCAGAAACAGTAACTTAATGAAATTCCTAGAATAATGGATGAAGCTTGAAGCTATCACTTGAGTGAGGTAACCAAGTCATAAAAGAAAAATCATAGTATGTACTCACTTTTAAGTGGATACTATCCAATAAAGCTCAGAATACCTCCTCTCCCCAAAGAAATCCACAGAACTTATGAAGCTCAAAGAGAAGGAAGAACAGAAGTTGGATGCCTCAGTATTTCTAGAACAAAGGAACAAAACATTCATGGTAGAAAATAAAGGGACAAATAGAGAAGCAGGGATTGGAGAAAAGATCCTCCTGAGACTTCCTAACTGGAGATACACCCCATATGGGCTCAACAAACCCAAGAACTATTGCTGTTGTGAAGTAGTGCTTAATGGCAGGAACCTGATATGGATGCCTCCTCAGAGGCTCTGTCAGAGCCATACTGATACAGAGGAGGATGCTTGCAGCTAACCATCAGACTGAACACAAGGATCCTAATGATGAAGCTAGAGAAAGGACATAAGAAACTGAAAGGATCTGCAACACCATGGAAAGAACAGAATTATAAACTAATCAAACCCACCACAATTCCCAGGGACTAAAACACAATCCAATGAGTTTGCATGGAAAGACCCGTATACTGAGGTGCCTATGTATCAGAGGAGAGGATTTTCTATCATCAGTGCAAGGATAGGCCTTTGGTCCAGTGAAAGATCATTTTTCCAGTGTAGGGGAATACTAAGATGCTGAGGTGGAAAAGGATGGTTGGGGGAGAGGGAGAGCGCACCCTCATGGAGGCAATGGGAGTAGGAGGGTGATGAGGTTGTGAGAAAGGAATAACATCTGAAATGTAAATGAAGAGAACTTAAAATAAAAAATAGAACAAATTGCAATGAAAACACAATAAAAAGAGTTATGATCTAGAGAATTACTTTTTAATCTTTCCGTAAAGTCAGTGACACCAAGAAAAGTACCATTTAGAAATGTACCACATGTTTACTCCTCCTTTGTCAAAAATCAGGTGACCATATACATGAGGGCTCATTTCTGGATCTTCAATTCTATTCCATTGATCCACATGCCTATTTCTGTACCAGTACCATGCAGTTTTCAGCACAATTGCCTTGTAATATAGCTTGAGGTCAGGGATAGTAATTCCTGCAGATGTTTTTTTGTTGTTGAGAATGGATTTAGCTATTCTAGGTCTTTTGTTATTCCATATGAAATTGCACATTGATCTTTCCAGTTCCATGAAGAACTGGGTTGGAATTAAGATGGGGATTGCATTGAATCTGTAGATTGCTTTTGGTAGGATGGCCATTTTTAAGATGTTGATCTTTCCAATCCATGAGCATGGGAGATCTTTCCATTTTCTGAGATCCTCCTGAATTTCTTTCTTTAGAGGTTTGAAGTTCTTGTTGTACAGGTCCTTCACTTGCTTAGTTAGAGTCACACCAAGGTATATGATAGTATTTGTGACAATTGTGAAGGGTACCTTTTCTCTAATTTCTTTCTTCACATGTTTGTCCTTTGAGTATAGAAAGGCTACTGATTTGATTGAGTTAATTTTGTATCCAGCCACTTTGCTGAACTTGTTTATCAGCTGTAGAAGTTCTCTGGTGGAATTTTTGGGGTCACTCAAGTACACTATCATGTCATCGGCAAAGAGTGATGTTTTTATCTCTTCCTTTCCGACTTATATCATATTGATCTCCTTTTGCTGTCTAATATCTCCAGCCAGGACTTCCAGTACTATGGTGAATAGGTAGGGGGAGAGTGGGCAGCCTTGTCGAGTCCCTGATTTTAGTGGGATTGCTTCAAGTTTCTCGCCATTAAGTTTGATGTTGGCTGTTGGTTTGCTGTATATTGCTTTTATTATGTTTAGGTATGCACCTTGGATTCCTGTTCTTTCCAGGACTTTTAACATGAATGGGTGTTGGATTTTGACAAAGGCTTTCTCAGCATCTAGTGAGATAACCATGTGATTTTGATTTTTGAGTTTGTTTATATGGTGGATTACATTGATGGATTTCCTCATATTAAGCCATCCCTGCCTCCCAGGGATGAAGCCTACTTGGTCATTATGAATTATCATTTTGATGTGTTCTTGGATTCGGTTTGCAAGGATTTTGTTGAGTATTTTTGCATCAATGTTCATAAGTGAGATTGGTCTGAAGTTCTCTTTCCTTGTAGGGTCATTGTGTGGTTTAGGTACGAGGGTTATTATAGCCTCAAAAATGAGTTACGTAGTATTCCATCTGATTCTATATTTTAGAATAGTTTGGAGAGTATTGGTGTTATATCCCCAATAAATGTCTGATAAAATTCTGCACTGAACCCGTCTGGACATGGGCTTATTTTGGTTGGGAGATTTTTGATGACTTCTTCTATTTCTTTAGGTGTTATAGGGTTATTTAGATGGTTTACATGGTCCTGGTTTAACTTTGGGATCTTGTATCTGTCTAGGAATTTGTCCATTTCCTCCAGATTTTCCAATTTTGTGGAGTATAAGTTTTTGTAATAGGATCTGATGATTTCTTGAATTTCCTCAGTTTCAGTTGTTATGTCTCCATTTTTCTTTCTGATGTTGTTAATTTTTATACTCTCTCTTTGCCCTCTACTTAGTCTTGCTAGGCTTTTATCAATCATGTTGATTTTCTCAAAGAACCAACTCTTGGTTTTTTTGATTTTTTCCATGGTTCTTTTTGATTCTATTTGGTCTATTTCTGCCCTAATTTTGATTACTTCTTGCCATCTACTCTTATGTGTATATCTGCTTCCTTCTGTTCTAAGGCTTTTAGCTGTTCTGTCAGGTTGCTGATGTAAGCTCAATCCAGTTTCTTTATGGAAGCACTTAGGGCTATGAGTTTTCCTCTCAATACTGCTTTCTTTGCATCCCATAGGATTGGATATGTAGTGCTTTCGTTTTCATTGAATTATAGAAAATCCTTAAATCCTTTTTTTATTTCTTCTTTGACCCTGCTATTGTGTAACAGAGCATTGTTTAGTTTCCATGTGTATATGAGCTTTTTGTTGTCTTTGTTGTTGTTAAAGACCAGTCATAGACCATGGTGATCTGAGAGCATGCATGGGAGTATTTCAATCTTTTTGTATCGATTGTGGCTCGCTCTGTGTCCAGTTATGTGGTCAATTTTCGAAAAGGTGCCATGGGGTGCTGAGAAGAAGGTTTACTCTTTTACTTTAGGATAATATGTTCTGTATATATCTATTAATTCTAGATTAATTATATATCTATTAATTCTAGTTTTGCAGTGTCCTTGTTCAGTTTCTGTTTCCATGATCTGTCCATTGGTGAGAGTGGTGTATTAATGTCTCCCACCATTATTGTGTAAGGTAAAATATATTTTTTGAGCTTTAGTAGGATTTCTTTTATGAATGTGGGTGCTTTTTTATTTGGAGCATATATGTTAAGGATTGAGAGTTTCTCCTGACCAGATTCCCTGGTAATGAGTAAAAAGTGTCCTTCCTTATCTTTTTTGATAACTTTTGGTTGGAAATTTACTTATTCGATATTAGAATAGCCACTCCAGCTTGCTTCTTGGAGCTGTTTGCTTGGAAGTTTTTTTCCCACCCTTTAACTCTGAGATAGTTTCTGACTTTGTCTCTGAGATGAGTTTCCTGTATGCAGCAAAATGCTGGATTTTGTTTATGTATCCAGTCTGATAGCCTATGTCTCTTTATTGGGTAGTTGAGTCCATTGATGTTAATAGATATCAAGGAATAGTTGTTTCTGTTTCCTGCCATTATTGCTTTTGTGGGTTGTGTTGTGTCTGTGTCTTTATCTTCTTTTAGTTTTCTTGTTTAGGAGTTTTCTTGTTTTTACTAGGCTGTATTTTCCTTCATTGTATTGGGTTTTTCACCTAAAATTCATTGTAGTGCTGGGTTTGTGGTCAGATATTGTATAAATTTTGATTTGTCTTGAAATATCTTCATATCTCCATCGATGGTGATTGATAGTTTTGCTGGGTATAGAAGCTTGGGCTGGCACTTGTGTTCTCTTAGGGTATGCTAGATGTCTGTCCAGGTTCTGCTAGCTTTCAAAGTCTCTGTTGAGAAATCGGGTGTGAGTCTGATTTGCCTGCCTTTATATGTTACCTGACCTTTTTCCTTTCCTGCTTTTAGTGTTCTTTCTTTGCTTTGGGCACTTGATGTTTTTACTTTTATGTGTCAGGAGGTATTTCTTTTCTGGTCCAACCTACTTGGAGTTCTGAAGGCTTCTTTTATGCTCGTGGTCATCTCATTCTTGAAGGTAGGGAAGTTTTCTTCTACGATTTTGTTGAAAATATTTACTGTGCCTCTTAGTTGACACTTTTTTCCCTCTTTTATTCCTATTATTCTTAGGTTCGGGCTTCTCATTGTGTCCTGGATTTCCTGGAAAAAGTACAGCCTATTCAACAAATGGTGCTGGTTCAACTGACACTCAGCATGCAAAAGAATGAAAAGAGACCCTTTCTTATCTCCTTTTACAAAGCTCAAGTGTAAGTGGATCAAAGATCTCCACATTAAACTAGATACACTGAAACTATTAGATGAGAAAGTAGGGAAAACCTTAGAAGACATAGGCACAGGAGAAAATTTCCTTAACAAAACACCAATGTCTCAAGTTCTAAGGTCAAAGATTAACAAATGGGACTTAATGAGATTGCAAAGTTTCTGTAAGGCTAAGGACATAGTCAAGAAAACAAAACAGCAACCAACAGAATGGGAAAAGATCTTTACCAACACCACATCAGATAGAGGCCTAATATCCAAGGTGTACAAGGATCTCAAAAAGCTAGACACCAGAGAATCAAATAACCCTATTAATAAATGGGGTACAGAGCTAAACAAATCGTTCTCAGTAGAGGAACACCGAATGGCCACCAAACATCTGAGGAAGTGCTCGACATCCTTAGCCATAAGGGACATGCAAATCAAAACAACCCTGAGATTCCACCTCACAACAGTCAGATTGGAGAAGATCCAAAACTCAGATGACAGCAGATGCTGGAGAAGCTGCAGAGAAAGAGGAACACTTCTCGACTGTTGGTGGGGTTGCAAACTAATACAACCACTCTGGAAATCAGTCTGGCGATACCTCAGAAAATTGGATATAGTACTACCTGAAGACCCAGCTATTCCACTTCTGGGCATATACCCCAGAGACACTTTAATACACAACAAAGATATATGCACCACAATGTTCATAGTGGCTTTATATATAATAACCAGAAGCTGGAAAGAACCCAGTTGTCCTTCAGAAATGAATGGATACAAAAATTGTGGTACATTTACACAATGGAATACTACTCAGCCACCAGAAACAATGACTTAACCAAATTCTTAAGAAAATGGCTGCATCTAGAGAAGATCATCCTGAGTGAGATAACCCAGTCACAAAAGAACAGACATAATATGCAGTCACTGATAGTGGGATGCTAACCCCAGAGGCTTGCACTCCCCCAGAAACAATTCACAGACTGTATGAAGTCCAATAAATAAAGAAAACAAAAAAAATATATATTTATAAAACAAGAAGACTTTGACTATTTCCATGTTGCGTTTTGTTTTGTATGTACTTTACGCTCATGGTAACTATTAGGTTTTAAATGCATACTGTCAAACCCTTGAAAAAATCAAGTACTGACTAAAAAATATATTCACATAGTTTTATGTAAAAATTATTTTAATATCTGAAAAAACAGTACTGACAAAAATGTATAATTTTAAGCAAAAAAATGTTTAATTCTGTACATTTATCTTTGTTTTGTAAAATAAAGTCGTTAAAAAAAAAGAAATGTAGCACATGTAACTTAAATGGGAACTTCTTCTATATTTGGTGTAGTAGGAATGGAATAAGAAACTACTAGAGGGCTTAATGGGACAAGGATAATGACTGAGTTGAAATGTTGATTAAAAATAATATTAAAACAGAAAAAAACTCATGAAAGAATTTTTTAAAAATATAAATAATGAAAACATTTAGTCTTTCATAGTTCTCAATTGCCAGTTTCCTGCAGATGAGTACATCATCTGAACCTTTGCTCTCCACATTTTGTTTTCAAAGATGATGTATAGAACGTCATTTCTTCCTAGGAATGAGTTTGACGTACCTAGAATCACCTTTCAGGCTCAGAGAGAGAACCAAGTGGTCTTGATTCAACTGGCATTCAGCATGCAGAAGACTGCATAGTGATTTTTTATCTCCTTGTACAAAGGTCAAATGCAACTAGATCAAAGACTTCCACATGAAATCAGGTACATTGAAACTAATAGAACAGAAAATGGTAAAGATCTTAGAACACATAGGTATAGGGGAAATTTCCTGAACAGAACACCAATTTCTCTAAGATCAAGAATTGACAAATGGGACCTTATGAATTAGCAAAGCTCCTGTTAGGTGAAAGACACTGTCAAAAGACAAAACAGCAGCCAACAGATTGGGGAAGTATCTTTACCCATCCTACATCTAATAGAGGGCTACTGTCGAATACCTACAACAAACTCAAGAAGTTACACTCTAGAGAATCAAACAATAATATTTCAAAAATGAGGTACAGAGCTAAACAAAGAATTCTCAACTGAATATTGAATGACTGAGAAACGTTTAAAGAAAAGTTCAACATCCCTAGTATTCAGAGAAATGCAATTCAATACAACGCTGGGATTCCACCTCATACCAGTCAAAATGGCTAAGATGAAAAAATCAGGTGACAGCAAATGCTGGCAAGGAAAATGGAATACTCTTCCAATTTTGCTGGGTTTGTAAGCTGGCACAACGACTCTGGAAATCAGTCTGGTGTTTCCTCAGAAAATTGGACATAGTACTGCCTGAAAACCTGGCTATAACACTCCTGGACATGTACCCAAAAGATGCTCCAACATATAACAATGACACATGCTCCACTATGTTTATAGCAACCTTATTTATTCTAGCCAGAAGCTGGAAGGAACACACATGTCCTTCATCAGAGGAATGGATACAGAAAGTGTGGTACATTTACACAATGGAGTACTACTCGGCTATCAGAAACAATGGCTACATAGAATTCCAAGGCAAATGGATAGAACTAGAAAGTTTTATCCTGAGTGAGGTAACCCAGTCACAAAAGAACACACATGGCATGTACTCAGTGATAAGTGGATACTAGCCTCAGAAATCTCTGAATACTCATGAAACAATTCACAAACTTTATGAAGCCACAAAAGAAGGAAGGCCAAAATGGGGATGATTCATATTGTCTTAAAAGGGAGAACAAAACTCTCACTGAGGAAATGTAAGGTCAAATAGAGGAACAGGGACTGAAAAAAAAAAAGATCATTCACAGGCTGCTTCACCTGGGGATCTACTACATATGCAGTCACCAAATCCAAGCACTATTGCTGATGCCAAGAAGTACTTACTGACAGGATCCAGATGGAGGTTCTCCTCATGGACTCTGTCAGAGTCATATAGATACAGCTGAATATGCTAGCAGCTAATTGTTGGACTCAAATGAAGTTGCTAAAGCAAGGCCTGAAGGAGCTGAAAGGGCTTGCAACCTCATGGGTAGAACAACCTTATCAACCAACCAAACCCTCTAAAACTCTCTTGGGCTAACACACCACCCTTTGAGCACACATAAGAGACAAGTTTATCCAGTTCATATGTGACTGAAGATATCAGTGTCTAGCATCAATATTATAAGAGGCCTTTTTTTCAGGGAGGTCACATTTTTGCAATGTAAATGAATGCCAAGGCAAGAGGGTTGAGAGGGTGATGAGGAGGGTGTGCACCTTTATGAAGGCCATATAGGGGAAGCAGGATAAAAGCTGGACAGAAAAAAGGGTTAACATCTCAAATGTAGATACAGATTATCTAATAAAAAAGAAAACATATTTAAAAATAGAAATGTAAATACAGTTTATCCAATAAAACATGATTTTAAAAAAAAAGAAAAAAAGGAAGTACCTAAAATTAGAATTGAGTCTTTTGTATGATGTTTGTTCTTATTTAGTTCATAAAATCATCTGTCGTTTATTTTTAAAGAAGACTCTATGCCTTAGTAATCATAATTATAATTTCTTAAAATAGTATATATTATTTGTTTATTTAATGGACCATATTTAAACATATTTATAATAGACCACAAAATATAAACAGATTAAAATATTTCTATTCACTAATTTCTTAATGTAGTTATGTTGACCATGCAATTTAACAACCATAGGTTAGGCATTCTTAACTTAAGGTACCCAAAGTATTGAGTCCTTCTGCAAATTGTTATATTCCTTTTATATGTATTTTCTTGTTATATAATCTTCATATTAATTCTTATGTAAGGCTTTCTGGTCTTTTGTTACCCCTGGTCTTTACCATTTCAAGGACAATAAAATTCAGGCTAAGTATAAAATGATTATCAGATAGAGGAAGAAATATGTCCATAGTTTACTATTTAATTTCAAACTCTATATTTTGGTTTTGATATTTCCCATTGGCAGAATGTTCTATTTTCACAGAAAAGCATATACTGACAGAGGTAAGATATTTGGCATTTGTGGTAATTAGGAGATCTGAGCAGAGATTTGAGCCAGGGAGCAGAGAGATCTCTGCCGAGTGTTCACAGAAAACGCGCCCCTGGCTGCCTGATCCATGGACCAGGAATGCAGCATTGGAAGCTCTGTTTCTACCCGGCGTATTTGGGGTGCAGAACAGGGCTCGGTCCATCTGCCACCTGGACCAGTGGAGATCCAGGGACACAGAAAAATACAAGGGAAAGGCAAGAACATATTACTGACAACAAGATAGCAAGAGGAAAGCAAAAGAGTATATTCCAAGGAAACCAAGACAACCTGGCAACACCAAAACCCAGCTCTCCATAACAGCAAACATTGGAATGCCAAACACTCCAGAAAAAGAAGACACAGACCAGAAATCATACCTCAAGACGCTGATAGAGATACTTAAACAAGAACGGGAGGAAAAGCAAAAAGAATCAGAAGGTTTTAAACAGGAAACAAAAAAAAAAAAAAAAAAAAAAAAAAAAAAAAAAAAAAAAAAAAAAACACTCAAAGAACTCAAAGAACTAAAGGAAAACAGAACCAAAGAAATGAAGGAATGGAAGAGGTAATTTAAAACGGAAATTGACACAATAAAGGAAACACTAAAAGAGAGAACCCTGGAGATGGAAAACCGAAAACAGAGAAATCAGGAGTCACAGAAGCAAGCATTTCCAATGGACTACAAGAGATGGAAGAGAGAATTTTGGGGGCAGAATATTACACTGTAAACATAGACAAGACAGCCAGAGAAGATGCAAAAAACAAAAAGGTCCTAACCCAAACTGTCCAGGAGATGCAGGACACAATGAGAAGACTGAACCTAAGGATAATAGGAATAGAAGAGGGAGAAGAGTATCAATTAAGAGGTACAGTACATATCTTCAACAAAATCATAGAAGAAAAATTCCCTACCCTTACGAATGAGATGACCACGACCATAAAAGAAGCCTTCAGAACTCCAAATAGTTTAGAACAGAAAAGAAATACCTCCTGACACATAATACTCAAAACACCAAGTGCCCAAAGCAAAGAAATAATACTAAAAGCAGTAAGGGAAAAAGGTCTGGTAACATATGAAGGCAGGCCAATCAGAATCACACCCGATTTCTCAACAGACAATATGAAAGCTAGAAGACCCCGGACAGGCATCATGGACCCCCTAAGAGAGCACAAGTGCCAGCCCAAGCTGCTATACTTAGCAAAATTATCAATTACCATAGATAAACAGGTGAAGATATTTTAAGACAAAGCAAAATTTACACAATATCTGACTACAAACCCAGCACTACAACGAATTATAGGTGGAAAACCCAATACAATGAGGGGAACTACATCCTAGTTAAAAAAAAAAAAAAAAAAAAAAAAACTCCTAAGAAAGAAAACCAAAAGAAGAAAAAGACACACACAACTCAACCAACAAAAGTAATAATAGCATAAAACAGGAAAAACTATTCCTTGATATCTATTAACATGAATGGACTCAACTCCCCAATAAAGAGACATAGGCTATCAGATTGGATTCATAAACAAAATTCAGCATTTTTCTGCATACAGGAAACTCATCTCAGAGACAGAGACAGACACTATCTCAGAGTAAAAGGGTGGGAAAAAAACTTCCAAGCAAACAGCCCCAAGAAGCAAGCTAGAGTGGCTATTCTAATATCGAATGAAGTAAATTTCCAACCAAAAGTTATCGAAAAAGATAAGAAAGAACACTTTTTACTCATTACAGGGGAAATCTGTCAGGAGGAACTCTCAATCCTTAACATATATGCTCCAAATAAAAAAGCACCCACATTCGTATAAGAAACCTTAGTAAAGTTCAAAAAATACATTTCAACCCACACAATAATAGTGGGAGCCTTTAATACCCCACTCTCTCCAATAGACAGATCATGGAAACAGAAACTGAACAAGGACACTGTAAAACTAGAAGAGACTTTGAACCAACTAGAATTAATAGATATCTACAGAACATATCATCCAAAAGTAAAAGAATACACCTTCTTCTCAGCAACCTATGGCACCTTCGCTAAAATAGACCACAAAATTGGACACAGAACAAGCCTCAATCAACATAAGAAGGTTGAAATGCTCCCATTCATCCTCTCAGATCAACATGATCTATGGCTGCTCTTTAACAACAACAAAGACAACGGAAAGCCCACATACACATGGAAACTAGACAACACTCTGTTAAACGATAGCAGGGTCAAAGAAGAAATAAAGAAAGAAATTAAGGATTTTCTAGAATTCAATGAAAACGAAAGCAAAAATACCCACCTATAGGATGCAATGAAAGCAATACTGAGAGGAAAACTCATATCCCTAAGTGTTTCCAAAAAGAAACTGGAGAAAGCATACATCAGCAACTTGACAGCACAGCTAAAAGCCCTTGAACAAAAGGAAGCAAATACAACAAAGAAGAGTAGATGGCAAAAAATAATCAAAATTAGGGCAGAAATAGACCAAATAGAAACAAAAGAAACCACTGAAAATATCAACAAAACCAAGAGCTGGTTCTGTGAGAAAATTAACAAGATTGATAAACCTCTAGCCAGACTAAATAGAGGGCACAGAGAGAGTATACAAATTAACAAAATCTGAATGGAAACTGGAGACATAACAACTGAAACTGAGGAAATTCAAGAAATCATCAGATCCTACTACAAAAAACTATACTCCACAAATTTGGAAAATCTGGAGGAAATGGATAAATTCCTAGGCAGATACAGTATCCTAAAGTTAAACCAGGATCAAGTAAACCATGTACATAATCCCATAACACCTAAAGAAATAGAAGAAGACATCAAAAGCCTCCCAACCAAAAAAAAAGCCCAGGTCCAGACTGGTTCAGTACAGAATTTTATCAGACATTTATTGCGGACATAACACCAATACTTTCCGAACTATTCCACAAGATAGAATCAGATGGAATACTACCTAAGTCATTTTTTGAGGCTACAATAACCCTCGTTCCTAAACCACTCGAAGACACAACAAGAAAAAAGAACTTCAGACCAATCTCACTTATGAACATTGACGCAAAAATAGTAAACAAAATCCTTGCAAACCGAATCCAAGAACATATCAAAATGATCATTTCCCATGACCAAGTAGGCTTCATCCCGGAGATGCAAGCATGGTTTAATATAAGTAAATCCATCAATGTAATCCACCATATAAACAAACTCAAAGAACAAAATTACATGGTCATCTCACTAGATGCTGAGAAAGAATTTGACAAAATTCAACACCCCTTCATGTTAAAAGTCATGAAAAGAACAGGATTCCAATGTCCATACCTAAATATAATAAAAGCAATATACAGCAAACTAACAGCCAACATCAAACTTAACGGTGGGAAACTTGAAGCAATCCCACTAAAATCAGGGACTCGACAAGGATGCCCACTCTCTCCCTACCTATTCAACATAGTACTGGTAGTCCTGGCTGGAGAAATTAGGCACCAAAAGGAGATCAATGCGATACAAGTTGGAAGGGAAGAGGTAAAACATCACTATTTGCAGATGACATGATAGTGTACTTATGTGATTCCAAAAATTCCCCAGAGAACTCCTACAGCTGATAAACAAGTTCAGCAAAGTAGCTGGATACAAAATTAACTCAATCAAATCAGTAGCCTTCCTATACTCAAAGGACAAACATGTGGAGAAAGAAATTAGGGAAAAGATACCCTTCACAATAGTCACAAAACCAATGAAATACCTTGGTGTGACTCTAACTAAGCAAGTGAGGAATCTGCATGACAAGAACTTCAAACCTCTAAAGAAGGAAATCGAGTAAGATCTCAGAAAACAGAAAGATCTCCCATGTTCATGGATTGTAAGGATCAACATTTTAAAAATGGCCATTATACCAAAAGCAATCTACACATTCAATGCAATACCCATCAAAATTCCAAGCCAGTTCTTCACTGAGTTGGAAAGATCAATGTGCAATTTCATCTGGAATAAAAAAAGACCTAGAATAATGAAATCCATCCTCAACAACAAAAAAACATCTGCGGGAATCACTATCCCTGACTTCAAGCTATTTTACAAGGCAATTGTGCTGAAAACTGCTTGGTACTAGTACAGAAATAGGCATGTTGATCAATGGAATGGAATAGAAGATCCAGAAATTAGCCCTCACTTATATGGTCACCAGATTTTTGACAATGGAGCCGTAAACATTCAATGGAAAAAGTACACCTTATTCACAAATCGTGCTGGTCCAACTGGCACTCAGCATGAAAAAGAATGAAAAGAGACCCTTTCTTATCTCCTTGTACAAAGCTCAAGTATAAGTAGATCAAAGATCTCCACATTAAACCAGATACACTGAAACTATTAGATGAGAAAGTAGGGAAAACCTTAGAACACATAGGCAAAGGAGAAAATTTTCTGAACAAAACACCAATGGCTCAAGCTCTAAGGTCAAAGATTAACAAATGGGACTTAATGAGATGGCTAAGTTTCTGTAAGGCTAAGAACATTGTTGAGAAAACAAAACGGCAGCCAACAGAATGGGAAAAGATCTTTACCAACTCCACATCAGATAGAGGCCTAATATCCAATGTATACAAAGAACTCAAAAACTAGACACCAGATAATCAAATAACCCTATTAAAAAATGGGGTGCAGAGCTAAACAAAATGTTCTCAATTGAGGAACATCAAATGCCTCAGATACATCTGAGGAAGTGCTAGACATCCTTAGCCATTAGGAAAATGCAAATCAAAACAACCCTGAGATTCCACCTTACACCAGTCTGATTGGCCAAGATTCAAAACACAGATGACAACAGATGCTGGTGGGGTTGCAGAGAAAGAGGATCACTTCTCCACTGTTGATGTGGTTGCAAAGTAATACAACCACTCTGGAAATCAGTCTGGCGATACCTCAGAAAATTGGACATAGTACTACCTGAAGACCCAGCTATTCCACTTCTGGGCATATCTTCCATTGACACTTTAGTACACAACAAAGATACATGCACCACAATGTTCATAGCAGCTCTATTTATAATAGCCAGAAGCTGGAAAGAATCCAGGTTGTTCTTCAGTAGATGAATGAATGCAAAAATTGTGGTACATTTACACAATGGAATACTACTCAGCCACCAGAAACAATGACTTAACCAAATTCTTAAGAAAATGGTTGCATCTAGAGAATATCATCATGAGTGAGATAAATCAGTCACAAAAGAACAGATATAATATGCAGTCACTGATAGTGGGATGCTAACCCCAGAGGCTTGCACTCCCCCAGAAACAACTCACAGACTGTGTGAAGTCCAAGAAAAAATGAAAACAAAATAAAACAAAACAAAAAGTTGAATTAGTAAACCTATAATAATTTTGGTCATATGTAAAAATGTGTTTTTGATTCGTTAATTATAATTTCATTTCAATATATTTTTTCTTCTTTGCAGTATTCATTCATTAAATGTTATTACATCGTTGTTAAAAAAAAAAAAAAAAGAATAAGGTAGCTTGTCGAAGTAGGATTTTAATCCAAAATTCCAGTTGAGCTCACATACAGAGATTATGGTTATCTTTAAAGACTTAATAGAGAATTGAATCTTTGGACAAACTTTAAAGCAATTAAACCAAGCCTAATTTAAATGATTTTATAAACAAAAAAAAGTTATTTGGCATTTGATTTTAAGGCATATCATTTGCCAATTTCCTCCTAAACCATATGTGATACGTATGTATCTGACAATGATGACATATTCCTGTGATCCCAGCAACTTGGAGGCTACAGTAGGAAGAATGTGACTGCATGGCAGCTGGGCTACATGTATCGCATCCCATGTCCTGCCAGCAGGAATAGGCGTGCACCAAGAGGATTCTTCTGCGAACAACCTTTATTATACAATACTCTGAGCAGGGGATCTCCAAGTGGAAGAGAAATGCATTGCTTATATATGCCCAGGAGACTCGTGCCACTCCCTGATTGGTGCACTCTCCAGTAGCTCATTAGTATGCCCCGAGAGTGGGCTATGATGTATGTGGCGCATGTGCTCTAAGTCTCTTTGCTGGGCAACAGCTCTGTTTGCTGAGTCCTCAGCGGGAAGCCGGCGCCATGTTTGGGTGGGGCACAAATGGCTCTCTACAGCTACAGAGTGATATTCTGCTAAAAGGAAAAAGAAAATTAGTGTCACTTTAAAATTTCGATATTTAATGTCCTGAAGGGCACATTTCTCTATAACATTGATACACTGGTCTCCAAAGGAATAATAGAAACAGCTCTAGAATAGTTATCTCCCCTCTCCCCCATTTAAGTGTGTTATGAGTTGGGAAGTATATTTGCCACTCAAGGCTAACATGTGTTTCAAAACTTTGAATATCTTTAGAAACTTCATTACACTATAAAGAATATTTTTACTAATTATCAATGATTATTTTCATGGTACCTCAGGATTAGAATAATGGGGGTGACAGGGGCACCTTACATGGTCCTTGCATTTGTGGGTGTTCTGTGTAATACGTAATCAATTAAGAGTATACTGCATTAACTAGATAGAATGAGTTTGTCTTTGTGGTACATAGTGAAATCTGGAGTGTTTTACACTTACATCAGTATGTTTTAGTTACATTATGTACCATGTTGATAATTGTTTCTTACTGAGTAATGAAACTGTGATGCATTGTTTGGCTAATTTCCAAAAGTCAGATTTGATACCTGGATATGTTTGTCTTAAAATAGACAAGTTTTCTGGTTCTCCAGCCATAGCTCAGAAAAAGCCTTTTCTAGATACAAAATAATATTTAAATTCTCTAAGACAGCTGCAAGGTACTTTTGTTACTTTAGGAATATTTTGAGACATTTTAGATAATTTGTTTTAAATTGATCTGTATGGTAGGTATGGTTAGGGAACATTGTAACTAGTTTTCCAGTTTTGTTTCTCCTGATAAGATAAAGGTACATTGAAATCCTGGGAAGGAAGGATTGCCATCATCTTAACTCATTCCCATACCTTAAAAAAAAAAAAAAAAAAAAAAAAAAAAAATCTTTGTATTTGTTTTTGCTCTAGGTATGAATCTGGAATTGTTCTGTAACTTTTTTTTTCCTGCCTCTGCTTCCCAAGTGCTTGGATTAAAGGCATGTGTCACCATGCCTAACCCCATATCTTGTTTACTTTTGGCTTATGTGATTGACAAATGCCTAGAAAGGAACTTAGACTGAATTGTCTTGTGAGACTAGTTGATTTTAGCAAGTTGTGAAATCTATATATCAAATAACTAGATTTAGGTTAAAGGTTGTGGTTCTTCAGGACTTTTGAGTGTAGGGAAGGAAGGGAGGAGATGTTAGAGTAGAGAAAAAGTTTGTAGAAATGATAAAAAAGTAGAACAAGTCTCCCAGGCTGGGCTTCACTGCCTTTCCCTAAATGTTTGCACATAATTAGGCTTAGAGAAAGTGTATTTAAGTTATGTGGGGATATCATAGAGCTTGTGCATTCTCATATATTATTCCAATTTACAATGAAAAACTTAAAAAGGAGAATTGAGGACTGTCTTGGCATTGATGACGTTTTAAACAGTTTCAGAATTTAATTAGCTATGCTGATTTAATAAAGATTGTCTTAAGTATCATGCCTAAGAAAGAAAATTGTCCTTTTGGGAAATGTGACCTAAGCTAGTAAATATTTTGCTATTTAAAACTTAACATGAACCTCAGGATTAGTGAAATGTATTTTATAAATGGGGTGATAGAAATCTTGAAATTGGGTTAAATTTGGTTAAAGAAACAGGAATCTAGCAAATATCTTCAGTCATTTGTTCATAAATTTACTTACTATTACTAGAAATACTGAAAGAGCTTTATCAAAGAAAAGCAAAAATACCATTGAAGAGTTCATTGAGCAAGCATCAACAGTTTGTTCATATTCACTTGAATGCTTGAGAGAAAGGATAGAGATAGTATATAATCAAATGAAATTGAAGGTCAAGACTAGAGGAAACACTTTATTTTACTCATTATAAAGTTGGGCCCAAGTGAAATTTATATATATATATATATATATATATATATATATATATATATATATATATATATATAAATGATTAGCACTCTGAGCTACTCTACACACACAAAAATACCAAAAACCTAACATTACAAAGTTACTTTTGACCTGCACTGTTACATAGTTACCAGTGGTCTTTATTTCTAAATGCTATTAGATGGGTTTTCCAGTCTTTATCTAACCTTGTTGTAACTTTAGATTTTAGTTTCCAATTTGCCCTAATCAAGTTCTAAATAGCAGATCAGGCGCAGTTATTACCAAAAATCAGTTTGTGAATATAATTATATTCAAGAGTTGAAAGTTAGTATTAATTTGTGAGCTCCATTATCTTTTATTAGTATCAGACATGTATAGAGATGGGTAGAATGATTTAGGATTATAGATACTGAGTATGGTGGCTCAGTCACCTGATATTAATAGCACTGGAAATCTGGAGCAAGAGGACTTTGAATTTTGGGTCTGGACTGGGTTAAGTAAGATCTTGTCTCACACACAAAACAAATAACCAAGAAAAAATCTTGTTGGGTTGGAAGAGGTGAAAGTAACTAATGAATAGTGATTCTGTGTAGTAGATTTCTGTCCCCCTTGTTTCAACACAACTTTTAAAACTACCTTGTAAATTGTAAAAAGTGACTTTTTAAGGTTATGTGTGTTGCACACATGTATGTCTGTGTGGTACAGAAGTCAGAAGAGGGCATTCAGTCCCCTGAAACTGGTATTATGGATGGATGGTTGTGAATCTCTGTGGTGCTGAGAATTTAACCTGCTTTCTGGGCAAGAAAGAAAAGGTGCCCTTAACTGCTGAGCCATTGCTCCATCCTGGGAATTTTGTTACTAACTCCTGTCTTGAATTATTAGATTGGCCTGAAGAAACTGTTGAAGTAAGCATGTTACACTCACCAAGATTGAAAAATACTGTGTTTTAGGACTGAGTATTTCTCAGTGCCAGAACATTTGCTTAGCATGTATGAAGTATTTACTGGGTTGCTTTTTTTTAAGCATTGTTTATACATGCACACACCTTGAAAGATTATAGCATGTCTACATTTCTTGTGCAGTATTGGGGATTGAGTTCAGGGTCTTGAATATGCTAGGCAAGCATTGCATTCTACCATTGAACAACACCCCTAGCCCCAAGCATGCTTTAAATGAGGAAGTTGGTTGGAGATTGGAATTAAACTTGGAACAGAGAGCAGTCTTGAATCTTGGGGATGATTATATTTTATAGAGGTTTGGCTTCTTTAAAAAGATTTATTTGTATGTATATGTGTGCGCACAGTCAGGGCTGATGTCCTCTTTTGTCCTCCAGATCTCTGGAGCAGGAGTTAGAAGTGGTTGTGAGTCACACATGGTGCTTTCCTCTGGAAGAGCAGTAAGTCATCTTCAACACTTAGCCATCTCTCCAGCTGTGGGTTACACTTTTCTAGAGACAGTAATTATAAATGCATATAATTGGCATTGCAGACTTTAAATGAGGTCTGGAGTAGTCTGTTGGTGATCCTGTGCTATTTCCTTTAATTTGGGGGCAAGCTGTTAAACTTACTATGAACTTTTAAAAGTAAAAACTTTTACTTAGAAATGATAAAAGTTTGGTATGGTAAATATTTCATTTTCAGAGATCATTTTGTTCATTGTGTTAATATTAAAACTAGGAAAACTGAAAGGCTAGAAAGACTAAATTAATTGTATGAGGGTTTGGTTCGGAGTAAATGATTAGGAGAACTTGAAACTTGTCTTCTATATAACTTCTTTTATTTTTTTATATAACTTTCAAATAATGCTTCTGAACATTTGTGTATAGAATTTTTGTGTTTATTTTTCTTGAAAAAAATATACACTTGGGAAGAAAGTTGCTAGATCTTGTGGTAAGCTGTTTTTACTCATAAAATTTCAATATTATTTTACTAAAATTCATACACCAGAAAGATATCTACATTTTGCCAAATATTTTCAGAACTAAATTTCTTATTTGTTTTTAAAAATAAAACTGTAGTTCATGTGGTTACTTCTATTTGAGGAGAAATATAGCAATGCATTTAAAGTCTAAAGTCAGAGAGGTAGTACATATTTAGGATTTGAACTAAGGTATTTTAAATCAAGGTCATTTAGATTTTTATAACAGTGTTTTCTAAAAACAGAAATTATGTAAAACATGTTTGGAACTTGAGAAATACAATAATATAACAACATTAGATTAAATTTTATACGTTTACAAATCCCTTGGTATTTTGTTTTTCTGCTTATGAACATTATAAGTACATCCTTATCGATCTCCATATTTATAAAGAAAAACAAGAAAGGAAGAAAGTTCTGGAATAGATTAATTTTGTTTTTAGATAGACAGCTAACTTTGAAATCTAATGTAAATTTTAAAAAATGCTTGAAAACACAATACTGTCTTTGAAATATTGCATTCTCCAAAGCAATACTGGTTAAAAACACAGTTTATAAGATCAGTGTAGCATTTTTTTCATAGATGGGGAATATTGCACAAAGCGTAGCTTCTCAGTAGAAAAGTTAGGTGTAGGTTTGTTTTCTTGTTACACTTCCTCCCTATGCAAATAATCTAGTATTTTTTCTACTCACTTGGTGCCTTGTACCTTTTTAATAATGATAGTTGGTGCTCAGCATCTTGTGGAAATCAAATTTGAACTCAAAGATAGGAAGTCACCTTCCCAATTTTCTCAAGGATAATAGTTTTCAAGAGGAACAAACAAAACAAAAGGGGAACCTTGATATATCCTGTAAGACTCATTTACCAAGCTGATCTCTTCTTGGTCAAAGTGAAGATGACCTTACACTTCCAGTAAGATGTAAACTGTCCTTCAAACACACTATATAGATGGTTTTCTAACAACTATATGTGATAGCATGGGTTAATGCTGAAATAGAATTACAGACATAGCACTATCAAAACTTATCTGATGATTAGTGATGATTAATAAGTACTTATATCCCATGAAATTAGATTGATCTCTGATACACAACATGTTTGGGGGAACAATATTGCCTTTAGTTATTAATATGTACAAATTACTTAAATGATTATATGGTATAAAATTACACATTACTAATTTTTGAAAAATTTCTTAAGATCATTTTACTCAGCCTATTTTGAAGCACTTTCTGAAGAACAATTATTAGATTAAGTTTTGTCTCATTTTCAATGACTATTAAAGTATGTGGCAATTTGGGCAAGCTCAGCATAATATAACAGTTTTGAGAGCATATCAACATTTCTTTACATTTATTTCTATGTATTATTGGCTAGATTTCAAGGAATATTAAGTCATCCGACAGCCAAAGCATAAGAAAGTATCTTGGTACTTGACCAGGTCCAAGATGGCATTAGGATAAAAACATAGCTCTTTAAAAAGTTAGAGCATAATTAGAGATTAGGCATTGAAGTTTTAGCATTAGAATGTATGAGCACTAAGTACTGTAAGGCTTACATGTGTGTATAATTTCTGGTATCTATATTTAAAGATTATGTAGTCCACATGGGTTTTCAGATAGAGTTCATGAAAGACACACACACACACACACACACACACACACACACACACAGAGACAGAGAGACATAGACATAGACAGAAAAAATCCACTTTTAATTTTCTTAATACAATCTGAATAGGAAATTGTTATAATCTCCCTAGGTAATTCAACAATAGTATTTGAACCATGTGCAGATATAAGATTTTCCAGATGAGGCATTTTATTAAATTTAGGTCACTCTCACTGGTTCCTATGAAGGCAGGATAACCAAGGATTAAGACAATGGTGCTTTTTGAATTTGGCTTGGTTTCTGAGCCAAATTCATTATGGGGAAAAAAGAGTATATTTGAAAGGAATGCGATTGTCTTTTATGATGGGAAAACTAATGCTTTAAAAATATTTCCAAACTGAAGAATATCAAATGGCTGAGAAACATCTAAAGAAGTGCTTGACATCATTAGCCATCAGGGAAATGCAAATCAAAACAACCCTGAGATTCCAGCTCACATCAACCAGAATGGCTAAGATCAAAAATTCAGATGACAGCAGATGCTGGCAAGGATGCAGAGAAAAAGGAACACTTCTCCCCTGTTGGTGTGGTTGTAAACTGGTACAACAACTCTGGAAATCAGTGTGGTGATTCCTCAGAAAATTGGACATAGTGCTACCTGAAGACCCAGTTATTCCACTTCTGGGCATATACCCCAGAGAAGCTGTAACATACAACAAAGACACATGAATGACAATGTTCATAGCAGCCCTATTTATAATAGCTAGAAGCTGGAAAGAACCCAGATGTTCTTTAGGAGATGAATGGATACAAAAATTCTGGTATATTTACACAATGGAGTACTAGTCAGCTATCAGAAACAATGACTTTATGAAATTCTTAAGAAAATGGATGCATCTAGAGAATATCATCCTGAGTGAGGTAACCCAGTCACAAAAGAACAGACATAATATGCAGTCACTGATAAGTTCAAGAAAATCAAATGCCAAAAAAAAAAAAAAAAAAGTAAAATGAATAAACATGCTTCAACTTTACACACCAAGAAAACCTTGACTATTTCTAGGCTCCATCTTGCTTTATATGTACTTTAGACTCATTGTAACTAATAAGATTTTAATACATACTATCAAACCTTTAAGAAAATCAAGTACTGACAAAAATGTATTCATATACTGTTATGAAAAAAATGCTTAAAACCTGTACATTTATCTTTGTTTTTTTTAAAAATAAAGTTGTTTAATTAAAAAAATATTTTCTCTGCCTGGTCAGCTTACTTTTACCCCTGTCCCCCAATGTATTATTATCAGTCACAAATGTGCTTCTACTAAACTGGACCCTGAGGTATCACACATCAGCAACCTTTTACCTAGACTTCGGAAGCTTATTTTTTGTCTTGTGGTAAAAGATGATATAAAATCAATCTGTAATCTTACTACTGTGCTATCAAAGAATAATGTTCTTTACATGTATGTGTGGTGTTGATTTGAGATGAAGAAAATACAAAATTGGTACATGAATTTCTAAGTAGAAAGGTCATGGGAAGAACAATATTATCAACCAACCAAACCCTCCAGAGCTCTCAGGTACTAAAACACCAGCCAGTGAGTTCACATGGAGAAACCATGGCTTCATTTACATATGTAACATTGTTTGGTATCAAAGGGAGAAGAGGCTTTTGGTTCAGTGAAGGTACATTTTTCCAGAGTAGAGTAATGTCAAGGCACTGAGGTAAAGAGTGTGGTTGGAATAAGATGCACCTTCATGGAAGGAAGGAGAGGAGGAAATTAATAGGAGGGAGGAAAAGGGGAATAACATATTTTTTTTTGAATGGCTGAGAAGCACCTAAAGAAATCTTTGGTATTTAAAAATCATTATGTTTAATCTTTTTTTTCCTTTATTTTTAAACAACTTCATTTTAAAAAACAAAAATAAATGAACAACTTTTAAGCATTTTAATAAAATCATATGAATACAATTTTGTCAGTGCTTGGCCTTTTTTTTTCCCCCAAAGGTTTGATAGTGTGCATTAAGGTCTTACTAGTTAAAATGAGCAAAAAGTACATGTAAAACAAGATGTAAGTCGGAATTAGTCAAAGTTTGCTTGATGTGTAAGGATTGAGCATAATGTTTTTTTTTCTTTTTTTGAACTTCATATAGTCTGTGAGTTGTTTCTGGGGCGTTCAGAGCTTTCTGGGGTTAGTATCCCATTATCAGTGACTGCATATTATGTCTGTTCTTTTGTGACTGGGTTATCTCACTCGGGATGATATTCTCTAGATGCAACCATTTTCTTAAGAATTTTGTTAAGTCATTGTTCCTGATAGCTGAGTAGTACTCCATTGTGTAAATGTACCACAATTTTTGTATCCATTCATCTACTGAAGGACATCTGGGTTCTTTCCAGCTCTGGCTAGTATAAATAGAGCTGCTATAAACATTGTGGTGCATGCGTCTTTGTTGTATATTGGAGTGCTTCTGGGGTATATGCCCAGAAGTGGAATAGCTGGATCTTCAGGTATTTCTATGTCCAATTTTCTGAGGAGTCGCCAGACTGATTGTATGAGTTTACAACCCCAACAACAGTGGAGAAGTGTTCTTCTTTCTCCACAACCTTGCCAGCATCTGCTGTCATCTGAGTTTTGAATCTTGGCCTGTCTGACTGGTGTGAGGTGAAATCTCAGGGTTGTTTTGATTTGCATTTCCCTGAATAATATTTTAATATTAATACATAGAATATCCAGTTTAAAAAAGAGAAGGGTCATAACACACATTATGGTGAGCATTACAATGAGTGTGCATTGATAGCACTGAGTTGCACCATTTATGCTGTATTTATTTTCATTTCCCCAGACATTTGGCTCAATTTCTTGGATTTAGATTCATATCGAAAGCAGTGTTTGTATGGATATTATGTAATATATTGTATGCATTTTCATAGTAAATCTATGAAGCAGAATGTTTAATTTTCTTTTGACAATCAGTCATGTCCAAGGATGCTTCCTCTCTCTCGGGAGCACAGAGGTTAAAAAATTGGTGTGCTGTATCAGACATATGAAAGAATCATGATGAAGGAATATAAATATGATAATAAAGACAGTGGGAATGTGTGCATTAGTTTCCTTTACTCTTACTTACTATTCTTCACTAAATACATGCATGTATTGGTTAATCTTTTATTGTCATTGCTTAGCTCTGCTTGTAGTGATACCAGAGAAAACTTGTCAAACAAACAAACTTTTTGTGAGGTTACTCTTGCCTCTTAACACTGTTATGTACTTGAGCTGGTCGGTGAGTGTACTACACCTTCTGTTCATGTGTGGTGTCTGTTTTCAGAAAGAACTGGTCTGCAGCTACTGATTTGTATCAGGTATTTGCCATGGGACTAAGCTGCTGATATCCTGACTAGCCCCCAAAGAAAAGGCCAAATTCTCTCATATTCTAGTAACATTCCTCTTCCACTACTTGTGGATGGTAGGCTACAGGAGAGGTTGAACCCTTATTAAACTAGGTAAAAAAAATACACCTAAATATCTATCACTGTCTGTCTTCTGTCTGCCTGTTTGTCTGCCTGCCTGCCTGCTGCCTATCTATCTATCTATCTATCTATCTATCTATCTATCTATCTATCTATCTATTTATCTATTTATTTATCTATATATCCATCCATCCACCTATCTCTATATATGTATTTATCATTTGATTCCATAGTGTTCATTAAGATTATTACAGAAGTGAAAAAAAAAAAATCCAAATCTCAAAAAAAAAAAAAAATCACACATCAACTAGTGTAATTTTCTAGGGGGAAGATTCATGCTTTTGGGTTTTTTTTTGTTTGTTTGTTTCTTTTTTTTAATTGAATTTTTAAATATAATTTTCTGAACAAAACACCAATGCCTCAAGCTCTAAGGTCAAAGATTAACAAATGGGACTTAATGAGATTGCAAAGTTTCTGTAAGGCTAAGGACATCGTCAAGAAAACAAAACGGCAGCCTACAGAATGGGAAAAGATCTTTACCAACTCCACATCAGATAGAGGCCTAATATCCAAGGTATACAAAGAACTCAAAAAGCTAGACACCAGAGAATCAAACAACCCTATTAAAAATGGGGTACAGAGCTAAACAAAACATTCTCAATTGAGGAATATTGAATGGCTGAGAAACATCTGAGGAAGTGCTCAACATCCTTAGCTATCAGGGAAATGCAAATCAAAACAACCCTGAGATTCCACCTCATACTGGTCAGATTGGCCAAGATCCAAAACTCAGATGACAGAAGATGCTGACGAGGTTGTGGAGAAAGAAGAACACTTCTGCACTGTTGGTGGGGTGGTAAACTGATACAACCACTCTGGAAATCAGTCTGGTGATACCTCAGAAAATTGGACATAGTATTACCTGAAGATACAGCTATTCCACTTTTAGGCATATACCCCAGAGACAGTCCAATATACAACAAAGATACTTGCACCATAATGTTCATAGCAGCTCTATTTATAATAGCTAGAAGCTGGAAAGAACCCAGATATCCTTCAGTAGATGAATAGATACAAAAATTGTGGTACATTTACACAATGGAGTCCTACTCAGCTATCAGAAACAACTACTTAACCAAATTCTTAAGAAAATGGCTTAATGAGTGCCCCAGAAACAAAAACGTTGACTAATTCCAGGTTACACCCTGTTTTACATGTACTTTTTGCTCATTGTAACTAGTAAGACCTTAATGCAGAGTATCAAACCTTAAAAAAAAGAAAAAAAAAAAAAAAAGCCAAGCACCGACACATGTATTTCTATACATTTATGCAAAAATGTTCAGAACCAACTAGAATTAATAGATATATACAGAACATACTATCCTAAAGTAAAAGAATACACCTTCTTCTCACCACCCCATGGCACGTTCTCGAAAATTGACCACATAATTGGAAACAGAACGAGCCTTCATCGATATAAGAAGATTGAAATACTGCCATGCATCCTCTCAGATCACCATGGTCTACTTCTGGTCTTTAACAACAACAAAGACAACAAAATGCCCACATACACATGGAAACTAAACAACACTCTGTTAAAGGATAGCAGGGTCAAAGAAGAAATAAAGAAAGAAATTAAGGATTTTCTAGAATTCAACGAAAATGAAAACACAACATACCCAAACCTATGGGATGCAATGAAAGCAGTATTGAGAGGAAAACTCATTGCCCTAAGTGCTTCCAAGAAGAAACTGGAGAGAGCTCACATCAGCAACCTGACAGCACAGCTAAAAGCACTAGAACAAAAGGAAGTAGATATACCCAAAAAGAGTAGACGGAAAGAAATAATCAAAATTAGGGCAGAAATAGACCAAATAGAAACAAAAAAAAAACATTGAAAAAATCAACAAAACAAAGAGTTGGTTCTTTGAGAAAATCAACAAGATTGATAAACCCCTAGCCAGACTAACTAAAGGGCAAAGAGAGAGTATCCAAATTAACAAAATCAGAAAGGAAAGTGGTGACATAACAACTGAAACTAAGGAAATTCAAGAAATCATCAGATCCTACTACAAAAACTTATACTCCACAAAATTGGAAAATCTGGAGGAAATGGACGAATTCCTAGACAGATACAAGGTCCCAAAGTTGAACCAGGACCAAGTAAACCATCTAAATAACCCTATAACACCTAAAGAAATAGAAGAAGTCATCAAAAGCCTCCAAACCAAAAAAAGCCCAGGTCCAGACGGGTTCAGTGCAGAATTTTATCAGACATTTATTGGGTATATAACACCAATATTCGCCAAGCTATTCCAAAAGATAGAATCAGATGGAATATTACCCAACTCATTTTTTGAGGCTACAATAACCCTCGTACCTAAGCCACACAAAGACCCTACAAGGAAAGAGAACTTCAGACCAATCTCACTTATGAACATTGATGCAAAAATACTCAACAAAATCCTTGCAAACCGAATCCAAGAACACATCAAAACCATCATTCATCATGACCAAGTAGGCTTCATCCCTGGGATGCAGGGATGGTTTAACATAAGGAAATCCATCAATGTAATCCACCATATAAACAAACTTAAAGACCAAAATCACATGGTCATCTCACTAGAAGCTGAGAAAGCATTCGACAAAATCCAACACCCCTTCATGTTAAAAGTCCTGGAAAGAACAGGAATCCAAGGCCCATATTTAAACATAATGAAAGCAATATACAGCAAACCAACAGCCAACATCAAACTTAATGGCGAGAAACTTGAAGCAATCCCACTAAATTCAGGGACTCGACAAGGCTGCCCACTCTCTCCCTACCTATTCAACATAGTACTGGAAGTACTGGCTGGAGCAATTAGACAGCAAAAGGAGATCAAGGGGATACAAATCGGAAAGGAAGAGATAAAAACATCACTCTTTGCTGATGACATGATAGTGTACTTGAGTGACCCCAAAAATTCCACCAGAGAACTCCTACAGCTGATAAACAAATTCAGCAAAGTGGCTGGATACAAAATTAACTCAAACAAATCAGTAGCCTTCCTATACTCAAAGGACAAACATGTGGAGAAAGAAATTAGGGAAAAGGTACCCTTCACAATAGTTACAAAAACTATGAAATACCTTGGTGTGACTCTAACTAAGGAAGTGAAGGACCTGTATGACAAGAACTTCAAACCTCTAAAGAAAGAAATTGAGGAGGATCTCAGAAAATGGAAAGATCTCCCATGCTCATGGATTGGAAAGATCAACATCTTAAAAATCGCCATCCTACCAAAAGCAATCTACAGATTCAATGCAATCCCCATCAAAATTCCAACCCAGTTCTTCATGGAATTGGAAAGATCAATGTGCAATTTCATATGGAATAACAAAAGACCTAGAATAGCGAAATCCATCCTCAACAACAACAAAAAAAAAAAAAAAAATCTGCGGGAATCACTATCCCTGATCTCAAGCTATATTACAAGGCAATTGTGCTGAAAACTGCATGGTACTGGTACAGAAATAGGCAAGTGGATCAATGGAATAGAATAGAAGATCCAGAAATGAGCCCTCATGTATATGGTCACCTGATTTTTGACAAAGAAGCAGTAAACATTCAATGGAAAAAGGACAGCCTATTCAACAAATGGTGCTGGTCCAACTGGCACTCAACATGCAAAAGAATGAAAATAGACCCGTTCTTATCTCCTTGTACAAAGCTCAAGTGTAAGTGGATTAAAGATCTCCACATTAAACCAGATACACTGGAACTATTAGATGAGAAAGTAGGGAAAACCTTAGAACACATAGGCACAGGAGAAAATTTCCTGAACAAAACACCAATGGCTCAAGCTCTAAGGTCAAAGATTAACAAATGGGACTTAATGAGATTGCAAAGTTTCTGTAAGGCTAAAGACATCGTCAAGAAAACAAAACGGCAACCAACAGAATGGGAAAAGATCTTTACCAACACCACATCAGATAGAGGCCTTATATCCAAGGTGTACAAGGAACTCAAAAAGCTAGACACCAGAGAATCAAATAACCCTATTAAAAAATGGGGTACAGAGCTAAACAAATCATTTTCAGTTGAGGAACACCGAATGGCCGAGAAACATCTGAGGAAGTACTCGACATCCTTAGCCATCAGGGAAATGCAAATCAAAACAACCCTAAGATTCCACCTCACACCAGTCAGATTGGCCAAGATCCAAAACTCAGATGACAGCAGATGCTGGCGAGGCTGCGGAGAAATAGGAACACTTGTTCACTGTTGGTGGGGTTGCAAGCTAATACAACCACTCTGGAAATCTGTCTGGCGATACCTTAGAAAATTGGATATAGTACTACCTGAAGACCCAGCTATTCCACTTCTAGGCATATACCCCAGAGACACTTTAATACACAACAAAGATATATGCACCACAATGTTCATAGCGGCTCTATTTATAATAGCCAGAAGCTGGAAGGAACCCAGATGTCCTTCAGAAGACGAATTGATACAAAAATTGTGGTACATATACACAATGGAATACTACTCAGCCGCCAGAAACAATGACTTAACCAAATTCTTAAGAAAATGGCTGCATCTAGAGAAGATCATCCTGAGTGAGATAACCCAGTCACAAAAGAACAGACATAATATGCAGTCACTGATAGTGGGATGCTAACCCCAGAGGCTTACACTCCCCCAGAAACAACTCACAGACTGTATGAAGTCCAAGAAATAAAGAAAACAAAAACTATACATATATTCACAAAACAAGAGGACTTTGACTATTTCCATGTTGCGTTTTGTTTTGCATGTACTTTACGCTTATTTCAACTAGTAAGTTTTCAATGCATACTGTCAAGCCCTTGAAAAAAATCAAGTACTGACTAAAAAACATATTCACATGGTTTTATGTAAAATTTATTTTAATGTCTGAAAAAACAGTACTGACAAAAAGGTATAATTTTAAGCAAAAATGTTTAAAATCTTTAAAAAAAATAATCAGCTTTTAGTCTTTTGTGTAGATGGAAATATCTCAAGAAACACTTCTTGTTATGATTAATAATTTGAGTCTAATTTGTAACAAATAAGAGACCAATGTATTTTCCATGTATTTTCATGTTAAAAAAAAATAAATCTTGTTTTGAAGAAAAAAAAAAAGGTTAAAACAGATAACTCATTATTTGTAAAATATGCTTGTGATTCTGTGCATAAGAAGCTTTTATTTTATGTAATGAACTGATGGTTTTTACTGGATTATGAAAATACTTTGTTTCCCAGCAATCTGTATTTTGTTTTCATCAAGATACTTGATATGTTTAATGGGTGTTTAAGTAAAGCAAAGGTAATATGAGTTCACATCTTTGGACAAAGCAGCAAGTAGAACACAAGGGTAGGTGGCATCAACGCAGAGCGCCCCGGGCTTCAGGAGTTTGGATTGTAATTTTCTTTGCCAAGGATCTTCCCTAACAATTAAATAAAAATAAATCATAAAAAAAAATGTTCAAATTTTTTTTCTTTTATCTTTCTTTTTTAAAATAAAGTTTTAAAAAAAGGACAACTTTATTTTATCAAACAATGGTAAATGTACATATTTTAAGCATTTTTGCATGAAAGTATATGAATACATTTTTGTCAGTACTTGATTTTTTTAAAGATTTGATAGTATGCATTAAAATCTTACTAGTTACAATGAGCATAAAGTACATGTAAACAAGATATAACCTGGAAATAGTCATAGTTTTCTTGGTGTGTAAAACTTAAGCATAATGGTTTTTCATTTTCTTTCTGCCTTTGTTTTTCTTTAACTTCATATAGTCTGTGAGTTATTTCTGGGGTGTCCAAAGCTTTCTGCAGTTAGTATCCAATTATCAGTGACTGCATATTTTGTCTTTTCTTATGTGACTGGGTTACTTGACTCAGGATGATATTTTCTAGATGTATACATTTTCTTAAGAATTTCATAAAGTCATTGTTTTTGGTAGCTGAGTAGTACTCCATTGTGTCAATTACCACAATTTTTTTATACATTCATCTCCTGAAGGACATCTGGGTTCTTTTCAGCTTCTGGCTATTATAAATAGGGCTGCTATGAACATTGTGGTTGATGTATCTTTGTTGTATGTTGGAGCGTCTCTGGGGTAAATGCCCAGAAGTGGAATAACTGGGTTTTCAGGTAGTACTATATCCAATTTTCTGACAGACTGATTTCCAGCATGGTATTTTTGGGTTTTGTTTTGTTTTGTTTTTTCACTTTAATGAACCTTGTGGTCTTCATCTGTGGAAATTCTACTATTTTTACTTGTTTTTCACCTTGACAAACTTTTAAATAGATATCTGCCTGTGTTCCATTATAATTTTATGGGGTCAATAAAACTGAAAACTAAATTGTCTTATTCAGGGTTTGTATTTCTACACAAAACACCATGACCAAGGAACAAATTGGAATGGAAAGGGTATATTCAGCTTACACTTCCATATTTTTGTTCATCACCAAAGGATTTAAGGTCAAGTACTCACACTGGGCAGGAGCTGATATAGATGCCACAGAGGAATGCTGCTTACTGGTTTGCTTACCCTGGCTTGCTCATCTTGCTTTCTTATAGAACACAGGACCATCAGCCCAGAGGTCACACATCCTACAATGGGCCTTTCTGCATTTGATCACTAACTGAGAAATTCCTTACACCTAGTTATCATAGAAGCATTTCCTCAAGGGAGGCTCCTTTCTCTGTGACATCTCCAGCTTGTATCCAGTTATCAAACATTATCAGAAAGTATCATCGACCCCTATTCAACTTGACACACAAACACATCACTATTAAGGCTCAACTCTTATTTTCTTCTTCATCCCCACAGTCTTTACACATTCTTACATATTAAAATTGCAATATCTTTAAAATATCCAATCTATTTGAAATTCAATGTCGTTTAAAATTCAAAATCTTTTAACTATGGTCTCCACTAAGGTACCCTCTTCCTTCAAGGGGAAAAAATAAAAGGGTACAATCACAAACAAAAACAAAATTAAACTCTAACTGTCCAGTGTCTAGAATTCACTCATGATCTTCTGGGGTCCTCCAAAGGGCTGCTATCATTTCTCCAACTCTGCCGTCTGTAGCACTCTAAGCTCAGGTTGATCCATTCCATTAACACTGCTGATTTTGGTGATCATTCCATGGTGATGGCATCACAAATATACTGCGGTCTTCTGGTGCAACCAGGCTTCACTAATAGCAGCTCATAGGCTCTACGATCATTGATAGCAGCTCTCAGAAATTATCTCACATTTTGATTTCATCAATCACAGAAGGTAATATTTTGGTTATCTTAGCTGACTTAGCAATTTTCGGGCCTGTAATTTACTATATTTAATATTTTTGTTCTTCAATTTCTAGAAAAAAATATCCACAGTGCATAGATGTATTGAATGAAGGGATGAGTTCAGAACCTGGAAAGTCTTGAGGAAATGAAGGAAATTCTTTGAAAAAATTCCTACTGTAAAATTTCCTTCCCAGCTATTCCTCATCTTAAATAAATATGGTGAACTTAATTCTAAAGAGCCGCATCAATTTTATATTTTCTTATATGATTGCCTATATATTGTCCTCTATGCTTCTCAAAATTCAGCATTACATTTTGGACAGGATGAGATCACATTTCAGCTCTTTGCATTTTTTGTTTATTCATCCCATTAAACTGCTGGTATTCTTTCTTTTCTATAGCAATGGTGTACATTATTTTTTCTCAAAAAATTACCAAATGCTCTTGTTTAAAGAAGAAAATATTCACAACCTTCTGTATAGCTGAAAGTGGTTCTGACTATCTAGTGATTACCTAATTTCCATGACTTGCACAGTTTTAGAGGCAAATACCTACTTGTGTCTCAAAATTTAACCTGGTTTAAACCATTTCAGGTTGAAAGACTGGTGAATTACTGAGTTTATTCAACCAGCATAAATAAAGCATAAAATGGATAAGTATATATAATTCCTTTCACTCAATGCACTGTCTTCATATTCATGAAGATATATTTTATTCTAAACATGAAGCTGATCTTATGTTATTCAATGTCAGAATCTCTGATTATTCGAGGGCATATTTATTTATTTATTTATTTATTTATTTATTTATTTATTTATCTCTTTATTTGCTAGTCATTGTACCTTCCTCAAAAAATTTGACATAGTATTACCTGAGGACCCAGCTATACCACTCCTGGGTATATGCCCAAAGGATGCTCCAACATATAACAAAGACTAATGCTCCACTGTGTTAATAGCAGCCTTATTTATAATAGCCGGAAGTTGGAAAGAATCCAGATGTCCTTCAGTGGAAGAATAGATACAGAAAATGTGGTACATTTACACAATAAAATACTACTCAACTATTCAAAACAATAACTTCATGAAATTCTTAGGAAAATGGATGGAAGTAGAAAATATAATCCTGAGTGAGGTAATCCAGTCATAAAATATCACATATGTTATTTACTTACTGATAAGCGGATATTAGCCTCAAAGCTTGGAATACCCAAGAAGCAATTCACAGACCAAATGAAGCTAAAGAAGGATGACCAAATGTGTGTGTGAATGAACAGTCTTTCTAAAAGAAGAAACAAAATAATCAATGGAAGAATTACAAGAACAAAATGTGGAACAGAGACTGAAGGAAAGGCCATCCATAGACTCACCCACCTGGGGACCCATCACATATACAGAAACCAAAACAAGACATTATGGTGGATGCCCAGAAGTGCTTGCTGACAGAAGCCTGATAAAGCTTTCTCCTGAGATGCTCTGCCAGAGCCTAACATATAGAGAGATGGATGCTCACAGCCATCCATTGGACTGAGCACTGGGTCCCCAATGGAGGAGTTAGAAAAAGTACTGAATGAGATGAAGGGGTTTGAAACCCAAAGAAAGAACAACAATATCAACAAATCAGCCCCCCCCCCAGTCCAGATCTTCTGTGGACTATACCATCAACCAAAGAGTGCACGTGGAGCAACCCATGGCTCCAGTTGTATATGTATCAGTGGATGGCCTAGTTAGACACCAATGACAAAAGAGGTCCTTGGTCCTGAGAAGACTCGAAACTGGGAAATAGGATAACATTTGAAATGTAAATGAATTATTCAATAAGAAATGACATCTAATAAAGATATAAAAAGAACAAGAGTCGGTTGGAAGACTGGTGATATTTGATGTCAGTACCATCAGCTGTATTACTCAAAGGAATACAGTGATGTTGGAAGTTGCTGGAAACCTAATGAGCCTTGTGAATTAACTAGGTATGATTATATTTTTAATGTTATGACCATGTTATTAAAATGGCTACTCCTGGGATTAAATATTACATGCTTTTGCTTGTGTAAGTCGATTTGATAAGTCAATCATTTGTACTCCTAAATATACCATATTACACACACCATGAGGCTATGAATTCTTTTTGAAATGAAGGCAAGCATTGTAGAAGGCAGTGGTCCTTGAACTCCAGCTTGCAGCAGAATCATCTGAAGAGATGTATAAGAACAAAGTTTGCTGAACCTGCCACAGAGGCTGTAATTGCAGAGGCATAGCATGGTTATGCAAATGCACACTGACTTACTTATTCTTAGAAACTGATGTTAGGGGCCACAGTTGGAGAATCCCTGGTATAGAGAAAAAATCAAGTACTTGGTCTTATACCTTTCGTTTAAATTTTTGTAATCTGCAAATATGAAAAGTGTAGATATGGGGAAAGTTCCCTATAGCTTTAGTTCTGTTCTAAAGTTTTCATTCACAAATGGCCTGTCAGTTTGTTATGTGATCAGCTCTTTAAATATTGATGAGCCTTTTTCCCCTCACTACTGTTCTTGGCTGAGCCAGCTTGGAACTGTAAGCAAATCATTGTGTCAGTCATTATGAGCTGTGCAAGGCATTCTTTTTCTTTCTCTATGCCTGCCTCTAATAATTTCCTGTAAAACTTGCTGCTTCTCTCTGTGGGGGATAGCAGCAGCTCAGGTCATCCATCAAAATGGCACTCTTTGTCAGCAGCTTCTCAGATGATAGAAGTTGATTCTCATATGGAATAACTATCAGAAAACCACAAAGAGGAAGTCACAGTTGTCAACTTGGGTCATAAAGCAAAGGAAACCTCCTTGAGCCTTCTAGTACCTGCCAAGGCTCATATTAAAGAGACAGTGGATGGAATTCCAACACAGCGAAAAACAGCCATTTATGTGGCTTTCACTATGAAAATGCATACCAGAGAGTAGTGTGAATGATAGCCACTATGGCAGAAATCATGTTATCTTTTCTAAAGGTTTTCCTGCGGCATTTCACTACAGATGGTTTACATGTGCAGATCCAGTTGGGAGTCTAGCCCTATTCCAAAGTTGATGGATTTTGTTGTGTTAAAGGTAATCAAATTATGGTTGTCAGCATTTACAGCTTCCTATGAAATAACAATAATTTTAAAGCATCAAATATTTGTTTTTCTTAAATTTTGTAAATAAGGACAGTTTCATGTATTATACTTTAATGATTTAAATAGAATAAAATTACTTTCTTGAATTCTTGGCTTTTGTGACTCTTTGATGTATTAAGAAAGTCATCATTAAAGATCAATTACAGAAAAAGAAAAACAAATATCGACTGCCTTTATTTTTGAACTTTATGGCAAATATTGTTTGTAGCATGTTAATAAAATAACGTGGATGTGTTACATGAAAATAACATTTAAAAATGAAAAGGCCTACTGCAAAAACACAGTTCTAACAATATGGTTAAATTGCTAATACTGAGAAGATCATATTTAGATTTGAAAGAATTCAATTTAAAAACATAAACATACTACTGAATCTTTAGTCTTCACAATAATATGTTCATGTGTAGAATAAACA
Source organism: Micromys minutus (assembly GCF_963924665.1). Classification (NCBI taxonomy): domain Eukaryota; kingdom Metazoa; phylum Chordata; class Mammalia; order Rodentia; family Muridae; genus Micromys; species Micromys minutus. The sequence continues at coordinate 208,667,939 of NC_137969.1, read as the reverse complement.
TCTTGCTCTTTATAAAAATATTTTTTGGATATTCTCTGTATTTATATTTCAAATGTGATCTCACACCTCTTCCTCCATCTCCCCTGCCTCTTCACTTACTTCCATTGAATGTACTCCCACTCCCAATCCCCCTCTCCTCCTCAGTGCCTTGACATTCCTCTACTCTGGGAAAACACACCTTCACTGGACAAGAGGACACTTATCCCACTGCTGCCAGACAATGCTATCCTCTGCTATATATGCAACTGGAGCCATGGGTCTCTTCATGTGTGCTTAATGGTTGGGATTTAAGTTCATGGGAGTTATGGACCGTTTGGTTGGTTAATAATGTAGTTTTTCCCAAGAGGTTGCAAACCCTTTGAACTCATGAGTTAAGAAGTCTTTATTTAGCTATGCTCTTCAGTTTTAATAGGATTATTTGATTCTCTAGAGTCTATCTTCTTGAGTTCTTTGTATATAGTGTATAATAGCCCTCTATCAGGCACAGGATTGTCAAAGATCATCTCCGAATCTGTTGGCTGTCATTTTGTCTTCTTTACAGTGTCCTTAGCCTTACAGAAACTTTTCAATTTCCTGAGGTCTTATTTGTCAATTTTTAATCTTAATTTCCCCCTGTGTTTATGAGTTTTATACTCTTCCTCATATTATCTTCTATTAGTTTCAGTGTACCTGGTTTAATGTGGGGGGTCTTTGATCCACTTGCACGTGAGTTTTGTACAAAGAGATAAGAATAAATCAATTTGCATTTTTCTACATACTGATTGGCAATTGAACCAACATCATTTGATGAAGAAGCTGTCCTTTTTTTTTGAATATTTCAGAACCTTGTCAAAATCAGGTGACTGTAGTGTGTGGATTCATTTCTGGGTCTTCAATTTTGTTTCATTGATATATCTGCCTATCTCTGTACCAATACAATTTGCTCTTTTTAACTTGATAAAGAATTGAGCTTGAATCTTCATGGGCATTGCATTGAAGAACCTGTAGAATACTTTTGAGAAGATTGCCATTTTTACAATGTTGATCCTTCCAATTCATGAGCATTGGAGATCTTTCAATCTTCTGAGAACTTTATCTAAAGCCTTTTTCAGAGATTTGACCTTTTTGTCATACAGATCTTTCACTTGCTTAGTTAAAAGCACACCAAAGAATTTCATGTTGTTTGTGAATACTGTGAATGGTGTATTTTCCCTAATTACTTTCTCAACACATTTATTCATTGAGTAGAGCAAGACTACTGATTTGTTTGAGTTAATTCTATAACCAACAAATTTTCTAAAGTTGTTTATCATCTGTAAGAGTTTTTTGGGGGAAATTGTTGGGTTCACTTAAGTATACTGTTCTATCATCTGCAAATTGTGATATTATGACTTCTTCCTTTCTGATTTATATTCCTTTGACTTCCTTTTGCTGATTAATTGCTCTGGTGAGAAATTAAAGTACTTTGTTGAATAGGGAGGGAGAGAGTGGGCAGTTTACTCCATGATTTTATGGGATTGCTTCAAGTTTCTCACTATTTAGTTTGATTTGGCTACTGCTTTTCTGCATACTGCTTTCACTATGATTAGATATGGGCTTTGAATTCCTGATCTTTCCAAGACTTATTACATGAAGGTGTGATGAATTTTGTCAAAATCTTTCTCGGCATCTAGTGAGATGATAATCTGTTTCTTTTTTTTTTTTGATTTTGTTTATTTAATTATGTTGATGGATTTCCATATATTTAGCCATCTTTGCATCCCTGGAAAGAAGCCTACTTGATCATGGTCTACTCAGCTATGAGAAAAAATGACTTCATGAAATTTATAGGTAAATGGATGAAAGTAGAGCATATCATCCTTAGTGAGGTAACCAGTCAAAAACAACAACAACAACAACAAAAACACTCATGGTATGCACTCACTGATAAACAGATACTAGCCCCAGAAATCTCTGCATACCCAATACCCAAGAAACAGTTCACAGAAATTACGAAGTTCAAAAAAAAGGAAGGCTAAAATGGGGATGTTTCAGTTCTTCTTAAAAAAGAGAACAAAACTCTTATGGGAGGAAATGCAAGGTCAAATAGAGAAACAGGGATTGAAGAAAAGATCACTCAGAAGCTGCATCACCTGCAGATCCACCACATATGCCATCACCAAATCCAAGTCCTATAGCTGATCCCAAAAAAGCGCTTACTAGCAGGAACCAGACAGAGATGCCCACTCACTGACTATGGTAGAGTCATAGAGATACAGCTAAACATGTTTGCAGCTAACCATTGTTCTGAACTCCGGGATACCAATGATGTTGTGAAAAAAAGGACCTAAGGAGCTGAAAAGAGTTACAAACTGATGGGAAGTTAACAACATTATCAAGTAACCAAACCAACATTATCAAGCAACCAAATCTTACAAAATTTCCATGGAGTAAAACACCAACCTTTGTGCACCTTTTGAGAGACCTAATGATTCAGTTCAGTAGGTAGCTGAAGATAGCAGTGTCTGACATCAATGTGAGAAAAGACTTTTGTTCCAGAGAGGGGATGTTTTCCCAATGTAGGGGAATGCCAAGGCAGTGGGGTAGAGAGGGGGACCAGAAGGTAGGGCACCTTTGAGAAGGCAAATGGAGGGGAACAATTGGGATTCTGCTTCCACAGTGTGTCCACTGATGAGAGTGCCGTTTGGACGCATCTCACTATTGTTGTTTGTGGAGCAATTTATGCTTTGGGTTTTAGGTAAGGTTTCTTCTATGGATGTGTGTAACCTTGTATTTGGAGAATATATTAAGGCTTGAGAGTTCATCTTGATAGATTTTTTTCTGTGATGAGTGAATAGTGTCCTTCCTTATCATTTTTGATAACTTTTGGTTGAAAATACATTTTTTTCCTTATTAGAATGGCTACTGCAGCTTGTTTCTTGGGACCATTTTCTTCCAGCCCTTTTCTCTGAAGTAGTGTCTCTCTTCGTCATTGAGATGAGTTTTATTTATGAAGCAAATTGCTGGATCCTGTTTATGTATCCAGTCTTATATTCTATGTCTTTTTATTTCGGAGATTGAGTTTATTGAGAGTAAGAAATATTAAGAAATAGTGATGGTTGTTTCTTGTTATTTTTGTCGTTAGAGGCAGAATTGTGTTTGTGTGCCTTTTTTGTTTTTTGTTTTTTTTTTGTTTTTGTTTTGTTTTGTTTTATTGTAGGAGGATTATTTTCTTCCTCTTCCTATGGTGTAGTTTTCCTCCTTGTACTGGAGATTTCCATTTATTATCCTTTTTAGGGCTGAATTTCTGGACAGATATTGTGTAAATATGTTTTTTCCCTGGAATATCTTGGTTTTTCCATCTATGTTAATTGATAGTTTTGCTAGATATATTAACCTGGGCTGGCATTATTATGTTCTCTTATGGTCTGCATGACGCATGTCCAGGATCTTCTACCTTTGATATTCACTGTTGAGAAGTAAGGTGTAATTCTGTTTGGTCAGCCTTTATATGTTACTTGTCCTTTTTCCCTTACTGCTTTTAGTGATTTTTTTGTTTGTTGGTTTTGAGCATTCTGTGTTTTGACTATCATGTGTAAGGACAAGTTTCTTTTCTGGTACAATCTATTTGGAATTCTGTGGGCTCCTTTCATGTTCACAGTCACCTCACTGTTAACGTTAGGGATTTTTTCTTCTATGGTTTTGTTGAAGATATTTATTGGGCCTTTTATTTTGGAGTCTTTGCTCTCTCCTACACCTATTATCCTATGTTTGGTCTTCTAATTATTTCCTAGATATCCTGTATGTTTTTGTTTAGGAGTTTTTTAATTTTTGCATTTCTCTGACTATTCTGTCACTGTTTTCTATGTTGTCTTCTGCCCCTGAGATCATCTCTTTCTTCTGTTGTAATCTGTTGGTGATGTTTGCATCTATGACTCCTGATCTCTTTCTCAGATTTTCTATGTCCAGGGTTGTTTCCTTTTTTGATTTCTTTATCTTTTCTATTTCCATTTTTATTTCGATCACCTACTTGGTTGTGTTATCCTGTAGCTCTTTGTGTAATTTTTTGTTTTTTCTCTTTAAAGGCCTAACTTGTTTATGAGTGTTCTCCTGTAACTGTTTGGTTGTGTTTTCTTATTTTATATTATTGTTTTGTTTGTTTGTTCATTTTTGTTTTAGCTCTTTGAGTGTTATTTTTTGTTTCCACTTTAAGGACTTCTACTTATTTACATGTGTTCTCCTGTAATTTTTAAGAGATTTATTTGTGTGCTTCTCCCTATCATCATCATGAAGTATTTTTTTAAGTCCATATCTGTTTTTTTTTTTTTTTTTTTTTTTTTTTTTTTTTTAACTTTTGGTGTGTTCGGAAATTCACTACTAACTGTGGTGTGAAAACTGGGTGCAGATGTTGTCAGGTTTTCTTAGTTTCTCGTGCTTTCCTTCTTGGCATCTTGTTATCATGGGTGATCTTGTTGTCTCTTACTGTAGCTTGTTTTCCCTGTGGGTATGAAGGCCTGTGGGATCAGGAGGGAGATTGCTCCTGAGTGTTAGGTACTTTGTGGGCAGGTAGTGAATTCTGATGGTGGTGACATGTCTCTGTTTCAGTGGGCTGACCCATGGACTGTGGTGGGAAAGTGCTCCTGAGGCTCTTGTGGGCAGGCCACGGAGTCTTGATTGTGGTGACCAGGATCTCTCTCTTGGCCTGGACACATCCATTCTCACACAACACTGAGCTACCTGATCCCTGAAAGTTTCTGGCAGAGCTCACCTGTGGGCTCTGGTGGGTGAGTGCTTCTAAAAGTTTTTTTCTGGGTTCTCAGCAGTCTCAGGCAGACCCTGAGCCCTGATGGTAGTAATATGGCTCTATCTCTGGGCCAGAACCAACCTCATGCTTTCTTAAACTTTGCCTTTTAAAATATTATTGTAGTGATTAAGCGATTAACTTATGTACAAACTTTTGAAACTTATTTTAATGGCAGTGAATATCATATGTTAAATCTTCCATAATCATCTCCTGGCCTTTTCAAAAAACAGTTTTGCTATGTCAAAGATATACTGTGTACATTTCTTTGAGTAGATTCATTAGCTGTTATTTGTGTAGCTTTTACTTTGCTTGCTACAATGTTTCTTATCTTATTTACATCTTTTGCATGTATCACAGCTTGTTCCCATATGCCTGTGCATGTGTGTATGGAAGTCTGAGACTGGTACTAAGTGCTTTTGTCATTTGATCCAACATATTTCTTTTTGTGAAGCAGAGTTTCTTTCTGGGGTTGAAGTTCTCCCATGTACCTGGACTGAGTCGCTGAATAACTCTCTTATGTAGAATTACAGGAACCTGGCACTACTTCTACCTTTTATATGGGTTCTGGAACAGTGGTTTTGTCTTCTTGATTATGTATTAATCATCTTACTACATACATTGCTCCAAGCTTACATGTGTATTCTTTATTTTTAAAACACTTTTCCTCTGAATGGTGCTAGTTACAAATACCTCATAATAAGCATTAATATTTTAATTTAAGGAAGAAAAACCAAAACAAAACAAAACAAAAAAAAATTTTTGCTCAATCCTTACCCACCAAGAACACATTGACAAATTCCGGGTTACACCCTGTATTACATGTACTGTTTGCTCATTGTAAAAAAAAAAAAAAAATCTTTACATACCAATAAAACTTTGACTACTTCCAGGTTATATCTTGTTTTACATGTACTTTATGCTCATTGTAACTAGTAAGATCTTAGTCACACTATTAAACCTTTAAAAAAAAAGTACTGACAAAAATGTATTATATACTTTTATGCAAAAAAATGCTTAAAATCTGTACATTTATCTTTGTTTTTTCAAATAAAGTTGTAAAAAAATAAAAATTGAAGTAAAAACTCACAAAACTAAAAAAAAATCAACTAATTAATTAATTTGTTAATTGGTTTATTTGTATCCCAATCTCTGTTCACCCTCTGGATCTTGGTCACTCCAATAAAGAGTCCCTCCTCCATCTCTGCTCACTTTCTCCTCTTAGAGGACATCCCTGCCCTGGGTATTCTCCCACCATGGCACATCAAGCCTTTGCCAGATTAGCCACATCATTTCCCACTAAGGCCAGACAAGGCAGCCATGGATGATCCTGTCTAAAAGACATGCTGGGATAGAATAAGGACTGGAGGAAAGGCCAAACAATAATTAAACCAACTCAAAACCCTTTCCATATGAATGGACCGGTCCTTGACACTATTAATGACACTCTATTATAATTGTGGATGGGAGCCTGGTATGACTGTCCTCTGAGAGGCTATATCCAGCAGCAGACTTAAACAGATACAGATACCTATGGCCAAACATTTGACAGTGTTTGGGAACACTTGTGGAAGAATTAGGGGTAGGATAAAAGGTCCTGTAGAGGAAGGGCGCCTCACAAGTAGACCAACAGTGTCAATTGGCATGGAACTCTGGGAGCTCTCAGAGACTAAGCCACCAAGCAAAAAACATACACAGTGTGAAACAAGATGCCAGTACATATGTAAGAGACAAACAGGATTGGTTTTAAAATACATTTAATGTGTGGTATGTTGGAAATGGAAAGCTAAATTATGGAGGGTATGACAAGTACCCCCTTCAGTTTCCTGAGATGACAGAGCAGTTTCTTCATTGCTTGTGCTGAACTTACATGTAAATTTTGTTTCTGTTATGCGATTATGTCATACTCATTTTGGAAATCCTTAGGAATAGGAAGAGTCATTTTGTTTGTACTTTCTTTTTACTTGTTTGTTAGTTTTTGTTTTCATCAAAATGGAAAAACATATTAATTACATCTATCAACAGTCAAGTGGTCTACTATGTTGAATATGAAAAACTCACAACCAGTTTTAAGGCAAACATAATAATGAGTCAATTATTGAACTTTAGTTCTACTTTAGGAAATTACAGATTTTAGGCAGAGATTCAAAGGGAGAGTTCATGACTCCTGTAAATGGTAATTTGGTATTTTAGCTAATCTCAACTTTGTTTTTCTTTTCTTCTTTTATGGTTTATTTTATTTTGTTATATTTCAAGTGTCTCCCACTCCTGGTGAGCCCCGCATTCCATTCCAACTCTGCTTTGCCATCTTCACTCACGCACCTGCTTTAGCCTTACCACTCTAGCAGCCCATTGTGCTGAGGAGTCAAGCCTCCACAGGATGAAAGAAAACTTTGTTTTCTTTATTTGTGTAGTACACTGTGTTTGGTGAGACACTTTGCATAAAAGTCCTGGTCGTCATTGTGTATAAAAGTTGTGAATTCTTATATTTTTTTAAATTGCGTAATGTGATGAAAATAAATATTGACTTTAAGATTCTCAAGTCAGAAGTGGCTATTTTCTCCAATTCAAAAATATTTTCATATTACTTACCAATGAGTGCTTTATAACATAAATCAGCACAATTAGATTTTGTATAATTTATTATACTCTCATCCTGTTATGTTCCAATTACAACTTTTATTATTATTTAATATTACAGCCACATATGTAGCAGAAGATTGCATTGTCTGGCATCAAAAAAAAAAAAAAAAAAAAAAAAAAAAAAAAGAAAAAAAGCCCTTGGTTCTATGAAGGTTTTTGTTGAGGTGAGAGTGGGTGTGTGAGAAGTGTTGTATCCTCATATAAACAGGTGGAGGGGCTGGCGAAGGTAAGAACCAGGCAAGGAGATAACATTTGAAATGTAAATACATAAACTGTCCAATTTAAAAATTCTCATTTATTTCATTTTCTATTTCATAACCTTTACTCTTCTTAAATTTACCCAAATAATACAAATTATTTGTTAAAAAAGGAGATTATTCTACCACACCTATGTGGATATTCACAGATCATCTGGAAAGATTGAGACAAACAAAATAAAATGTAGCTGGGCAGAGTTCATTATATTAAATAAATCAAAGCAATAGTGTAATTAAAAGGAGATAAGGACCTAAGTTTTTCTCTTCAAGCTTTTAAATATGCTTCAGTGTGTGAAAACTGCCTCCCTTGCCTGTCTTCAAAAGACAGCACCCTTCTTTCGACAACACAGTGCCATGAACAATTAGCGGAGTTTACTGAAGAATCCATATGAGAATAGAGTGTCTGTCTTACCTTCTGCTTTCTGGAGCATGGAAAGAAGCATACCCCAAAAGAAGGAACCACACACCCTTATTTTACAGAGAGGGTCACACAAATGGTAACACACCTGACAAAGGAAATCTTTCATTTTCCAGAGGGCAGCAGACATGGGGTCCACAGCCCTTCCCCAACTGAAGCACTCATGTCTACCTAAAAATAGCAGGAAAGGAGGCTTCATTTACCTTTTCCAGCAGACACTTTTAGAAGCTGAAGAAGCAGAGAACCTGAGGATTCTGCCCTGTACAGGGCAGGTCTTGGTGGAAAAATCAATATTAGCATTGTCATTAAGGAAATTCATTATTTCTTCATTTTAGATGTCTTGCAAAATACTTATGGGTAAAATTGTGAAATGAAGATTTTTTTCTGTGTTTTACCTCTGCCTTAGAAATGTAACAAACTATAGCTAATGTAGCCAACTTGTTTGTCAGGCATATTGGGAATTTTCTTCCAGATTCATACTACTTTTCCAGAAAGATGGTATAGGTGGTGTCATCTGTTTATATATTAATATTTCACCTGGTAAATATATTCTTCATCTGTGAATATATGAGGAGAACTGAGAAGATTAACTTGTGAATGTGTTTTTATTTCTTTGTTCAAAGGATTCATCTTCCTCCTGCTCATCCCTCTCCCTTTTTCCCTTTTCCTCCTCCTTCTTCTTCCACCTCCTGGGGATTCTTCCTTTTTTTCTTTCTCAAGTTTATCTCTGTACAGAAAATGGATTGAGTTACTATGATTTGGATAGGTGATGGCAAAAAATAGACATTTTTAACAGAGAGGAACACTGAGATACAATATGGATTCTGATTTTTTTCCAGCACATGTATGAAGAAATGCAGATGTTTTTCAAATAAGGGATAAATTATTCCTTTAGATTCATGTAGTTGAAGTGGAAACTACAACAGAATAAACTCAAAAGTTCTCATTAAATTTTTGAGGAATTTTAACCAAGTAAGATGGCTGCTGTGGAAAGGTACCACATCCAAAATCCTATGTCTGTGTGATTTGCCTGAAATAAGGACATGTTCTTAGTACACATATTTAAGACAAAATTAATTTGTAGGAGGGAACAGCCAAAATTGAAAGTTCTGTCTAACTGAGGTACAGAAAAAGTGACAAAGAAGAAAAAAATTAGAAAGAATGAATCGGAGAGAGGTATGGGATTTGGAACAGTTTGAGGGTGAACCTGGAGGGCAATAAAATATGGAGTGTAAAAATATAAATAAATTAATTAAAAAGTAAATCACAAAAAATAAATATATGCCTAACTCAAATGAGAACAGCAGAGGATAGACCTGCACAGGGAGAAAGAGTAAGTAGGATAGGAACCAGCAGACTGAGTGCAGTGCAGTGGAGTTGCATTCTGCGAGCTCACACAGTTTGCTGCAGTTGAGCTGAGGCAATTGAACCAGAGAACAAGAAAGAACCAGAAGACTTGAAGAAAATTATCAGATTTTGTTTGTGACCAACCAGGCCAATCAAGGGAGAAAACGAGAGTAGCCAGACTGAATCAGCTAGCTTGGAAAGAGTTTGAGCCAGAAGAGCAAAGTTGAACCAAGAAAGAATAGTTCAGACAGAACGGGAAGGGATAGCTTATCAGTAAGCCTCCAAGATGACAATTACTTCTGGCAAATAAAATTAACATTTACAATAAATAAAGATAGTGCTGAGAGTTGCCCAGCAGAAAAGGAACAAGAAAATGTCTTGTAAGTGCAGACAAATACTAAATATGAGTTTGGACTCTTCATCTCTTTTGTGTTATAGGAAATATTTTGTATGTTGATAGACAAAGAAAATGCTGTGAACATATTTCCAAAAGACTGAATTTCTTTGTGTCTTATTCAAAAATGTATTTTAAGCTAGATGAAAACTATTTCTGATAAGAAAATATTTATTGGCATAAATAGCACAAAAGAAACTGTCCTGTTATAATGTCTTTTAGGTTAGATTATTTTAAAACATATTATTGAAATTTTAGGGGAGGAATGTTAGTATTCACTTCAAAGTTTCACTGCATATCATTGTAAAGTTTTTTTTTTAAACGACTTTATTTTGCAAAACAAAGATAAATGTAAAGATTTTAAATTTTTTTTGCTTAAAATTATACATTTTTGTCAGTACTGTTTTTTCAGACATTAAAATAAATTTTACATAAAACCATGTGAATAAATTCTTTAGTCAGTACTTGATTTTTTTCAAGGGCTTGACAGTATGCATTGAAAACCTACTAGTTGTAATAAGCGTAAAGTACATGCAAAACAAAACGCAACATGGAAATAGTCAAAGTCTTCTTGTTTTGTGAATATATGTATATTTTTTGTTTTCTTTATTTCTTGGACTTCATACAGTCTGTGAGTTGTTTCTGGGGGAGTGCAAGCCTCTGGGGTTAGCATCCCGCTATCAGTGACTGCATATTATGTCTGTTCTTTTGTGACTGGGTTATCTCACTCAGGATGATCTTCTCTAGATGCAGCCATTTTCTTAAGAATTTGGCTAAGTCATTGTTTCTGGTGGCTGAGTAGTATTCCATTGTGTATATGTACCACAATTTTTGTATCCATTCATCTTCTGAAGGACATCTGGATTTCTTCCAGCTTCTGACTATTTTAAATAGAGCCGCTATGAACATTGTGGTGCATATATCTTTGTTGTGTAGTAAAGTGTCTCTGGGGTATATGCCCAGAAGTGGAATAGCTGGGTCTTCAGGTAGTACTATATCCAATTTTCTGAGGTATCGCCAGACAGATTTCCAGAGTGGTTGTATTAGCTGGCAACCCCACCAACAGTGGAGAAGTGTTCCTCTTTCTCCGCAGCCTCGCCAGCATCTGCGGTCATCTGAGTTTTGGATCTTGGCCAATCTGACTGGTGTGAGGTAGAATCTTAGTGTTGTTTTGATTTGCATTTCGCTGATGGCTAAGGATGTCAAGCACTTCCTCAGATGTTTCTCGGCCATTCGGTGTTCCTCAACTGAAAATGATTTGTTTAGATCTGTACCCCATTTTTTAATAGGGTTATTTGATTCTCTTGTGTCTAGCTTTTTGAGTTCCTTGTACACCTTGGATATTAGGCCTCTATCTGATGTGGTGTTGGTAAAGATCTTTTCCTATTCTGTTGGTTGCCGTTTTGTTTTCTTGACGATGTCCTTAGCCTTACAGAAACTTTGCAATCTCATTAAGTCCCATTTGTTAATTTTGACCTTAGAGCTTGAGCCATTGGTGTTTTGTTCAGGAAATTTTCTCCTGTGCCTATGTGTTCTAAGGTTTTCACTACTTTCTCATCTAATAGTCTCAGTGTATCTGGTTTAATGTGGAGATCTTTAATCCACTTACACTTGAGCTTTGTACAAGGAGATAAGAACGGGTCTATTTTCATTCTTTTGCATGTTGAGTGCCAGTTGGACCAGCACCATTTGTTGAATAGGCTGTCCTTTTTCCATTGAATGTTTACTGCTCCTTTGTCAAAAATCAGGTGACCATATACATGAGGGCTCATTTCTGGATCTTCTATGCTATTCCATTGATCCACTTGCCTATTTCTGTACCAGTACCATGCAGTTTTCAGCACAATTGCCTTGTAATATAGCTTGAGGTCAGGGATAGTGATTCCCACAGATGTTTTTTTATTGTTGAGGATGGATTTCGCTATTCTAGGTCTTTTGTTATTCCATATGAAATTGTACATTGATCTTTCCAATTCCATGAAGAACTGGGTTGGAATTTTGATGGGGATTGCATTGAATCTGTAGATTGCTTTTGGTAAGATAGCCATTTTTAAGATGTTGATCTTTCTGATCCATGAGCATGGGAGATCTTTCCATTTTCTGAGATCCTCCTCAATTTCTTTCTTTAGAGGTTTGAAGTTCTTGTCATACAGGTCCTTCACTTCCTTAGTTAGAGTCACACCAAGGTATTTCTTAGTTTTTGTAACGATTGTGAAGGGTACCTTTTCCCTAATTTCTTTCTCCACATGTTTGTCCTTTGAGTATAGGAAGGCTACTGATTTGTTAGAGGTAATTTTGTATCCGGCCACTTTGCTGAACTTGTTTTTCAGCTGTAGGAGTTCTCTGGTGGAATTTTTGGGGTCACTCAAGTACACTATCATGTCATCGGCAAAGAGTGATGTTTTTATCTCTTCCTTTCCGATTTGTATCCCCTTGATCTCCTTTTGCCGTCTAATTACTCCAGCCAGGACTTCCAGTACTATGTTGAATAGGTAGGGAGAGAGTGGGCAGCCTTGTCGAGTCCCTGAATTTAGTGGGATTGCTTCAAGTTTCTCGCCATTAAGTTTGATGTTGGCTGTTGGTTTGCTGTATATTGCTTTTATTATGTTTAAATATGGGCCTTGGATTCCTGTTCTTTCCAGGACTTTTAACATGAAGCTGTGTTGGATTTTGTCGAATGCTTTCTCAGCGTCTAGTGAGATGACCATGTGATTTTGGTTTTTAAGTTTGTGTATATGGTGGATTACATTGATGGATTTCTTTATGTTAAACCATCCCTGCATCCCAGGGATGAAGCCTACTTTGTCATGATGAATGATGGTTTTGATGTGTTCTTGGATTCGGTTTGCAAGGATTTTGTTGAGTATTTTTGCATCAATGTTCATAAGTGAGATTGGTCTGAAGTTCTCTTTCTTTGTAGGTTGTTTGTGTGGCTTAGGTACGAGGGTTATTGTAGCCTCAAAAAATGAGTTGGGTAATATTCCATCTGATTCTATCTTTGTAATAGTTTGGCGAATATTGGTGTTATATCCCCAGTAAATGTCTGATAAAATTCTGCACTAAACCCGTCTGGACCTGGGCTTTTTTTTGGTTGGGAGGCTTTTGATGACTTCTTCTATTTCTTTAGGTGTTATAGGGTTATTTAGATGGTTTACTTGGTCTTGGTTCAACTTTGGGACCTTGTATCTGTCTAGGAATTCGTCCATTTACTCCAGATTTTCCAATTTTGTGGAGTATAAGTTTTTGTAGTAGGATCTGATGATTTCTTGAATTTCCTTAGTTTTAGTTGTTATGTCACCACTTTCCTTTCTGATTTTGTTAATTTGGATACTCTCTCTTTGCCCTTAAGTTAGTTTGGCTAGGGGTTTATCAATCTTGTTGATTTTCTCAAAGAACCAACTCTTTGTTTTGTTGATTTTTTCAATGTTTTTTTTTTTTTGTTTTGTTTTTATTTGGTCTATTTCTGCCCTAATTTTGATTATTTCTTGCCGTCTACTCTTTTTGGGTATATCTGCTTCTTTTTGTTTTGGGCTTTTAGCTGTGCTGTCAGGTTGCTGATGTGAGCTCTCTCCAGTTTCTTTTTGGAAGCACTTAGGGCTATGAGTTTTCCTCTCAATACTGCTTTCATTGCATCCCATAGGTTTGGGTATGTTGTGTTATCATTTTCGTTGAATTCTAGAAAGTCCTTAATTTCTTTCTTTATTTCTTCTTTGACCCTGCTATCCTTTAACAGAGCGTTGTTTAGTTTCCATGTGTATGTGGGCATTTTGTTGTCTTTGTTGTTGTTAAAGACCAGCCGTAGACCATGGTGAGCTGAGAGGATGCATGGGAGTATTTCAATCCTCTTATATCGATGAAGGCTCGTTCTGTGTCCAATTATGTGGTCAATTTTCGAGAAGGTGCCATGGGGTGGTGAGAAAAAGGTGTATTCTTTTATTTTAGGATAGTATGTTCTGTATATATTAATTCCAGTTGGTTCAAAGTCTCTGCTAGTTTTGCAGTGTCCTTGTTCAGTTTCTGTTTCCCTGATCTGTCCATTGGTGAGAGTGGAGTATTAAAGTCTCCCACTATTATTGTGTGGGGTGAAATGTATTTTTTGAGCTTTAGCAGAGTTTCTTTTATGAATGTGGGTGATTTTTTTATTTGGAGCATATATGTTGAGGATTGAGAGTTCCTTCTTACAGATTTCCCCAGTAATGAGTAAAAAGTATCCTTCTTTATCTTTTTTGATAACTTTTGGTTGGAAATTTACTTTTTTCGATATTAGAATAACCACTCCAGCTTGCTTCTTGGAGCTGTTTGCTTGGAAGTTTATTTCCCACCCTTTTACTCTGAGATAGTGTCTGTCTCTGTCTCTGAGATGAGTTTCCTGTATGCAGCAAAAGGATGGATTTTGTTTATGTATCCAGTCTGATAGTCTATGTCTCTTTATTGGGGAGTTGAGACCATTTATGTTAATAGATATCAAGGAATAATTGTTTCTGTTTCCTGCCATTTTTGCTTTTTTGGGGTTGAGTTGTGTCTGTGTTTTTTTCTTCTTTTAGTTTTCTTGTTTAGGAGTTTTCTTGCTTTTACTAGGCTGTATTTTCCCTCCTTGTATTGGGTTTTTCACCTATAATTCGTTGTAGTGCTGGGTTTGTGGTCAGATATTGTGTGAATTTTGATTTGTCTTTAAATATCTTTGTCTCTCCGTCGATGGTGATTGATAGTTCTGCTGGTTATAGCAGCTCGGGCTGGCACTTGTGCTCTCTTAAGGAGTGCATGATGTCTGTCCAGGCTCTTCCAGCTTTCATAGTCTCTGTTTAGAAATCGGGTGTGAGTCTGATTGGTTTGCCTTTATATGTTACCTGACCTTTTTCCCTTACTGCTTTTAGTATTCTTTCTTTACTTTGGGCACTTGATGTTTTTACTATTATGTGTCGGGAGGTATTTCTTTTCTGGTCCAACCTATTTGGAGTTCTGAAGGCTTCTTTTATTCTCGTGGTCATCTCATTCTTGAGGGTAGGGAAGTTTTCTTCTATGATTTTGTTGAAGATATTTACTGTGCCTCTTAGTTGATACTCTTCTCCCTCTTCTATTCCTATTATCCTTAGGTTCGGTCTTCTCATTGTGTCTTGTATTTCCTGGACATTTTGGGTTAGGAGCTTTTTGTTTTTTGTATCTTCTCTGGCTGTTTTGTCTATGTTTGCAATGTTGTCTTCTGCCTCCGAGAATCTCTCCTCGATCTCTTGTAATCTGTTAGAAATGCTTGCTTCTGTGACTCCTGATTTTTTTTTTTTTTTTTTTTGGTGTTCTGACTCTAGGGTTATCTCTTTTAGTGCTTTCTTTATTGTGTCAATTTCTGTTTTAATTTCCCTTTTCCATTCCTTTATTTCTTTGGTTCTTTTTTCGTCTCGTTCTTTGAGTGTTTTTCTTGTTTCTTCTTTAAAAGATTCTGAATCTTTTTGCTTTTCCTCCCTTTCTTGTTTAATTTAAGTAACTCTATCAGTGTCTTGAGGCATGATTTCAGGTATGTGTCTTCTTTCTCTGGAGTGTTTGGAATTCCGATGTTTGCTACTATTGGAGAGCTGGGTTCTGGTGTTGCTAGATTGTCTTGGTTTCCTTGGGATATACTCTTTCTCTTTCCTCTTTCCATTTTCTTGTCAGTGATATGTTCTTGCCTTTCCCTTGTATCTGGTCTGTGTCCCTTGTACACTTTCCGTGTGCACTCCGCAGAGATCTCTCTACTCCCTGGCAGCCCAGTTTCCGGGTGGCAGCTGGGCCAGGCTCCGCTCTGCGTACTGAAGTCGCCTCCGGGTGGGAACAGACGTTCCTAAGATCTGTTCCTGGTCACAGATGCTCAGCCTCTCCGAGCCACCTTTCCGGCTGGTAGGTGGGCCAGGCTCTGCTCTGCGTCCTGAAGTCGTCTCCGGGTAGGAACAGAAGTTCCTAAGATCTGTTCCCGGTCACTGGATCGGGGAGGATAGGGCAGGTCAGGGCAGGGGGTGCCCTTTCCGTGTGCACTCTGCAGAGATTCCTCTGCTTTCCAGCAGCCTAGGTCTCCCACTCACCAGTTGCTCAGCCTATACGAGCCGCCTTTCCTGCTGGCAGTTGGGCCAGGCTCTGCTCTGTGTCCTGAAGTCGTCTCCGGGTGGGAACAGAAGTTCCTAAGATCTGTTCCAGGTCACTGGATCGGGGAGGACAGGGCAGGTCAGGGCAGGGGGTGCCCTTTCCGTGTGCACTCTGCAGAGATCCCTCTGCTTTCCAGCAGCCTAGGTCTCCCACTCACCAGTTGCTCAGCCTGTATGAGCCGCCTTTCCAGCTGGCAGTTGGGCCAGGCTCCGCTCTGCGTCCTGAAGTCGTCTCCGGGTGGGAACAGAAGTTCCTAAGATCTGTTCCAGGTCACTGGATCGGGGAGGACAGGGCAGGTCAGGGCAGGGGGTGCCCTTTCCGTGTGCACTCTGCAGAGATCCCTCTGCTTTCCAGCAGCCTAGGTCTCCCACTCACCAGTTGCTCAGCCTGTATGAGCCGCCTTTCCAGCTGGCAGTTGGGCCAGGCTCCGCTCTGCGTCCTGAAGTCGTCTCCGGGTGGGAACAGAAGTTCCTAAGATTTGTTCCAGGTCACAGTTGCTCAGCCTGTACGAGCTGCCTTTCTGGCTGGCAGTTGCACCAGGCTCAGCTCTGCGTCCTGAAGTCGTCTCTGGGTGGGAACAGAAGTTCCTAAGATCTGTTCCAGGTCACAGTTGCTCAGCCTGTACGAGCCACCTTTCTGGCTGGCGGTTCGGCAAGGCTCCGCTCTGCCTCCTGAAGTTGTCTCCGGGTGGGAACAGAAGTTCCTAAGATCTGTTCCAGGTCACAGTTGCTCAGCCTGTACGAGCCGCCTTTCCGGCTGGCAGTTGGGCCAGGCTCTGCTCTCCATTGTAAAGTTTTTAAAGCATCAAAAATTATCTGTTCCTCCATGCATAGAGTGACTGTGTATATAAATCTGTAGAAAATGTTAATATATCTGCTATAGATAGAAAAGTATAAATAAATAGAAAAAAATTTATTCACTACTTAGCAGAAAAATAAAATGTGTGCTTTTTTACTTAAATTTAATTGTTAGCTGCCAAAGAAAATACTTCCTATTCATTTTACAGATGTTTACAAGAAATAATATTAAAATTTTCAAGAAAAACTAAATTGAAGAACAAATGCTAAAGTGGAGAGTTTTCCAGTGAGAAAGGGTGCATAATGTTCTCACAGAAAAGTCAGAAGTCAAGTTTAGTTCATGGCTGCCGTTTAAGTCATTTGGAACACAGTCTGCAAGGATTCTGATGCCTCTTACCTCCACAGGTACTTGAACTCAGTTGAAAATACCTACACACAGACAAACACAAATATACAATAAAAATATTAATTTTAAGAATTTTTTTTAAAATAAAGAAGAGATACTTTGTCATAATTTTAATAAATTACAATTTAGCTTCCAGTTTATTGATTGTTTGACTATCGCATTTGTATAAATACCCTATTCATTACAAGACAAAAACAACCAACAACAAAAATCAAAACCAAATCCAAACTAAAAAACAAAACCAAAGACAAACACAAACAAATAACAACAAGCAAACAAACCAACAACAAAATTTATTTCAATGAAACTCTAGTTCTTGTCTTTAAAGAAGACAGAGACACTGTCCTTTCCAATGCTAGTTTGAAATCCTAAACTATGGCTTCTTATATTCCCAGTTTTTTTCCTTCTTTGTTTGTTTACTTTTGGAAACATAATGACAGTTTCATAGGCAATTCAGATTAGTTAAAGGCAGAGAAAGGATTAAAATTTTGACCTAGCTTAATCATTTAATGATCCATTGTGTTGTATTCCTAAAATTCCCAGACTTAGTCTTAATTGTCATTCTGTTTTCATTATACTCATGAGATGAGGACTTGTGTCCATTTAGATTTAATGCTTTAATGCTTTCTTGATGATGTTGAACAAATATGAACTAATTTTCACATACTCGGGTCCATCATTTCTCTTGAATCTTGTTTGTACAATCTTTGCTGTGGGCATTTCACTACCCCTGACAATGTGAAAATGAAAAAAATTAATTGTGCTCATTAATTTCTCAACTCCCGCCCCCAAAAAAGAAAAAAAATTAAACTGTATTTGGTTGATGTGATTCATGATGCTATTCTTGCTCAATGATTACCTATGCTATGTTCTTCACTCTGTCAATGAATATAACCAAACTGAGAGCTCTTGCTTTTCTCAGATGTTGTCTCTACTTAAACTAGACTGACTTGCTTCAGTCCTATAGTTATCCCACAATGAGAAGCCCATGGAGAACTCTGCTCAGAGCAATGAGAGTACGTCATTATTGTATAAAACAGCCATGTGTATTTCACTTTACTGATTATTTAAGGAGTAGAGTGTGCTACATTTTGTTCGATACTGACTTGTGCTTATTCTTCCCAGCAACCTCAAGCTTGTTACAGTCTCAGCTGGTTATCTTTTCTGTTTGCTGTTATTGGTATTTTTATTCTTGATTATTTTAAATTGCTGGTCTTTCGGCTAAATTGTTTTCATCTTACTTGAAATTCTTTTTTCTGCATGCAAACTATGTCTTCCTGCTTCCTTTCTGAACAAAAGGAATTATTACACCTGGACATCCATTGTAATTTAGAAATGAATCTTCATCTTCTCACTCCCACTTGTTGCTCTAAATTACATAGAAATCAATTTTTGTTCCAGAATATATCCTGGTACATTTCACACATGTCTGGTTTATATGATATATAAAAATTTCACAGGTGATATAGGCTTTTTGAACTATGATTATTTAGCTACAATAATAAAGATAGTACAAAGTATTTAGATAGAACATGTGTTGTAATTCTATGAGAATCTGGAAATTTTTGTAATAAGGGTAACTCTATTTATACAGAGACACACATCAAAAAGAAATACTAGAATGAGATGTAGAAAACCTGAAAAAGAAATCAAGAGTCACATATGCAAGCATCTCCAACAGACTACAAAAGATGGAAGAGAGAATCTCTGGAGCTGAATACAACACTGAAAACAAAGACAAAACAGTCAGGGAAGATGCAAAAACCAAAATATCCTAACCAAAAATGTGCAGGAGATCCAGGACACAATGAGAAGACCAAATCTAAGGATATTAGGAATAGAAAAGGGTAAAGAATATAAACTAAGAGGCACAATAAATATATTCAACAATATAATAGAAGAAAACTTCCCTACCCATAAGAATGAGATGACCATGAGCATAAAAGAAGCCCCCAGAACTCCAAATAGAGTGGACCAGAACAGAAATTACTTCTGACACATAATAGTCAAAACACCAATTGCCCAGAGCAAAGAAAAAATACTAAAAGCAATAAGGGGAAAAGGTCATGCAATATATAATGTCAGACCAATCAGAATCACACTAGATTCTCAAAAGAGACTATGAAAGGTAGAAGATTTAGGACAAACATTGTGCAGACCATAAGAGAACACAAGTGTTGGCCCAAGCTGCTATAACCAGCAAAACTCTCAATCACCATATATGGAGAGACCAAGATATTCCAAGGCAAAACTAAATTTACACAATATTTGACCACAAATGCTGCACTACAACAAACTATAGGTAGAAAACCCAATACAAGAAGGGCAACTACATCCTACTAAAAATAAGAATATAGCTAAGCAAGAACACCAAAAGAAGAAAGACACACAGGTACAACTGTACCTCTAAAAGCAAAAATAGCAGGAAAGAGCAACCACTATTCCTTAATATCTATTAACATAAATGGACTTAATTCCCCAATAAAAAGATATAGGTTATCAGACTGGATATATAAAAAACCCAGCATTTTGCTGCATATAAGAACTCACTCAGAGACAAAGACAGACACTATCTCAGAGTAAAAGGTAGGAAAAAAAAAACTTCCAAGCAAACTGCCTTAAGAAGCTAGCTGGAGTAGCCATTCTAATATGTAATAAAGTAAATTTTCAACCAAAACTTATCAAAAAAGATAAGGAAGGACACTTTTTACTCATTACAGGGAAAATTTGTCAGGAGTAACTCTCATTCTTTAACATATATGTTCCTAATACAAAAGCACACATGTTCCTAAAGGAAACCCTACTAAAGCTCAAAAACTGCATTGCCCCTCATACAATAATAGTGAGAGACCTAAACACCCCACTCTCATCAATGGACTGATAATAGAAACAGAAACTGAACAAAGACACAATAAAACTAGCAGAGGATATGATCCAATGGGAATTAATAGATATCTATAGAACATATCCTAAAACAAAAGAATACAACTTTTTCTCAGCACCTCAGGGCACCTTCTTCAAAACTGACCATATATTCAGTCACAAAATAAGCCCCAATAGATATAAGAAGATTGAAATACTCCCATGCTTCCTATCAGATCACCATGGTCTAAGGCAGGTCTTTAATACAACAAAGACAACTAAAACCCCATATACACATGGAAACTAAACAATGCTCTATTAAATGATAGCATGGTAAAAGAAGTAAGGAAAGACATTAAGGATTTTCTAGAATTTAATGAAAACGAAAGTACAATATACACCAACCTATGCAATTCAATGAAAGTAGTACTGAGTGGAAAACTCATAGCTCTGAGTACCTCCAAAAAGAAACTGGAGAAAGCATACACTAGAAACTTGAAAGCAGAGTTAAAAGCTCTAGAACAAAAAGGAAGCAGATACACCCAAGAGGAGTAGATGGTAAGAAATAATCAAACTCAGAGCAGAAATTGACCAAATAGAAACAAAAATAACCATTCAAAGAATCAACAAAATCAAGAGCTGGTTCTTTTTAAAAAATTAACAAGATTGATAAACTATTAGCCAGACCAACTAGAGGGCAAAGACAGCATATCCAAATTAACATTTTCAGAAATCAAAGTGGAGACATAATTACTGAAACTGAGGAATTTCAAGAAATCATCAGATCATACTACAAAAGCCTATATTCAACAAACTGAAAAATCTGGAGGAAATGGGTGAATTCCTAGGCAGATACCAGAGAATGAAATTAAACCAGAACCAAGTAAACCATCTAAATAATCCTATAACACCTAAAGAAATAGAAGCAGATATCGAAAAGCTTCCCTACCAATAAAAGCCCAGATCCAGAAGGATTCATTGCAGAATTTTATCGGACATTTTTTGATAAACTAATACCAGTATTCTCGAAATTATTCCACAAAAAGGAATCACATGAAACACTACCTAACCAATTTTTCGAGACCACAATAACCCTCATTCCTAAACCACACAAGGACCCTACAAAGAAAGAGAACTTCAGACCAATCTCACTTATGAACATTGATGCAAATATACTCAACAAAATACTTGCAAAACAAATCCAAGAACACATCAAAACCATCATTCACCATGATCAAGTAGGCTTTATCCCTGGGATGAAGGGATGGTTTAATATATGGAAATCCATCAACATAACCCACCATATAAACAAACTCAGGGAAAAAAAAAAAAAAAACATGTGTTCATCTCAATAGATGCTGAGAAAGCATTTGACAAAATTCAACACCCCTTCATGTTAAAAGTCTTTTAAAAAACAGGCATCCAGAGGACGCAGAGCAGAGCCTGGCCCAACTGCCAGCCGGAAAGGCGGCTCGTACAGGCTGAGCAACTGGTGAGTGGGAGACCTAGGCTGCGGGGGAGCAGAGGGATCTCTGCGGAGTGCACACGGAAAGGGCACCCCCTGCCCTGACCTGCCCTGTCCTCCCCGATCCAGTGACCGGGAACAGATCTTAGGAACTTCTGTTCCCACCTGGAGATGACTTCAGGACACAGAGCAGAGCCTGGCCCAACAGCCAGTCGGAAAGGCGGCTCTTACAGGCTGAGCAACTGTGACCAGGAACAGATCTTAGGAACTTCTGTTCCCACCCGGAGACGACTTCAGGACGCAGAGCGGAGCCTGGCCCAACTGCCAGCCAGAAAAGCGGCTCGTACAGGCTGAGCAACTGCGACCTGGAACAGATCTTAGGAACTTCTGTTCCCACCCGGAGAAGACTTCAGGACGCAGAGCAGAGCCTGGCCCAACAGCCAGCCGGAAAGGTGGCTCGGAGAGGCTGACCATCTGTGACCAGGAACAGATCTTAGGAACGTCTGTTCTGACCCGGGGGCGACATCAGGACGCAGAGCAGAGCCTGTCCCAGCTGCCACCCGGAACCTGGGCTGCTGGGGAGTAGAGAGATCTCTGAGGAGTGCACATGGAAAGTGTACCAGGGACACAGACCAGATACAAGGGAAAGGCAAGAACATATCACTGACAACAAAATGGCAAGAGGAAAGAGAAAGAGTATATCCCAAGGAAACCAAGACAATCTAGCAACACCAGAACCCAGCTCTCCGATAGTAGCAAACATAAGAATTCCAAACACTCCAGAGAAAGAAGACACAGACCTGAAAACATGCCTCAAGACGCTGATAGAGTTACTTAAACAAGAAAGGGAGGAAAAGTAAAAAGATTCAGAAGCTTTTAAAGAAGAAACAAGAAAAACACTCAAAGAACTCAAAGAACGAGACAAAAACAGAACCAAAGAAATAAAGGAATTGAAGAGGGAAATTAAAACAGAAATTGACACAATAAATAAAGCGCTAAAAGAGATAAACCTAGAGTCAGAACACCAAAAAAAGAAATCAGGAGTCACAGAAGCAAGCATTTCCAACAGATTACAAGAGATCGAGGAGAGAATCTCTGGGGCAGAAGACAACATTGCAAACATAGACAAAACAGCCATAGAAGATGCAAAAAACAAAAAGCTCCTAACCCAAAATGTCCAGGAAATAGAAGACACAATGAGAAGACCGAACCTAAGGATAATAGGAATAGAAGAGGGAGAAGAGTATCAACTAAGAGGCACAGTAAATATCTTCAAAAAATCATAGAAGAAAACTTCCCTGCCCTCAAGAATGAGATGACCACGAGCATAAAAGAAGCCTTCAGAACTCTAAATAGGTTGGACCAGAAAAGAAATACCTACCGACACATAATAGTAAAAACATCAAGTGCCCAAAGTAAAGAAAGAATACTAAAAGCAGTAAGAAAAAAAGGTCAGGTAACATATAAAGGCAGACCAATCAGACTCACATCCGATTTCTCAACAGAGTCTATGAAAGCTAGAAGAGCCTGGACAGACACCATGCACTCCTTAAGAGAGCACAAGTGTCAGACCAAGCTGCTATAGCCAGCAAAACTATCAATCACCTTCGATGGAGAGACAAAGATATTTCAAGACAAATCAAAATTCACACAATATCTGACCACAAACCCAGCACTACAATGAATTATAGGTGGAAAACCCAATACAAGAAGGGAAAATACAGCCTAGTAAAAACAAGAAAACTCCGAAACAAGAAAACTAAAAGAAGAAAAAAACACAGACACAACTCAACCCAAAAAAGCAAAAATGGCAGGAAGCAGAAACAATTATTCCTTGATATCTATTAACTTAAATGGTCTCAACTCCCCAATAAAGAGACATAGACTACCAGACTGGATACATAAACAAAATCCAGCCTTTTGCTGAATACAGGAAACTCATCTCAGAGACAGAGACAGACACTATCTCAGAGTAAAAGGGTAGGAAAAAAACTTGAAGCAAACAGGTCCAAGAAGCAAGCTGGGGTGGCTATTCTAATATCGAATAAAATAAACTTCCAACCAAAAGTTATCAAAAAAGATAAATAAGGACACTTTTTACTCATTACCGGGGAAATCTGTCAAGAGGAACTCTCAATCCTTAACATATATGCTCCAAATAAAAAATCACCCACATTCATAAAAGAAACTCTACTAAAGCTCAAAAAATACATTTCACCCCACACAATAATAGTGGGAGACTTTAACACCCCACTCTCACCACTGGACAGATCAGGAAAACAGAAACTGAACAAGGACACAGCAAAACTTGCAGAGACTTTGAACCAACTAGAAAAATAGAAATATACAGAACATACTATCCTAAAGTAAAAGAATACACCTTCTTCTCACCACCCCATGGCACCTTCTCGAAAATTGACCACATATTTGGACACATAACAAGTCTTTATCGATATAAGAAGATTGAAATACTCCCATGCATCCTCTCAGATCACCATGGTCTACGGCTGGTCTTTAACAACAACAAAGACAACAAAATGCCCACATACACATGGAAACTAAACAACACTCTGTTAAAGGATAGCAGGGTCAAAGAAGAAATAAAGAAAGAAATAAAAGACTTTCTAGTATTCAACAAAAACGAAAACACAACATACCCTAACCTATGGGATGCAATGAAAGCAGTATTGAGAGGAAAACTCATAGCCCTAAGTGCTTCCAAGAAGAAACTGGAGAGAGCTCACATCAGCAACCTGACAGCACAGCTAAAAGCCCTAGAACAAAAGGAAGCAGATATACCCACAAAGAGTAGATGGCAAGAAATAATCAAAATTAGGGGAGAAATAGACCAAATAGAAACAAACAAAGAAAAAAAAAAAAACCATTGAAAAAATCAACAAAACAAAGAGGTGGATCTTTGAGAAAATCAACAAGATTGATAAACCCCTAGCCAGACTAACTAAAGGGCAAAGAGAGAGTATCCAAATTAACAAAATCAGAAAGGAAAGTGGTGACATAACAACTGAAACTAAGGAAATTCACGAAATCATCAGATCCTACTACAAAAACTTATACTCCACAAAATTGGAAAATATGAAGGAAATGGACGAATTCCTAGACAGATACAAGGTCCCAAAGTTTAACCAGGACCAAGTAAACCATCTAAATTACCCTATAAAACCTAAAGAAATAGAAGAAGTCATCAAAAGCCTCCCAACCAAAAAAAGCCCAGGTCCAGACGGGTTCAGTGCAGAATTTTATCAGACATTTATTGGGGATATAACACCAATATTCGCCAAAATATTCCAAAAGATAGAATCAGATGGAATATTACCCAACTCATTTTTTGAGGCTACAATAACCCTCATACATAAGCCACACAAAGACCCTACAAGGAAAGAGAACTTCAGACCAATCTCACTTTTGAACATTGATGCAAAAATACTCAACAAAATCATTGCAAACCGAATCCAAGAACACATCAAAACCATCATTCATCGTGACCAAGTAGGCTTCATCCCTGAGATGCAGGGATGGTTTAACATAAGGAAATCCATCAATGTAATCCACCATGTAAACAAACTTAAAGACCAAAATCACATGGTCTTCTCACTAGAAGCTGAGAAAACATTCGACAAAATCCAACACCCCTTCATGTTAAAAGTCCTGGAAAGAACAGGAATCCAAGGCCCATATTTAAACATAAAAAAAGCAATATACAGCAAACCAACAGCCAACATCAAACTAAACGGTGGGAAACTTGAAGCAATCCCACTAAAATCAGGGACTCGACAAGGCTGCCCACTCTCTCCCTACCTATTCAACATAGTACTGGAAATCCTGGCTGGAGCAATTAGACAGCAAAAGGAGATCAAGGGGAATCAAATAGGAAAGGAAGAGATAAAAACATCACTCTTTGCCGATGACATGATAGTGTATTTGAGTGACCCCAAAAATTCCACCAGAGAACTCCTACAGCTGATAAAAAAGTTCAGCAAAGTGGCCGGATACAAAATTAACTCAAACAAATCAGTAGCCTTCCTATACACAAAGGACAACATGTGGAGAAAGAAATTAGGGAAAAGGTACCCTTCACAATAGTTACAAAAACTATGAAATACCTTGGTGTGACTCTAACTAAGGAAGTGAAGGACCTCTATGACAAGAACTTCAAACCTCTAAAGAAAGAAATTGAGGAGGATCTCAGAAAATGGAAAGATCTCTCATGCTCATGGATTGGAAAGATCAACATCTTAAAAATAGCCATCCTACCAAAAGCAATCTACAGATTCAATGCAATCCCCATCAAAATTCCAACCCAGTTCTTC
This sequence comes from Micromys minutus, assembly GCF_963924665.1. NCBI lineage: Eukaryota > Metazoa > Chordata > Mammalia > Rodentia > Muridae > Micromys > Micromys minutus. The sequence goes on along the minus strand of NC_137969.1, from coordinate 208,642,152 downwards.
ATGGAATTGGAAAGATCAATGTGCAATTTCATATGAAATAACAAAAGACCTAGAATAGCGAAATCCATTCTCAACAACAAAAAAACATCTGCGGGAATCACTATCCCTGACCTCAAGCTATATTACAAGGCAATTGTGCTGAAAACTGCATGGTACTGGTACAGAAATAGGCAAGTTGATCAATGGAATAGAATAGAAGATCCAGAAATGAGCCCTCATGTATATGGTCACCTGATTTTTGACAAAGGAGCAGTAAACATTCAATGGAAAAAGGACTTCCTATTCAACAAATTGTGCTGGTCCAACTGGCACTCAACATGCAAAAGAATGAAAATAGACCCGTTCTTGTCTCATTGTACAAAGCTCAAGTGTAAGTGGATTAAAGATCTCCACATTAAACCAGATACACTGGAACTATTAGACGAGAAAGTAGGGAAAACCTTAGAACATATAGGCACAGGAGAAAATTTCCTGAACAAAACACCAATGGCTCAAGCTCTAAGGTCAAAGATTAACAAATGGGACTTAATGAGATTGCAAAGTTTCTGTAAGGCTAAGGACATCATCAAGAAAACAAAACGGCAACCAACAGAATGGGAAAAGATCTTTACCAACACCACATCAGATAGAGGCCTGATATCCAAGGTGTACAAGGAACTCAGAAAGCTAGACACCAGAGAATCAAATAACCCTATTAAAAAATGTGGTACAGAGCTAAACAAATCATTTTCAGTTGAGGAACACTGAATGGCTGAAAAACATCTGAGGAAGTGCTTGACATCCTTAGCCATCAGGGAAATGCAAATCAAAACAACCCTAAGATTGCACATTACACCAGTCAGATTGGCCAAGATCCAAAACTCAGATGACAGCAGATGCTGGCGAGGCTGTGGAGAAAGAGGAACACTTCTCCACTGTTGGTGGGGTTGCAAGCTAATACAACCACTCTGGAAATCTGTCTGGTGATACCTCAGAAAATTGCATATAGTACTACCTGAAGACCCAGCTATTCCACTTCTGGGCATATACCCCAGAGATACTTTAATACACAACAAAGATCTATGCACCACAATGTTCATAGCGGCTCTATTTATAATAGTCAGAAGCTGGAAGGAACCCAGATGTCCTTCAGAAGACGAATGGATACAAAAATTTTGGTACATATACACAATGGAATACTACTCAGCCACCAGAAACTATGACTTAACCAAATTCTTAAGAAAATGGCTGCATCTAGAGAAGATCATCCTGAGTGAGATAACCCAGTCACAAAAGAACAGACATAATATGCAGTCACTGATAGTGGGATGCTAACCCCAGAGGCTTGAACTCCCCCAGAAACAACTCACAGACTGTATGAAGTCCAAGAAATAAAGAAAACAAAAAATATACATATATTCACAAAACAAGAAGACTTTGACTATTTCCATGTTGTGTTTTGTTTTGCATGTACTTTACGCTTATTGCAACTAGTATGTTTTCAATGCATACTGTCAAGCCCTTGAAAAAAATCAAGTACTGACTAAAAAACATATTCACATGGTTTTATGTAAAATTTATTTTAATGTCTGAAAAAACAGTACTGACAAAAATATATAATTTTAAGCAAAAAATGTTTAAAATCTTTACATTTATCTTTGTTTTGCAAAATAAAGTCGTTTAAAAAAAAGAAATAGAGCAGAATAAACACTTGGTAAAATTAAAAAAAAAAAAAAAAAAAAGAACAGGCATTCAAGGCCCATACCTAAACATAATAAAAGCAATATACAGCATACCAACAGCCAACATCAAACTTAAAGGTGGGAAACTTGAAGCAATCCCACAAAAATCAGGGACTCTACAAGGCTGCCCACTCTCTCCCTACCTATTCAACATAGTACTGGAATTCCTGGCTGGAGCAATCAGACAGAAAAAGGAAATCAAAGGGAAACAAATTAGAAAAGAAGAAGTAAAAACATCACTGTTTGCAGATGACATGATAGTGTATGTAAGTGACCCCAAAATTTCCACCAGTGAATGTTTACATCTCATAAACAAGATCAGCAAAGTGGCTGGATATAAAATTAACTCAAACAAGTCAGTAGCCTTCCTCTACTCAATGGACAAACATACTGAGATAGAAATTAGGGAAAATATTCCCTTCATAATAGTCACAAAAAATATCAAATACCTTGGGGTGACTCTAACTAAGCAAGTGAAAGACCTATATGACAAGAACTTCAAATCTCTAAAGAAGGAAATCGAGGAAGATCTCAGAAAATGGAAAGATCTCCCTTTCTCCTGGATTGGAAGGATCAACATTGTAAAAATTTCCATCTTACCAAAAGCAATCTACAGATTCAATGCAATCCTCATCAAAATACCAACCCAGTTCTTCATAGAGTTGGAACGATCAATGTGTAGTTCCATCTGTAAAAATAAAAGACCAAGAATAGCAAAATCCCACCTCAACAACAAAAAACATCTGCGGGAATCACTATCCCTGACCTCTAGCTATATTACAAGGCAATTGTGCTAATAGCTGCATGGTACTGGTACAGAGATAGGCACATGTTTCAATGGAATAGAATAGAAGGTTTAGAAATGAGCTCTGACATATATGGTCACCTGATTTTTGACAAAGGAGCTGTAAACATTCAATGGAAAACGGAAAGACTCTGCAAGAAATGGTGTTGGTGCAACTGGCCCTCAGCATGCAAAAGAATGAAAATAGACCCTTTCTTTTCTCTTTGTACAAATTTCAAGTGCAAGTGGATCAAGGATCTCCAAGTTAAGCCAGGTGCTCTGAAATTATTAGAAGAGAAAGTTGGGAAAACCGTAGAACACATAGCCACAGGAGAAAATTTCCGGAACAGAACGTTAATAGGTCGTGCTCTAAGGACAAATATTGACAAATGGGACTCAATGAGACTGCAAAGTGTCTGTGAGGCTAAGGACACTGTCAAGAAAACAAAATGCAAGCTAGAAGATTGGGAAAAGATCTAACCAACCCCATATCTGATAGAGGCCTAATATCCAAGGTATACAGAGAACTCAAGAACTTAGACACCAGAGAATCAAACAACCCTATTAAAATATGGGGTACAGAGCTAAACAAAAAGTTCTCAATTGAGGAATATCAAATGGCTGAAAAGCATCTAAGGAAGTTCTGGACATCATTAGCCATCAGGGAAATGCAAATCAAAACCACCCTTAGATTCAACCTTATACTAGTCAGATTGGCTTAGACCAAAAATTCAGATGACAGCAGATACTGGCAAGGATCCTGAGAAAGAGGAATACTTCTCAACTGTTAGTGGGGTTGTAAACTGGTAGAACCATTCTGGAAATCAGTCTGGTGATTGCTCAGAAAATTGTACATAGTCCTACCTGAAGACCCATTTATTCCACTTCTGGTCATATACCCCAGAGACGCTCCAACATACAACAAAGGCTCACGCACCACAATGTTCACAGCAGCCCTATTTATAATAGCCAGAAGCTGGAACGAACCCAGATGTCCTTCAGGAGATGAATGGATACAAAAATAGTGGTATTTTACACAATGAAGTACTACTCAGCTATCAGAAACAATAACTTCATGAAATTCTTAAGAAAATGGATGCATCTAAAGAATATAATCCTGAGTGAGATAACCCAGTCACAAAAGATCAAACATAATATGCAGTCACTGATAATTGGATACTAACCCCAGAAAGTTGTGAATACCCCAGAAACAACTCACAGAGTATATGAAGTTCAAGAAAAAAGAAAAGAAAAACCATTATGCTTAATCTTTATACACCAAGAAAACTTTGACTATTTCCAGGTTACATCTTGTTTTACATGTTTTACATTTTTATGCTCATTGTAACTACTAAGATCTTAATGTACACTATCAAATCTTTTAAAAAAGTCAAGTGCTGAGGAAAATGTATTCATATACTTTTATGCAAAAGTGCTTAAAGTCTGTACATTTTTCTTTTTTTTAAGATAAAATTGTTCAATTTAAAATAAATAAACAAAATGTATTGATATCTCTTACTCAATTTGATATCAATCTATAATATTTATATTTGTAAATTAACACATTTTTAAATTCTCCAAAATTTCTGGTTATTTCAAATTGATTAATACTGAGTAGGTAAGTGATCTGGCACATAAAAACTTAAGAAAAATTATAAATATCTTGGTGAAAAAAACCAAAAAACTCAACTATTTATCTTATATCCTGAAGAAAGAGATAAAGGGCTTGATCTTGAGTTTTGGTGGTACCCTACATGTAACTAGAACACAAATATTTACAAACACAGCGTGTACATTCAGAAATTATATTGACTAAAACAATATTCAAGGTCATATAACTTCAACATCCGAATCTGATGAGATCAGATTTTCTCATTTGGGGAGTAAACATACTTTATTGTATAGCTACATCTGTTTTCCACATAAAATCTCACAAAATAATCCCATGGAATCATTGTTGATAAAATGGTCATGTCTACAGTACTATAAATTTTAATAGTCAGAAAATTTACTAAATTATGTACTACTAGTATAATCTTTAAAATGCAGTAGTCATATTTATTAGTGGCATAATATTTTGTGCTTTGTTGTGTATTTATATTGTGTACTTCTTTGAAAAATACTTTTAAAACAGTTTCTATTAGTAACCTGAGTTGTCTGTGAAGCTACATTGTAGGTAGGGCTAGACTTAAGTTTATGGTAACCATAATACCTGAGTATTCTATATTACCTAGATATTCCCTAGATAAAAGGAAAAAGCCAATAATCTCCTGATTAGATGAAATGTCCAAAAAAGAGGGAGAAAAAACTTGTAGAGACCATATCTTGTGATTAGGCTTGGCCCACAGATGAGAGATGGGACCACCCACCCATCTCAAAAACTTTAACACAGAATTGTTTCTGTCTAAAGGAAACACAGTGTCAAAGAGCAGATCAGAGACTGAAGAAAACTCCTTCCAGAGACTGCTTCACCTCATATGCAGCCAGGAAACCCAGACACTATTGTGTATGCCAAGAAGTGCATCCTGAAAAGAGCCTCATATAGCTGTCTCCTGAAAGGCCTTTCAAGAGCCTGACCAATACAGATGTGGATGCTTGCCAACCATAAGACTGAGCACTGGGATCCCAATAAAGGACTTAGGGAAAAGACTAAAGGAACTCAAGGGGTTTGCAACATCATAGGAAGAATGATATTATCCAACCAGACATCCCAGAGCTCCCTGGCTCTAAACCACCAAAGAATACACATGGAGAGACCCATGGCTCCAGCTGCATATGTGGTAGAGGATAGCCTCATCTGGCATCATTTGGAAGGGATGCTCTTGGTCCTTTGGAGGCTCAATGTCCTAGCATAGAGGAATGTTAGGTTATGAGATGGGAGTGTGTATGTGGGTTTGGGAGCATCCCTTTAAAAGCAAGGGGAGAAGAGATGGTATAGGCGATTTGTGGAGAGGAAACTGATAATTAGAATAACATTTGAAATATAAATAAATAAAATAAGCAATAAAAACTAAATTAAAATCTGTGATGCTTAAATTAGGTAAAGTGCGTTTATTTCTTCAAACACTTCTTATTAATTTATAGTAAAATATTTCCAAATTCTTCCACTTATGCTTTAGAAATTCACTCTATGGCTGTCCTAGCATATTGCTGTTGATATAACACAGCAGAATTTTTTTTTTTTATTCATGGGCTGGAAAATTCATACTGTGTCTAAAAATGTTCACCATCATAGGATCCGGGAAAGTTGCACTGCACTAAGATTCCACCAAATCCATCAAATGCCCCTTTATTCAAGTCATTTCTCCTCTTATTCTCTTTCTACATCTCTCACTCCCCCACCTAATCTCTTCTGTTTCCAGTCCCACCCACTCCCATTTCACCCACAAATCTATTTTTCCTTCCTGATAAGATCCATGTTTGCCTTCCCCACACCTCCCCTCTGTATCCAATTTCTCTGAGTTTTTTTTGATTGTTTTGTGTTTATTCTTTACTTAACAAATAATATCAACTTACAAGTGAATACATTATGTCAATACCTAAGTTTCTCGTAGAAGATTATTTTTTTCAGTTTCAAGCATTTGCCGGAAAATTTCATGATGCTATTCTTTCCTACCACCTGAAATTGTGATTGTGTAACAATATTATATAAATACATTATATTTTCTTTATATATTCTTTGTCCTAGAGAAATCTACTATCAGTAAAGCCACGATGAGCATAGTGAGTGCAGCAAGTGTCCTTGTGTTAGGATAGAGCATTTTTGGACATATGTGCACCAATGATATATAATTAAATATTGACATAGATAAATTCTCAATTTTCTATTGAACTGGTATATTGATTTCTATAGTGTCTGTACATATTTTCACTCCCATCCGAAATAAAGGAATACTCTTTTTGCTTCACGTCCTCATCAACACAAGCTGTCATTTGTAATATTGAGCTTAGCCATTCGAAGTGGTGTAAACTGGAATTTCAATGTAGTGTTGATTTACATTTCACTGATGACTAAAGATAGTTAACAATTTTTTTATGTATTTCTCTTCCATGTTTGATTCCTTTCTTGTGAGCACTGCTTAAATATGTACCATATTTTAAATGGATTTTTTGTGTGTTCTTTGTATATCTTGGATATTAGCTCTCTATGTGATAACTTGAGATCCAAGTCACAAAAAAACAGTCCATTCTTGACACTGCCTGGATTACCAGCATTTATAAGCTGGATAGCTCAGAGACCTAGCATAGAATCAAACACAATTTTTAAAGAGCAATGAAATTATTCCTAATACTATAGATGATATTTGACTATACTCATAGATTGTTACTTTACCCAATAGTTATTAGAGATGTTTCTTTCAACAGCTGATGTTAACAGATGCAGAAAACCACTTCCAAACATTAGGTGGAATTCAGAAATACTAATAAAGAGAGAAAGGAAGGACTAGGAGCCAGAGGTGCCAAAGAAAACAAGAAAATAAAGTCTATGTAATAAACTAGGGAGGGCTCATAGGGGCTCACAAAGACCTAAGTCACAACCGTGGAGCCTGGATGGTACTGTCCTAGGACTTCTGCATACATGCTGTGGTTGTTTATTTTGGGGATTTTATTAAATTCCTAACAGAATTTGTGGGATTGTTGCTGATACCTTTGCCTGTGGTACCCATTTCTTCCTTTTGGGTGGCCTTGTTTAACCTTGTTATAAGGGTTTATACGTAAGCCCATTGCATATTTTCTAAAAAGAAATGGAGGAGAAGTAGCAGAGAAGAGGGACTAGTGGATAGAGAATGGAAGCCAAAACAGGGATGTATTCTTGAGAGAAGGATAAAGATCAAGAAAAAAGGAATTTCTCAGTGCTAATCTAAGTGTGTCTCAAAAGTTATTAGCTAAATTTCTTCTTCCTCCGTTATATCATCATTAACATTTTTTCTCAGTATCTGTGACAACAACTTGTCTGGAGAATCTGTGTATGGGTATCACAATGTGAAGCTTTTCTTTATGTTCCTAATTTTTATTTAACAACATGCTTTTCAATTCCATCTTTGTTAATATAAACCTAAGGGTATAATATTACACATAAATGAGTGTTATTACAATATATTGTAATTATCCAGGTTGCTTCCCTCCTTTAGATCTTGTGAAAAGTGCTGATAATAAATTGAGCTTTCAGTTACATAGTAATCGTAGTACTGGGGCTGAAACACAGCGTTAGAACTGAGGTATCACGTGGAAGTTCCAATCGAAAAATTTTAACAACAGTTTCTCTAATGCCTTTAATTATATACACAGTAAGAATTTACTTGACTTCCCTTCATTCCACACTGGACTTTTAGTCATTTTTAGACCCTCCCTTTCCCCACGCTCTCCTCTCTCTTTCTCTCTCTCCTTCCCCGATACTTTCTCTTTCTCACTAACATATTGCCATGTAAAATTTATAAAATCAGTATAAAGTATTTGCTCATATCTGTAATAGATTATACATTGAAATGGAGAATTAATAGTTACTCTAGCAAGTATCCATGAGCCAGGCATAAGGGCATGTTGGATTCAAAGGCAGGCAGATGAAGACAGTGTATAAATAAATACTTGTTGCTTCCAGAGTTTAACCTTTTATTAGGTAGGCTTAATCGGGTAGATTTCAAAGTATTAAAAAGATTCAGTATTTCTCATCTGACAGTGTAAACAGGACTAAAGGACACAAAAACCAATGTAAAGGGAACCTGTTTTGATACAGTAGACCATCATGCTGAAAAAGAAATGCTGATATATTTAATATTTCATATTTTCTAAAGAACTGTTTATTCTGAGAAAACCAAGAGGAAGGACACACACACACACACACACACACACACACACTGCCCCCAATATTGAAGGAGATATTGTACTACAGTGCTGAAATCCTTCTGTGGCAAAGCACGTAATCATAATTAACACACCATCGAGAGAGGCTCTCTTCCTGAACAATTGGGAGTCAGCTTGATTAAATGAATGAGGCTTTGAAGTTAAACACGAAAACTCCCGGTGAAACTGACAGTATTTTAATTTTCTATTCAAAATTTCAAACCCTCTTCCAGTGGAATCATGCTATTTAAAACTTGTCAGCTCTGCAGTTATTCTGATGGAAATTACAATAAATGTCAGTGAAGGAGAATTTTAATAAGTAAGATGGTTTCTGAGTTAAGCATATTTTCATCCCCTCCAGAATTTACCACCTGCTCATGCAGCACATTGTTCTGCCTCTGAATAAAGTGTATTCACATTTCTCCAAAGGTAACAGTTAAGATAGTTCAGTGAATGCTTCCGGTTAGCATTTACCTAAAAACCTTTTCACTAAAGTTTAATTTAGTGAAAAGCCTACAATGGAGTGCCCCCGGTGTTCTTGTTGTATTCTGGTCCTGTCACTGTGAAGTGATTAGTGACTGCTAAATTAGCCACTGGGCTCTGATCTGGATTTTACACAATCACCACTGTTAACTAGGGATGCAGTTCATTAATTTAATTTAGACTCAGTTCATAATGGGAGACAATGTATAGGTCAGATCTTCCATGGTTTGTCTAAAAGTATCAACTTAAATACTTACTGTAGGAAAAAAATATATTAATTAGAAATCATTCAGACGATTTGGTGGTGTAAACTTTCACAAAGTAATGTTTCCAGAACCCACAGTGCTATTCAGAATGAGTGTCAGATACCTTAGATTTGAAAGAGGATGACTTTCAACCTTTCAGTCACAGGATTATATGCTAATTGTTTTTGCAACACCCTTTTGTCATGTGGGTCATTCTTAGTTCAGGGATGGACTGCAGAAAAAAATGGAAGGACTTTAGATATATAATGGCCTACAGCTAAATTCAAGATTAACAATTACAATATCAAGAGGGCTAAGAATATTTTAGAAAATGCTAAGTGTGCCTGCAGAGGTGGGTTAAGGTGTAAATATACTTCCTGCTCTACAATAAAAGCCATAGGGCCTAAATTTAGTCCTTGGGCTGACCATGAAGGCAGAGATGAGAACAGACTCCATCAAGGTATTCTCTGATCCACATGACCACAGAGTGGGTAGCATACACTCACCTCTCAGACAGGAGGGAAGAATTTGTTTCTCTAAAATAGTATCACACAAACCTGTATTTTATTAAAAGCAACACCAATGTGAACTTTCTCAGATTTGCTTCTAAAAATTTCCAAAATTAAGTTCAATGTGGGGGCCTTATGGTCATTATAAAAGCATCAGCAGCTGACACAGGAAGATTCCAAGTTGGAGAGCATCTCAAGGCACACATGATCTGTTATTCCTAATACACAAATAAACACCACTGTTTTCACAAAGAAACTTTAAAAATATTTTTTTCCATTTTTCCTATTAAACAGAACTCACTAGAACAGACACGTTGATCCTTGTTATTTCTCTTTTTTTTTTTACTGGAAATTTTCTTTATTACATTTTGAATGTTGTCACCTTTTCCTGTTTTCCCTCTGGAATATTCCCCTATCCAATCTTTCCTCCCCCTTCCACTACTGTCACTATAAGAGCTATGAGAGTACTGCCCCAACTATCTACCCTCTCCCTCCCACCCATTCACACCCCTACCTCTCTGCCCTGCCATTTCCCTACACTGAGACACTAAGCCTCCATAGAACCAAGGGTTTCTCCTCCCATTGATGCTGAACAAGGCTATCCTCTGCTACATATGTTGCTAAAGCAATGGGTCCCTCCATGTGTACTCCTTGGTTGGTAGTTTAGTCACTTGGAGCTCTAGAGGCTCTGGTTGGTTGTTGTTCTTCCTATGGGGTTGAAAACCGCTTCAGCTCCTTCAGTCCTTTCTTAACTCCTCCATTGGGGACTCTGTTCTCAATCCAATGGTTGGCTGCAAGCATTTGCCTCTGTATTTGTCAGGCTCTGGCAAAACCTCTCACCATACAGCTATACCAGGCTCCTGTCAACATGCACTTCTTGGCATTAGCAAGATTTTATGAGTTTGGTGACTGTATATGGGATGGACCTAAAGCTGAGGCAGACTTTTCCTTCATTCTCTGCTCAAAACTTTGTCTCCATATTTACTCCTGAGAATATTTTTGTTCCTCCTTCTAAGGGGATTGAAGTATCCTCACTTCAGTCATCCTTCTCCTTGAGCTTCACATGGTCTGTGAATTGTATCTTGGGTAATCTGAGCATTTGGGCTAATATCCACTTTATTAGTGAGTGCATACCATGGGTAATTTTTTTTGTTTGTTTGGTTTGTTTGTTTGTTTTGTGTTTGTAATTGTGTTACCTCACTGAGGATGATATTTTGTAATTCCTAAGAATTCCTAATTTCTAAGTATTTTATGAACTCACTGTTTCTAATAGCTCCATTGTGTAAATGTACCACGTTTTCTGTATCCATTCCTCTGTTGAATTACATGTGGGTTCTTTCCAGCTTCTGCTTATTTAAATAAGGCTGCAATGAACATGGATATGACCTTTTTATATGTTTGAACATCTTTGAGGTATATGCCCAGGAGTGGTATAGCTGGGTCCTCAGTAGTACTATGTCCAGTTTTCTGAGAAACTGCTAGACTGAATTCCAGAGTGGAATTTTTTGTTTTACTCAGTTAAACTGCAAAATAATAAACATAGTTACATTAACTGTTCATAATATCATAGGGAAGGTTCTGTGACAATAGGTGATATATTCTGTTTTGTCTTCTGGTAAAATGACTGGTAGGATGACTACTGATGTTACAGATCATCCTCTACTATTATTTGCTTTATGTGGGTGTCATGACATTGTCCCCTTAATTCCTGGATGACTTTTCTTTCAAAAATAAAAAAAAAATAAAACATAATTTTTAAGTGCAGTGTGAGAAACAAGCTTGAAACTGTTCTTCACTCACATTTACTTTCTTGTCAAAAGATTTCTTTTAAATTTGAACTGTTATTTAAAAAAAATCTTCCTGGGAATTTTGTCATAACTCAATTAGAGTTGACAGCACATTTCAAATTCTGCTTTTACTTTAACAAATTAGTCTGCCGATGTTCCTTCTGGCTGCACTTTGATTATAAATTAGCACACATATCATGCAGCTAAAGGGAGAAGAATTTTTTTTAATAGTGAGAATTTTTTTTTTCTAGAGCAAGTGTAATAAGTGTAACAGCTTATTCATTTTAAGTGATTTGAGGGTTAACTTTTAAAACTTATCGTTACATCTTCATTAATTTTTTTCATTTGAAGGGTAAGAACTCGATCTCTCATAGCTACTGGCAAATTTTACTCAATAGAATAGTAACTGATTTTTTTCCTCTAGGAATCACTTCATATTTTGTAAGTTGGGTCATTGCATTCTTAAACTCAGTGCTGTCCCTATGAATTCAGCTTATAATGTTCTATATTCAGCAAATATTTCACCTATTCAAAAATAATGCAAAAGTACGCAATTCATATAAAAGGTACATTATTTTAGTCATCAATATAAAAAGCCAGGTTTTGTGTCACTTTAATAAAGATAGCTGATAGAGGCTGAGTGGGAGACCAAGACTGCAGGGGAGCAGAGAGATCTCTTCAGAGTGCACACGGAAAGTGCACACCGTAACTTGCCCTGCCCCGCCTTGCTCAATCAAGCAATTGGGAACAGAAAATTAGAACTTCTGTTTTTACCCGGAGGTGAGTTCCGGACGCAGAGCGGAGCCTGGCCTACCTTCCACCCGGATCGGTGGCTCATAGAGGCTAAGCAACTGGTGGGTGGGAGACCTGGGCTGCAGGGGAGCAGAAAGATCTCTGTGGAGTACATAAGTAAAGTGCACCCCCTGCCTTGCCCTGCCCTGCCGTGCCTGATCCAGCAAACAGAAATAGAATGTTGGAACTTCTGCTTACACCCGACAACTCTGAGGCATAAAACAGGGCTCAACATCTGACACCTAAACCAGTGGAGAACCAGGGACACAGAACAGATACAAGGGAAAAATAAGAACATATCACTGACAACAAAATGGCAAGAGGAAAGAGAAAGAGTATATCCCAAGGGAACCAAGACAATCTAGCAACACCAGAGCCCAGCTCTCCCATAACAGCAAACATCGGAACTCCAAACACTCCAGAAAAAGAAGACACAGACCAGAAACCATGCCTCAAGACACTGATAGAGTTACTTAAAGAAGAAAGGAAGGAAAAGCAAAAAGATTCAGAAGCTTTTAAAGAAGAAACAAGAAAAACACTCAAAGAACTCAAAGAACTAGAGGAAAACAGAACCAAAGAAATAAAGGAATGGAAGAGGGAAATTAAACAAAGATTGACACAATAAAGAAAACGCTAAAAGAAATAACCCTGGAGGCAGAACACCAAAAAAAGAAATCAAGGGTCACAGAAGCAAGCATTTCCAATAGATTACAAGAGATCGAAGAGAGAATCTCGGGAGCAGAAGACAACATTGCAAACATAGACAAAACAGCCAGAGAAGATGCAAAAAACAAAAATCTCCTAACCCAAAATGTCCAGGAAATACAAGACACAATGAGAAGACTGAACCTAAAAATAATAGGAATAGAAGAGGGAGAAGAGTATCAACTAAGAGGCACAGTAAATATCTTCAACAAAATCATAGAAGAAAACTTCCCTACCCTCAAGAATGAGATGACCATGAGCATAAAAGGAGCCTTCAGAACTCCAAATAGGTTGGACCAGAAAAAAAATACCTCCCGACACATAATAGTAAAAACATCAAGTGCCCAAAGTAAAGAAAGAATACTAAAAGCAGTAAGGGAAAAAGGTCAGGTAACATATAAAGGCAGAGGAATCATACTCACACCCAATTTCTCAACAGAGACTATGAAAGCTAGAAGAGCCTGGACAGACATCATGCACTCCTTAAAAGGGCACAAGTGCCAGCCCAAGCTGCTATACCCAGCAAAACTATCAATCACCATCGATGGAGAGATAAAGATATTTCAAGACAAATCAAAAATCACACAATATCTGACCACAAACCCAGCACTACAACGAATTATAGGTGAAAAACCAAATACAATGAGGGAAAATAGAGCCTAGTAAGAACAAGTAAACTCCTAAACAAGAAAACTAAAAGAAGAAAAAAACAAAGGCACAACTCAACCCAAAAAAGCAATAATGGCAGGAAACAGAAACAACTATTCCTTGATATCTATTAACATAAATGGTCTCAACTACCCAATAAAGAGACATAGACTATCAGACTAGATACATAAACAAAATCCAGCTTTTTGCTGCATACAGGAAAATCATCTCAGAGACAAAGACAGACACTATCTCAGAGTAAAAGGGTGGGAATAAAACTTCCAAGCAAACAGCTCCATGAAGCAAGCTGGAGTGGCTATTCTAATATCGAATAAAGTAAATTTCCAACCAAAAGTTATCAAAAAAAATAAGGAAGGACACTTTTTACTCATTATGGGGGAAATCTGTCAGGAGGAACTCTCAATCCTTAACATACATGCTCCAAATAAAAAATCACCCACATTCATAAAAGAAACCCTACTAAAGCTCATATAATACATTTCACCCCACACAATAATAGTGGGAGACTTTAATACCCCACTCTAACCAATGGACAGATCAGGGAAACAGAAACTGAACAAGGACACTGCAAAACTAGCAGAGACTTTGAACCAATTAGAATTAATAGATATATACAGAACATACTATCCCAAAGTAAAAGAATACACCTTTTTCTTTCCACCCCATGGCACCTTCTCGAAAATTGACCACATAATTGGACACAGAACGAGCCTCCATCGATATAAGAAGATTGAAATACTCCCATGCATCCTCTCAGATCATCATGTTCTACGGCTCGTCTTTACCAACAACAAAGACAACAAAATGCCTACATACACATGGAAACTAAACAATGTTCTGTTAAAGGATAGCAGGGTCAAAGAAGAAATAAAGAAAGAAATTAAGGATTTTCTAGTATTCAACAAAAACGAAAACACAACATACCCTAACCTATGGGATGCAATTAAAGCAGTATTGAGAGGAAAACTCATAGCCCTAAGTGCTTCCAAAAAGAAACTGGAGAGAGCTCACATCAGCAACCTGACCGCACAGCTAAAAGCCCTAGAACAAAAGGAAGCAGATATACCCAAAAAGAGTAGACGGCAAGAAATAATCAAAATTAGGGCAGATAAAGACTAAATAGAATCAAAAAGAACCATTGAAAAAATCAACAAAACCAAGAGTTGGTTCTTCGAGAAAATCAACAAGATTGATAAACCCCTAGCCAGACTAACTAGAGGGCAAAGAGAGAGTATCCAAATTACCAAAATCATTAAGGAAACTGGGGACATAAAAACTGAAACTGAGGAAATTCAAGGAATCATCAGATCCTACTACAAAAACTTATACTCCACAAAATTGGAAAATCTGGAGGAAATGGACGAATTCCTAGACAGATACAAGGTCCCAAAGTTAAACCAAGACCAAGTAAACCATCTAAATAACCCTATAACATCTAAAAAAAACAGAAAAATTCATCAAAAGCCTCTCAAGCAAAAAAAGCCCAGGTCCAGACAGGTTCAGTGCAGAATTTTATCAGACTTTTATTGAGGATATAACACCAATACTCGCCAAACTATTACAAAAGATAGAATCAGAAGGAATATTACCCAACTCATTTTTTGATCCTACAATAACCCTTGGACGTAAACCACACAAAGACCCTACAAAGAAAGAGAACTTCAGACCAATCTCACTTATGAACACACAGGAAAAAATACTCAATAAAATCCTTGCAAACCGAATCCAAGAACACATCAAAACAATCATTGATCATGACCAAGTAGGCTTCATCTCTGTGATGCAGGGATGGTTTAACATAAAAAAAAAATCCATCAACGTAATCCACCATATAAACAAACTCAAAGACCAAAATCACATGGTCATCTCAATAGACGCTGAGAAAGCATTCGACAAATCCAACACCCCTTCATGTTAAAAGTCCTGGAAAGAACAGGAATCCAAGGCCCATACTTAAACATAATAAAAGCAATATACAGCAAACCAACAGCCAACATCAAACTTAATGGCGAGAAACTTGAAGCAATCCCACTAAAATCAGGGACTCAACAAGGCTGCCCACTCTCCCCCTACCTATTCAACATAGTACTGGAAGTCCTGGCTGGAGCAATTAGACAGCAAAAGGAGATCAAGGGGATACAAATCGGAAAGGAAGAGATAAAAACATCGCTCTTTGCCGATGACATGATAGTGTACTTGAGTGACCCCAAAAATTCCACCAGAGAACTCATACAGCTGATAAACAAGTTCAGCAAAGTGGCTGGATACAAAATGAACTCAAACAAATCAGTAGCCTTCCTGTACTTAAAGGACAAACATGTGGAGAAATAAATTAGGGAAAACGTACCCCTCACAATCCTTACAAAAACTATGTAATACCTTGGTGTGACTCTAACTAAGCAAGTGAAGGACCTATATGACAAGAACTTCAAACCTCTAAAGAAAAAAATTGAGGAGGACTCAGAAAATGGAAAGATCTCCCATGCTCATGGATTGGAAAAATCAACATTTTAAAAATGGCCATCCTACCAAAAGCAATCTACAGATTCAATACAATCCCCATCAAAATTCCAACCCAGTTCCTCATGGACCTGGAAAGATGAATGTGCAATTTCATATGGAATAACAAAAGACCTAAAATAGTGAAATCCATCCTCAACAACAAAAAAACATCTGCGGGAATCACTATCCCTGACCTCAAGCTATATTACAAGGCAATTGTGCTGAAAACTGCATGGTACTGGTACAGAAATAGGCATGTGGTTCAATGGAATAGAATAGAAGATCCAGAAATGAGCCCTCACGTATATGGTCACCTGATTTTTGACAAAGGAGCAGTAAACATTCAATGGAAAAAGGACAGCCTATTCAACAAATGGTGCTGGTCCAACTGGCACTCAACATGCAAAAGAATGAAAATAGACCCGTTCTTATCTCCTTGTACAAAGCTCAAGTGTAAGTGGATCAAAGATCTCCACATTAAATCAGATACACTGAAACTATTAGATGAGAAAGTAGGGAAAACCTTACAACACATAAATACAGGAGAAAATTTCCTGAACAAAACACCAATGGCTCAAGCTTTAAGGTCAAAGATTAACAAATGGGACTTAATGAGATTGCAAAGTTTCTGTAAGGCTAAAGACATCATCAAGAATACATAATGGCAACCAACAGAATGGGAAAAGATCTTTACCAACACCACATCAGATAGAGGCCTAATATCCAAGGTGTACAAGGAACTCAAAAAGCTAAACACCAGAGAATCACATAACCCTACTAAAAAATGGGGTACAGAGCTAAACAAAATGTTTTCAGTTGAGGAACACTGAATGGCGGAGAAACATCTGAGGAAGTGCTCGACATCCTTAGTCATTAGGAAAATGCAAATCAAAACAACCCTGAGATTCCACCTTACACCAGTCAGATTGGCCAAGATCCAAAACTCAGATGACAGCAGATGCTGGTGAGGCTGTGGAGAAAGAGGAACACTTCTCCACTCTTGGTGAGGTTGCAAGCTAATACAACCACTCTGGAAATCTGTCTGGTGATACCTGAGAAAATTGGATATAGTACTACCTGAATACCCAGCTATTCCACTTCTGGGCATATACCTCAGAGACACTTTAATACACAACAAAGATATATGCACCACAATGTTCATAGCGGCTCTATTTATAATAGCCAGAACCTGGAAGGAACCCAGATGTCCTTCAGAAGATGAATGGATAGAAAAATTGTGGTACACATACACAATGGAATACTACTCAGCCACCAGAAACAATGACTTAACCAAATTCTTAAGAAAATGGCTGCATCTAGAGAATATCATCCTGAGTGAGATAACCCAGTCACAAAAGAACAGACATAATATGCAGTCACTGATAGTGGGATACTAACCCCAGATACTTGCACTCCCCCAGAAACAACTCACAGACTGTATGAAGTCCAAGAAATAGAGAAAACAAAAAAATATACATATATTTACAAAACAAGAAGACCTTGACTATTTCCATGTTGCATTTTGTTTTGCATGTATTCTACACTTATTGTAACTATTAGGTTTTCAATGCATACTGTCAAGCCCTTGAAAAAAATCATGTACTGACTAAAAAAATATATTCACATGGTTTTATGTAAAAATTATTTCAATGTCTGAAAAAACAGTACTGATAAAAATGTATAATTTTAAGCAATAAATGTTTAAAATCTGTACATTTATCTTTGTTTTATAAATAAAGTCATTTAAAAAAATAAAGATAGCTATTTATTATACTAAAAATGTCTCGATTATCATTTATTAGAAGAATGAGACTTTCATCAGTTTGAAGTTGTGTTTCTAACACTAAGAAATAAAGGGTTGTTACCAAACACTGTAACAAATGGACATCTGATTGGTATAAGACAATATCCTGTAAATGTCATATATGTGTCTCCTCAATGCATAGCATTTACACAGAAAGCCGCTGCTGCAAGGCACAAGAGTATGTTAAGAGGCTGAATCAGAGGAAGGCTGTTTTACAGACTGGTTTTTTTTAGTATATATATTCTATATGAAAATAGATCAAACATTTGAACTGGCAGGTAGAAGGTAACTCTGCCAAATACTAGAGTAAAAGCCCCCAGTTTAGTGCACAGATCCAGCCTTTCTTCGGCATCTGCATTATCATTTAATGCTCTTTTATTGCCTTGTTTTGTCTCTTTTTTCTTTTTTTCTTTTTTCATTGGAATTTCTTTGCATTTATATTTCAGATGTTATCTCTTTCCCAAAATCCCATCCCTGCTACCCCTCTTATTGCCTCCATGAATGTGCTCCCTCTTACAATGACCCTCTCCCACCCCAGTACCTTGGCATTTCCTTACACCTGGAAAACGAGCCTTCCCTGGAACAAGGTCCTCTCCTCCCACTGATGTCAGAAAATGCTATCTTCTGCTGCATATAAACCTGGAGCTATGGGACTCTGTATGGAAACATGTAGGTTGGTGTCTTAGTCCCTGGGATCTGTGGTGGGTTTGCATAGTTGATAATTTTGTTCTTCCATGGGGTTGCAGACCCTTTCAACTCCTTCAGTCCTTTCTCTAGCTTCTTCACTGGAGTCCTTGTGTTCAGTCTGACAGCTGCATTAGTATTAGCTCCTTGTATTAGTATGGCACTGGCAGAGGAGGCATCCATATCAGGTTCTTGTTAGTAAGCACTACTTGGCATTAGCAAGTTGCTTGACTTTATTGGGCGCATATGGGATTTATCTCAGGTGAGGCAGTTTCTGCATGATCTTTTCTCCAATTCCTGCTCCTTACTTGTTCCTTCATTTCCTCCCATGAATGTTTGGTTCTTCCTTCTAAGAAAGACTGAGGCATCCACTTTCTGGCCTTCCTCCTCTTTGAGCTTCATAAATTCTGTAGATGCTTCCTTGGTTATTCCAAGCTTTTTCTGCTAGTATCCAATTATAAGTGAGTACATATTATGAGTGCAATTTTCTGACTGGGTTACTTCACTCAGGATGATAGCTTCAAGTTAGATCCATTTACCTAGAAGTTTGATTATGTCATTGTTTATAATAGCTGAGTAGTACTTCATTGTGTAAATGTACCACAATTTTTGTATCTATTCCTCTGTTTAAAAACATCTGGGTTTTTCCAAGCTTCTAGCTATTATAAATAAGCCTACTATAGACATGGTTGTGCACGTGTACTTGTTAGATGTTGGAGCTTTTATGGTAAATGCCCAAGAGTGGTTTAGCTGGGTTCTCAAGTAATACTAGGTCCAACTTTCTGAGAAACTGCCAAACTGAGTTTTTGATCTTAGCCATTGTGACTGCTGTGAGATGAAATCCTACCATTTTTGATTAGCATTTCCCTGATGAGTAGGGGTATTGAGCATTTCTTTAGGTTCTTCTCAGCCATTTGATATTCCTCAGTTGATAATTTTTTGTTTAGCTTTGTACCCCATTTTTATTGTATTATTTGATTTTCTAGAGTCTAACTCTTTGACTTTTTTGTATATCTTGCATACTAGCCCTTTATCAGATGTAGGACTGATAAAGATCTCTTCTCAGTCTGTTCCTTGCTGTTTTGTCTTTTTGACAGTATCCAATGCCTTACAAAAGCTTTGCGATATCATGAGGTCCCATTTGCCTATTTCTGATCTTAGAGCATAAGCCATTAGTGTTATGTTCAGGATATTTTGGCCTGTGCCTATGTGTTCTAAGATCTTCTCTACTTTCTGTTCTATTAGTTTCAGTGTGGAGGTCTTTGATCCATTTGGACTTTAGCTTTGTACATGGAGATAAGAAAATATCAATGTGCATTCTTCTGCATGCTTACTGCCAATTGAACTATCACCATTTGTTGAAAAGGCTGTCCTTTTTCCATTAAATGTTTTTAGCACAGTTGTCAAAAATCAAATGAGAATGGATGTGCGGGTTCATTTTTAGGTCATCAATTCTCTTCCAAAGATCTACCATCCTATCTCTGTACAAATACCACACAGTTTTTATGACGATTGATCTCTAATATAGCCTGAGGTCAGAGATGGTGATTTCCCCAGAAGTTTTTATTTTTGAGAATTGTTTTTGCTATCCTGGGTTTTTTGTTATTTCAATTGAATTTGTAAATTTCTTTCTTACCCTATGAATAAAAGAGTTGAAATTTTGATGAGGCATTGAACCTGTAGATTGCCTTAGGCAAGATGGCCAATTTTTCTGTTACTCTTTCCAATCTATAAGCATGAGATATCTGTCCATTTTCTGAAGTGTACTTCAATTTCCTTCTTCAGAAATTTGAAGTTCTTGTCATACAGATCCTTCACTAGCTTGGTTAGAGTCACACTAAGTATAATCTTTGTTACTATTGTGAAAGGTATTGATTCTTTAATATCTTATGTTTGTTTGTACTTCCAATAGAGTAAGGGTCCTGATTTCTTTGAGTTAATTTTATATCCAGACACTTTGCTGAAGGTGTTTATCAACTATAAAAATATGTTCTCTGGTGAAATTTGTGTGGTCACTCAAGTATACTATCATATCATGTGCAAATAGTGACATTTTGACTACTTTGTTTGCAATTTGTATCCCTTTGACCCTTCTTCTTCTTTTTTTTTTTTTTTTTTTTTTTTTTCTTTTTTTCTGTATTATGGCTCTGGCTAGTATTTCCAGTACTATATTTAACAGGTAACAAGAAAGTTGCCAGCCTTGTCTAGTACTTGATTTTAGTGGGATTGCTTCAAGTTTCTCACCATTTAGTTTGATGTTAGCTACTGGTTTTCTGCATATTGCTTTTACTATGTTTAAATATGAGCCTTGAATTCCTGACCTTTTCATGACTTTTAACAGTATGGGATGTTGAATTTTGTCAAATGCTTTCTCAGTGTCTAGAGAGATGTTCATGTTTTTTTTTTTTTTTTTTTTCTTTTTTCTTTTCTTTGAGTTTTTTTTTTTTTTTTTTTTTTTTTTGTAGTAGATGACATTGATGGATTTTCATATATTGAATGATTCATGCATCGCTGGGATGAAGCCTATTTGATCATACTGAATTATTGTTTTGATGTGATCTTAAATTCAGTTTGCAAGAATTTTACTGAGTATTTTTGCATCAATGTTCATGAGGGAAATTGGTCTAAAGTTCTCTTTCTTTGAAGTGTATTTGTGTGCTTTAGGAATGAGCATGATTGTGGCTTCAATGAATGAGTTGGGTACAATTCCCTTTGTTTTCATTTTGTGGAATAGTATAGAGAGTATTTATAGTATGTCTACTATGAATGTCTGATAGACTTTTGCATCAACCCATCAGTTCTCTGGCTTTTTTTTTTTTTTTTTCTGTTGGGAGGCTTTTATTGACTGTTTCTACTTTTTATGAGTCATGGGGCTGTTTAGATGGTCTGTCTGATCCTGATTTAAATATGGTACCTAGTATCTATCTAGAAAAGTGTCCTTTTCCTCTAGGTTTTCCAGTTTTGTTTGCGTGTAGACTTTTGTAGTAGGATCTGATGATTTCTTGAATTTCCTCAGTTTCTGTTGTTATGTCTCCCCTTTCATTTTTTTATTTTGTTAATTTGGATAATCTCTCTATGCCCTCTAGTTAGTCTGGCTAAGTGTTTATCTATCTTGTTGATTTTCTCAAAGAACCAGCTCTTGGTTTTGTTGATTCTTTATATAGTTCATTTTGTTTTTATTTGGTTGATTTCAACTCTGAGTTTGATTATTTTCTGTTGTCTACTCCTCTTGGCTGTATCTGCTTTTTTTGTTCTAGAATTCTGGTATGTTGTTTAGTTGTTAGTGAATGCCATCTCCATTTTCTTTTTGGCAGTGCTCAGAGCCATGAGTTTTCCTTTTAGTGATGCTTTTATTGTACCCTAAAAGTTTGGGTATGTTGTGTGTTCTTTTTCACTAAATTCTAACAAGTCTTTGATTTCTTTCTTTCTTCCTTGAACAAGCTATCATTGAGTAGGGCATTGTTTAGCTTCCATATATATTTGGAATTTTTGTTGTTTTTGTTGTTATTGAAGACCAGCATTAGTCCATGGTGGTCTGATAAGGTGCATGGAATTATTTCAATGGTTTTGTATCTGTTGATTACTGTTTTGTGACCAAATCTAAGGTCATTTTGGAGAAAGGTGGTGAGAAGAAGGTATATTCTGTTGTTTTATGATAAAATATTGTATATATGCATATTAAATCCAATATGTTAATAACATCTGTTAGTTTCAGTGTGTACCTGTTTAATTTCTGTTTCAATGATCTGTCCATTAATGTGAATATTGTCATAAAGTCTCCCACTATTATTGTGTGTGATGCCATATATGATTTGAGCTTTATTAGAGTTTCTTTTATGAATGTGGCTGTTCTTGTATTTGGAGCATAGATATTCTGGATTGAGAGTTCATCTTGATACATTTTTTTTTTTCTTTTATGAGTAAAAAGTGCCCTTACTTGCCTTTTTTATGACTTTTGATTGAAAATCTGATTTTTTTGATATTAGGATAGCTACTCCAGCTTGTTTCTTGGTACCATTTGCTTGGAAAAAATCTTTCAAAACTTTGTACTCTGAGGTAGTGCCTGTCTTTGTTGCTGAAATGAGTTTCCTGTATGCAACAAAATGCTGGATCCTCTTTACATGTCCAGTCTGATAGTCTATGTCATTTTTCTGGGGAATTGAGTCTACTGATGTTAAAAGATATTGAGAAATAGAGATTGTTGTTTCCTGATCCATTTGTTGTTAGTCGTAGAATCATATTTGTGTGTTTTTCTTCTTTGGTGTTTGTTCCAAGAAGATTAGTTTCTTGATCTTCTTTGGGTGAAATCCCTCTTTTTGTGATGGAGTTTCTGTCAGTTATTATTTGTACTGCTGGATTTGTGGACAGATATTGTGTACATTTGCTTTTGTCCTGAAATATCTTGGTTTCTCTGTCTATGGTAGTTGAGAGTTTTGCTGGACATAGTAACTTGGGCTGGCATTTTTGTTCTCCTAGTGTCTGTATAATATTAGTCGAGGATCTTCTAGCTTTCATATCTGTTGAAAATTATTGTATAATTTTGATTGGTCTGCATTCATATGTTAACTGTTTTTTTTTTTTTTCCTTACTGCTTTTAGTATCCTTTCTTTGTTTTGAATGTTTGTTGTTTTGACTATTATTGGTTGGGAAGAATTTTTTTTTTTTTTTGGCCCTGTCTATTTGGAGTTCTATAGGCTTCTTGTATGTTTGTGATTATCTCTTTCTTTAGGTTAAGGGAGTTTTCTTCTAGAATTTTGTTGAAGATGTTTACTGGGCCTTTTTCTTGGGAGTCTTCACTCTCTTCTATACCTGTTATCCTTAACTTTGGTCTTCTCATTGTGTCCCGGATTTCCTGGATATTTGAGGTTAGAATCCTTTTACTTTTTGCATTTTCTCTGACTTTTGTATCAATGATTTCTATGGCATATTCTGCTCCTGAGGTTCCTACTTTTGTCTTTTGTATTCTGTTAGTGATGCTTGCATTTATGACTCCTGATGGCTTTCCTAGGTTTTTCAACATCAGGGTTTTCTACTTTTGTGGTTTCTTCGTTGTTTCAGTTCCTTCATCTGCTTGCTTGTGCTTTCCTTTAGCTCTTGAAGTGATTTTCATATTTACTCTTTACAGAATTCAAATTGTTTTCATGTGTTCTCCTGGCTTTCCTATACTTCGTTATGTGTGTTATTTATACACTTCTCCAGAATCTCCATCATCATCATGAGGTATTATTTTAATCTGAATCTTGTTTTTCTGGTGAGTTTGGATATCCATTATTTGCAGTGTTGGGCAAACTGGGTTCTGATGTTGCCAGGTTTTCTTGTTTTCTGTTTCTTAAATTCTTGTGCTTGCCTCTTTCCATCTTGCTATTGGTGATGTTAGGTGATCTTATCTCTTACTGGAGTTTGTTTCTTCTGTGGGTGTCCACAGGGAGATTGTTTCTTGGTGCTCAGTTCTCTGGGTGGGCTGTGAG
This sequence comes from Micromys minutus, assembly GCF_963924665.1. Lineage (NCBI taxonomy): Eukaryota > Metazoa > Chordata > Mammalia > Rodentia > Muridae > Micromys > Micromys minutus. The sequence continues at coordinate 208,618,158 of NC_137969.1, read as the reverse complement.
TTCCAAAGGCAGTGTCCAGTCCTGATGCAACTGGACCAGTTCTGCCCTTTTGTGGAAATGTCTGTTTTCAGCACTGCCCCCTGCACCCTGAGAGGTCTGGGCCTCCTCTCCCTGGATAGACAGTGACAAGGGAATGTGCACTTGCTCCTGAGGTCAGAAGTGAGAGCCCTTTGCACATCTTACAGGTCTTCAGCAAACTGTGGGCAGGTGGCCAGTCCTGATGAAACTGGGTTGGGTCTCACCTTGGGCTGGAAGTGTGCACTCACAGGCATCACCTCCACCTTTGTCCTGTGAGTTCTGGGTGGCCTCTCCCTGGTTAGACTGCAAAGAGGGAACATTGACTTATGCTTCCCGCATCTTCCCTGGGCGCTCAGTACTCTGTGGACAGACCACTGCCAGTCCTAATGTCAGTGTGCCAGATCTGTCTGTGGTCTAATTTTCTCTTTCTAAGACAAGTCAGAAAGACTTTGAATTTGATTCAAGATTGGCAATGTTCTTTCTGTTTCTACTTTATGAAATAGTTTGATAACAGAGGTATTTGCCCTTCTTAAGGCATCTGATAGAATTCTGACCTAAAAAGATCTAGCCTTAGGCTTCTTTTGGTTGGGAGACCTTTAGTGACTGCTTCTACTTCCTTCACGGTTATAGGAGTATTTAGATAGTTTGTATTATCATAATTTAACTTTGGTAATTGGTATTTGTATAGAAAATCATTCATTTCATTTAGACTTTTCCAACTTTCCTGATTCACACACAGGATTTAGAATAAGAATTAATGATTCTTTGAATTTCCTAGTGTATATTTTATGTATACATTTTCATTTCTAATTCTGTTAATTTGGTCTCATCTCTCTGCTTTTTAGATACTGTACCTAAGAATTTGTCTGTTTTGCTTCTTTCTCAAAGAACTGAATCTGGTTTTGTTGATACTTTGTTCTTATCATTTCAAATTTACTGATTTTAGCCGCGGATTTGATTAGTTCCTGCCATCTACTTCTGTTAGGTATGTTTATTTATTTCTTTCTTTTTTCCTAGCCTTCAGGGTATTTTAAATTGTTAGTATAGAAATACTTCATTTTTAAAATGAGGCACTTAATGCTATGAAATTTCATTTTTTTCTGCCACCACTGACACAGGAAAATAGCTAATGTACATGCTTTAGGAAACTACAATTTTCAAAGTGTAATAAGCAAGAACAACAGAAATTTATATGTAACAAGTAAGGAATTTTTCAGACAAAACTTGGACTACCATTGGCTTTTCACTCTCGTTTATTTAAGTTTGTGTTCTCAAAAAAAAAAAAACATGAATTTTGATCAACCAAACTTTGTGAACCCAAGTAAATTTATAACCATTTGTCTTTCCAAAATTTTTACTCATTTTATATATTGATTTTAGAGGAGATATCAAGGCTTACTATTTCATTATTGTGGATTACGTATCTGTTTGGAGATATGCAAATTTTAGAATAAATTATTGAACTCCTTGCTTTCACCCACTAAGAGTACATGCTAAATCTTTAGTGTTCATGAGCATTCAGCTAACAGAGAAACATATTTAAAATGAAGAAAAACATAATTTGCTTTTCAGAAGACAAAACAGTACCTATTTATAAACTTGTATGTAGGTATGTAAACAAATTAGTTTTATGTACATTTTTTATATTTACATGTATATGTATAAATACATTATATAAACATATATGTGTATTTGTGTATATAGGCATAAATAAAATATAGTTATATATAAGCTTTTCATAATTTATTACAGATAGACTGTATAAATATGTTAAGATTACAGTTATTTAAGTGATAAACAACAAACAGGTATATAAGCAAAACCTTTTATTATTTTATTTTATGTATTGACAGCATTTTCGTAGGGACAGTCATTTTATCTATTAATAGGAATAAAAATAATGACAAATACAGCTTATATATCTAGATATAAAGAGAAAAATAATGACTTCCACTGTTTCCTAAAACTTGATATAAAATTAGTTTGAATGATGATATTGGTAAGACATTACATCAAAATATAGTAGACAAAAATCATTCTGTAGTTTAGCTTTTCTTCCATTATTTTATTTTCACAAAATTTTGCTATGAATTTATTGATGGACAGAAAATTGTTACTTTTGCTGTCATGGATACGATATCATTTCCCTCCAGGAGTCTGATCATTGACACCAATTTAAATTTGTAATCTGGAGGTAGAATTAAATCACTACTTGAAATACTGCTGATAAAATAATGGGGGTCACTTAAGTATACTATCATGTCATCAGCAAATAGTGATGTTTGATGTCTCCCTTTCTGAAATTTATCCCTTTGATGTCTATTTGTTGTCTAATAGTTCTGGTCAGGATTTCCAGTACTATGTTGAATAGGTAGGGGGAACGTGGCCAGACTTGTCTGGTCCCTGATTTGAGTGGGATTGCTTTAAGCTTCTCACCATTTAGTTTGATGTTGGCTACTGGTTTGCTGTATATTGCTTTTACTATGTTGGGTATTGATAGGGTGTCAGATTCCTGCTCTTTCCAAGACTTTTAATATGAGAGGGTGTTGAATTTTGTCAAATGTTTCTCAGCATCTACTGTGTTTTCAGCATCATGTGTTTTTTTTTTTTCTTTGAGTTTGTTTTTATGATAGATTACATTGATGGATTTCCATATATTGAACTATCCCTAAGTCCCTGGGATGAAACATTCTTGACATTGGTGAATGATCATTTTGATGTGTTCTTGGATTCACTTTGCAAGGATTTTGTTGAGTATTTTTTCATCATTAGAGACATTGGTCTGAAGTTCTCTTTCCTTGTAGGGTCTTTCTGTGGTTTAGGAATGAGAGTGATTGTGGCATCAAAGAATGAGTTGGGTAGTGCCCCACTGTCTCGATGTTGTGGAAAAGTTTGAAGAGTATTAGTGTGAGGTCTCCTTATGAAGGTCTGATGGAATTTTGCACTAAACCCATCTGGTCCTGGGCTTTTTTTGTTTGGGAGACTTTTCTGACTGCTTCTATTTCTTTATGAGTAATGGGATTGTTTAGATGGTTTATTTGATCCTGATTTAACTTTGATATCTCGTAACTGTCTAGAAATTTGTACATTTCCTCCAGATTTTCCAGGTTTCTTGAGTATAGGCTTTTATAATAGGATCTGATGATTTCTTGAATTTATCCAGTGTCGATTGTATGTCTCTGCTTTTATTTCTGATTTTCTTAATTTGGATACTCTCTCTGTGCCCTCTTGTTAGTCTGGTTAATGGTTTATCAATCTTGTTGATTTTATCAAAGAATCAACTCCAGATTTTACTGCTTCTTTGCATGGTTCTTTTTGTTTCTACTTGGTTAATTTCTGTTCTGAGTTTGTATTTTACAGCAAATAAACAACTTCAGCAAAGTGGTTGGATACAAAATTAACTTGCATTCCTCTACTAAAAGAATAAACATTTCAAGAAAGAAACCAGGGAAAAGATACCCTTCAGAACAGTCACAAACAACATGAAATATGTTGGTGTGACCCTAAATAAACAAGTGAAAGTTCTGTATGACAAGAATTTCAATTATCTGAAGAAGGAAATTGAAGACAATCCAAGAAGATAGAAATATCTCACATGCTCATGGATTGGAAGGATCAACATTGTAAAAATGGTCATCTACATATTCAATTCAATCCCCATCAAAATTCCAACTCAAATCTTCATAGAGTTGAAAATAGTAATTTGCAAATTCACCTGGAATACCAAAAAAAACCCTACAAAAAACAACAACAACAAAAAAAAAAAAAAAAAAAAAAAAAAAAACATAGAATAGCAAAATCTATTCCCCAAAACAAGAAAACTTCGGCAGGAATCACCATACCTGACTTCAAGCTATATTACAAAGCATTTATGTTAGAAATCGCATGGTATTAGTATAGAGATAGGTGGGTAAATCAATGAAACAGAATTGAAGACCTAGAAACGAATGCTCACAGATATGGTCACTTTTGCTTTGAAAAAGGAACTAAAATCTTTCAATAGGCAAAGTACAGCCCCTTCAACAAGCAGTGGTGGTTCAACTGGCAGTCAGCATGAAGAAGAACCCAAATCGATCTTTTCTCATCACCTGTACAAAGCTAAAGTCCAAATGGATCAAGGATCTCCACATAAAACCAGGTACACTGAAACTCTTAGAAAAGAATATGGAGAAGAACTTAAAATACATAGGCACAGGAAAAAATTACCTGAACAGAACATCAATGGTCAATGATCTAAGGTCAGAAATCAATAAATGGAACCTCAAGTTCTGGCAAAGTTTCTGTAAGGCTAAGGACACTGTGAAGAAAATAAAACAGCAGCCAACACACTGGGAAAAGATTATTACCAATCCCACATCTGATAGAAGTCTAATATCTAATATATTAAAAGAACTCAAAAAGTTAGGCTCCAGAGAATCAAATAATCCTACTAAAAATGGTGAACAGAACTAAACAAATAATTCTCAACCGAGGAATATCAAAAGGCTGAGAAGCACCTAAAAAATGCTCAACATCCCTAGTCATCAGCGAAATGCAAATCAAAACAACCCTGATATTCCACTTCACACCAGTAAAAATGGCTAAGATCAAAAACTCAGATGGCAGCAGATGCTGGCGAGGATGATGATAAAGAGTAACACTTCTGCACTGATGGTAGGGGTGTAAGCTGGTACAACCAGTATGCAAATCAGTATAGATGTTTCTCAGAGAATTGGACATAGTTCTACCTGAAGAGCCAGCTATTCTATTTCTGGGCATATACCCCAAAAATGCTCCAACTTATAATACTAACACATGTTCCACCATGTTCATAGCAGCCTTATTCATAGTAGCCAGAAGCTGGAAAGAACCCAGATGTCATTCAGCAAAGGAATGGATACAGTAATTGGGGTACATTTACAAAATGGATTACTACTCAGGTATTAGAAACAGTGTTTTTTAAAAAAATTCTCAGGCAAATGGATGGAACTAGAGAATATCATCCCTAGTGAGGCAACACAGTCACAAAAGACCACACATTGTATGCAGTCACTGATAATAAGATACTTGCCCCAGAACGCTCTGAATACCCAAGAAGCAACTCACAGACCTTATAAATGTCAAAAAAAGGTCACAATGTGAAAGCCTTTCTATTCATAGCTTTTGGGGGCCCATTGTGATACAATCTATTTTTACAGTAGTATAAGACACAGTAAGCCAACCCTCAATTGCTTTTACAATTTTATTCAAAGTTTGGGTCCAAAATTTTTTATAGATATAAAAAATAAAGATTTTATAGAAAAAGAAGATAGAAAAAAATCATGGATTCATTATATATTATTATGTAGCAAATTTTGTGACCTATAATATTTTATAAAATAAATAACTTAAAACATAAAATGAAATAAAATGTAGTTCGTTCACACACAAAGAAAGAAATATGACTGATTTTCATCTTTTCAAGGTATCTCTTGTATAACAAAGTCAAGAATCCAGTTATTGAGTCCTAGGTCTCATAACCAAAATATGTCTTGTTTATGTCAACATTCCACAACATAGCAAAGATATATTAGTCCTATCTTTGTGACCAGATTGTTATTCACTTATATTTTATGATCCAAAATTTTCAATTAAATTGACATTAAGTAATTATTAATAATATTATTCAATATATTTATATAATGAATAATACTAAACTATTATTATTGTTATTAATAATAAATAATTTGGAATCTATAAAATTTGGCAAATCAGAAAAAATGGTGATAGATTCAAATTGAACAGGATAATGTTATTTTGATGTGTAGTTGAAGTGTGAATTTGGTAGACTGGGGGTTGTTAAATTCACAAACTTATAATATAGAAACACCTGAGAGATAAAGAATACATGGCAGCTTTCTTTCATTAAAATAGCATTTAAAACATAAATACTAAGAATGCATTATTGATTAAATCATTCTTATTTTTAATGAATTCAGTATAATTTGAGGGAAATAGAGTGTGTGTTTATTAGCTCACAGATATGAAGAAGTTTGTGTTTATTTCTATTCTTTCTCAAGAAATCCCTGCCTGTAAGGAATGGTTGAAGATGATATACATTGTGAAAAAGAAGCGCTGTTTTTGATGCCTGTGCAATTCTCCCTCTGGCAATAAAGAAAACCTTGCATTTTAGGTATTATTATAAAATATCTGGACATTCATTCATTTTGAGATATAAATATGGCAAAAGTAACAAATAAGTTTTTATGAGCTTCCAATATTGTAACAAACACTAGAAAGTCAGTATTTAAAGATTGTATAAACTTTTAGCTCACAATTTAAAAATTTATATGTTATTCTCTTTCTATTCACAGCTTTTGGGGGCCCATTGTGAGACAATCTATTTTTAAAGTAGTATAAGACACAGTAAGCCAACCCTCAATTGCTTTTGCAATTTTATTCAAAGGTTGAGTCCAAAAATTTTTTATAGATATGGAAAATAAAAATTATATAGATAAAGAAAATAAAGCAAACAATATTTCCATTTTTAATTTCATGCCAACCAGTATATTCATCATTTGACTAAGAAAGATACTGTGTGAAAATAAGTGCTCATTTTTTTGTTATTACGGTAACTACATTATGATCTATTATTTGCTATCCTAGTCTTATTTGCTGGTTTACATGCATACTTTGCACTGTTTACCTGTGTGTATAATAGTTATGTATATATCTATGACTCTGTGTTTTATCAAGATTATTAATCAATATATTCCTCTCTGTTTGTTTTTACTCGGTAATGATAAGTGTAATTATAGAAACATTAAAATTATTGAAAATAAAGGAACTTTCTCTGTTCTTTCTTCAGAAAATTTGCTATTGGAAACTGAATTTTATCTGTCCTTAAACCTTTTCATTTTAAATAAATATTCTGTATAATGACTAAAATGGTAAGGTTTTATAAAAATAATTAATATCAGAACTTGGGTCACATAATGTTATATAGAAGTCTGGAAAGATAGCAAATTGGAGAACATCTTCAGCCACTAAAGAAGTCTCAATTGGAAAGAACATTCAAACAAAAAAAAATATTTTAATTGAAGCTAAGTTATATTGCAATCTACAATTAAAATGACACATTTAACTCATACCTTAGCAACTAGTCCCAGTGTATATTAATGGGAAATTTATTCAATATAAAATGTTTAGAACAAGTCTTTACTTCATCCCCAGTATATATGGCACTTAGGTAATAATTGTGTTTTTTTTTTCCATTCTGCAAAATAGAATATAGTAATCATTCCTTGAGGTAACTTTGCACCACTGATATCTAATCATTTTTAATTTAATTGGAAGTTGAACTTGACATAGAGGTTATTTCTGATTAAATTTTTGACCTATTATACTTTCTATAATGGATTTTATTCTACACCAGATTTATACGGATATATTTTCACTTTTATGATTTCACAGAAAATAACCTTGTGGTGTAGAACAGTAATGGACAATAAAATGCAAACAGCTAAGGCAGGAACAGATATGACTCTGTTTTTGAGAAACCCAATTGTAAAATATGATTCCAAACTCAATGTCTGACAACTGATATTTGAAAGATAAAAAGCAATTTATAGACATTTTTTTTCCATTTTCCTGGCTGATAAGGTTGTAGCCCTGTGAAGATTTTTATCAGCCACTTTTTACAGATATTTCTATACTCTCCTTCAGCTTCCAATGTTGATTCAAGGTTGCAGCATCAGCAAAAGCCACTTCTTGGTTCTGTTTACTCTGTATTTTACCCCCAAGCAAGTATGATGGAAATGATGCATCTAATACTTAATGGGATGATTTTTTTTTTCTACAAAAAGTCTGATATTCTTTATTGGTTGTTGATTGGTAGCTAGGAGCATGCCCTTTCAGTTGTTAAGTACCTCCATAAATGTATTTATTCAGACTGGTTTCAGTGTTCTTTCTCTAATTTGTATCATCAGAGTATATAAAGAAAAAACAAGTTTCCCATGTATAGAAGAAATCCAGGAATTGTAAAAGACCTGCATTGATTCTATAGTTCTGTGGTTCAATCCTGAATGTTAATTGAAAAGAAATCCCTAGAACATATTTGGCAAAAGGATAGTGAAAAGCATTGTTTGCAGAGGTAGAGTGGCTGCTTAGGTGAGGTGTTTTGATGAGGCCAGAGAATGTTAAATGGGGAGAGAGTCTGGCCATTTTTGGAAACACTGAAAAATGTGGACTACTAGCGTTTAATCAACTTCTTTCATTTGATTTTGTGAAAATCTAGTTTTAAACTCAGAGACACCTCACTCTAGACAAAAATTACTTATGTTTAATATAACTCACATGGACAACTAGAAATAAAACTCATTCATTACTTCTTTTTAAAGAATTTCTCTACATTCTAAACCTGAGGGGTTTAGACATGAGTCACCTGCCTAGTGTGCTCAGTGGCTAAAGAAAATTAACTGTTCACATTTAAATCTTACCCTTCTTTTAGAAAGAATTAATCTATACATTTAATGTTGCATTCCTGGGAAAGGGGCCAAAATGAGAGTAGCTATTTGTGATGCCTTGATGCTGTCATGCTCCTTCCTTGATACTGGACTGAACCTCTGAACCAGTAAGTCAGTCCCAATTAAATGTCATCCTTTATAAATTTTGCCTTGGTCATGGTGCCTGTTCATAACAATAAAACCCTAAGACAGAAGTTGGTTCCAGGAACTGGGGTATTGCTGTGATAGGACTGACCATGCTTTTCTTTGGAAGAATGTGGCTTAATGGACTATCCTAGTAAGAATATGGAAGACATTGTTATCGAGTATGATTTCAAATATGCTGACTTGGATCAAGCGGTTTCAATGTAGAATTTTCGTATGTGGCTAATTTTGTAGTATTTTGGTGAAGAATATGGCTGCTCTTTGCACTTGCCCAATGACTCTGCCTGAGTTTAAGATGAAGAGCTTTAGATTAATTGCTTTGATAAAGGAAGTCTCAAAACAGCCTGGTGTAAGTTCTGTTGTACAGTTACTAAAGCTAACCCTTATGAAGAGCATTTTAATAAAAAAGGAGCAAGTTGAGAAAGAAAAGGTACAAATAGCCCTATTAAAAATGGGGTACAGAGCTAAACAAAACGTTCTCAGTTGAGGAATATCGAATGGCTGAGAAATATCTGAGGAAGTGCTCAACATCCTTAGCCATCAGGAAAATGCAAATCAAAACAACCCTGAGATTCCACCTCACACCAGTCAGATTGGCCAAGATCCAAAACTCAGAGGACAACAGATGCTGGCGAGGTTGCGGAGAAAGAGGAACCCTTCTCCACTGTTGGTGGGGTTGCAAACTAATACAACCACTCTGGAAATCAGTCTGGCAATACCTCAGAAAATTGGACATAATACTACCTGAAGACCCAGCTATTCCACTTCTGGGCATATACCCCAGAGACACCTTAGTACACACCAAAGATATATGCACCACAATGTTCATAGCAGCTCTATTTATAATAGCCAGAAGCTGGAGAGAACCCAGATGTCCTTCAGAAGATAAATGGATACAAAAATTGTGGTACATTTACACAATGGAATACTACTCAGCCACCAGAAACACTGACTTGACCAAATTCTTAAGAAAATGACTGCATCTAGAGAATATCATTCTGAGTGAGATAACCCAGTCACAAAAGAACAGACATAATATGCAGTCACTGATAATGGGATGCTAACCCCAGAGGCTTGCACTCCCCCAGAAACAACTCACAGACTATATGAAGTCCAAGAAATAAAGAAAACAAAATAAAAAAAATCTCTATACAACAAGGAAACTTTGACTATTTCCATGTTACGTTTTGTTTTACATGTACTTTATGCTCATTGTAACTATTAAGTTTTCAATGCTTTTCAAACCTTTAAAAAAATCAAGTACTGACTAAAAAATATATTCATAGTTTTATGTAAAAATTATTTTAAAATCTGAAAAAAAAGTACTGACAAAAATATATTGTATAATTTTATGCAAACAATGCTTAAAATCTGTTCATTTATCTTTGTTTTGTAAAATAAAGTTGTTAAAAAAGGTGTGGCATTGTTGGAAGAAGTGTGTCACTCTGGGGGTGGGCTTTGAGACACTCCTCCCCGCTGCCTGTGGATGCTTAGTCTGTTCCTATTTTTCTTTGGATGAAAATGTAGAACTCTCAACTCTTCCTGCACCATGCCTGTCCGGATGCTGACATGCTCCTGCCTTGATACTGGGCTTAATCTCTTAACCTGTAAGACAGCCCCAACTAAATTTTGCCCTTTATAAAACTTACCTTGGTCACTGTGTCTGTTCACAGCAATAAAACCCTAAGTCACTATCTCTATCACAACTTTATTTAATGTGTGTGTGTGTCTGTCTGTCTGTCTGTCTGTCTCTCTCTGTCTCTGTCTCTGTCTCTCTCTCTCCCTCCTTCCCTTCCTCCCTCCCTCCCTCCCCCCCCTCTCTCTGTGTGTGTGTTTGGCATAGGAAGATAGGCATGGTAGGAGTGGAAGACAACACATAAAATCTGATAATCACTCCAATTGCTTTTTAGATGTACTCTTTTTATATGAGCAATTGCCATTACCCATGACATCTATTATGCAGCTATCAAACTTTCAATAGATTCTTCTATCTTCCATTAAAGAGAGAGCACCAAACAATAGTTGAATTTCAACTTGTAGTGAAGGCACTAGACCCCCATTGTCTCCTTTCCCTTTACATTTTTTTTTGGTCACCATTAAATTTGTCATATTTTAGTTTCACTTAGTATCTCAAAAGACAGTGTCCCACTACACCCTGCTGGTGTCTACAGATTGATAGGTCACTGAGAGACAGACATCACTAATATCCCCTATTATTTAGCAGAAAATGAGATTGCACAAATAACACAGATGTTAAATGTCAGGAAGTTTCCTTCTTATCTATAGTTTCTGGTGTTTTTGGCCTTGGTCATAGTATGATTTTCCATTAATAATGAGAGGAAATGTCTGTGTTCACTGTGTCATTAAGACAGATGGCTTGTTTGTCAAAAAAAAAATAATAATGCATTTACAGGCTGTGAGTTTTGAGGTGTAGCTCTCATATTGCTGCTAAAATATGGGCTCTATGAACTACAGTAGTAATTCTCAACCTGTGTGCCACAATCCTCAGGGAAGAAAACAACCCTTTCACAGGGGTCACATATCAAAGTGACCCCCTTTTTTTAAAGTGAACTGAATGCTTGTATGTGTGGGAATTGTTTAAACTAAAGCAAAGTGAACTGAATATGTGTATGTGTGGGAATTGTTTAAACTAAAGCAGTATGATGAATCTAGAGAGAGCGCTCATTAAATTTTTAAACATGCTAGAGCAAAGAATACCGTCTAGTATACTGAAAGCCTAGGTATATTGCCAATACTGGTAGATCATTATTCCATTGCATTTACTGATGCTGTACTAACATCACAATCAACATGAGTGTTTATTGTAGGTAGTGAAATTTCAAACGTAATAGAGTAGCTGATCGGAAGAAGGTTCTACATGGAAATTTTGTAGTTGTAGGCTGACAACTACATTTGTGACATTGGCGTGTGAGTACAGAACTGAACTCACAGTAAAAGAGAAACAACTGTCTCATAGGCAGAGATTTTCTTCCTACAGTACCCTGTGCTATGTACTGGTAACACATAGTTTTCTAGAATATATGAATGACCTTTAGCAGATACTACAGTCCATTTGCCAACATAATGGAAACAGTTGTGACTAGTTCTCACAAATAATCTTTCACTTAGAAGCCATTTTTATTCCTCTTCACAAGGCATTGGTATTTCATGGTCCATCAGTCTCAGACTCAGCTGTATTGGACTAAGCTTTAATTTTCCTTTACTACAAGTTTCATAGAGTGAATCTCAAATATCTGATATATTGGAAATAAGACCACTAAGATAATTAGATTTAGTTCAGTCACGAGGGTTTTGCTATTTTGTGTCTACTAAAACCATCTATGGTACTTAAAACAAATTAATTAAAAGGTAAAAAAATACATGCTATTTACAAATTAGGTACCAGATAAGAGTTTTGAGATCCCCTCATTGTCTAGATCCTATATTAAAAATGTTTGGAAAAAAGTCTTAATGTTTTATAAAATAATTATATATCAATGAGCAATCACTGGAACTTCAAAAACCTTAAACTTCTCTGTTGGGACACAGTCAGATAACCTGCTTCATATCTGAAAGATGCCGCAATGATCAGCCAATCTCTATGTCAAAACCTGAGAACCAAACTTAATTAATTTTAGTGAAGAAAGATCCCAGAGCTCCATGCAAATAATCTTCATTCTCAATTTACATGTCATTTAAAGAAACCCTTTGGCACTCTTCTAAACCAAAAGCAGATCCAACCCAAGCATTGAACGAGAGGAGAACTAGCTTCATGCTTTTATTACAACAGGAAAAAATCAAACAACTAAAAACATGAACACATGAATTTGGAAGCCCTGTCACAGACACATATAAAAAGAAAGCACTCAGGGTCATTTATTTTGTAAAAAAAAAAAAAAAAAAAAAAAAGCACTCTATTCATCTGTGGGATAATTTGCTTTGTGTAATGTAAAGTGGTGTTTGATCTGCTTATTTGACAATTACCTCTGAATTAATTGTATGCTATAGTAGATACCGTGATGGGGAATATAAAACAAATATCATAAAGTATTATTTTATTTTCGTTTTCTATGAGAATAATTTGCAAACAACCCAACAAATATTGAAACTGTGAAACATGAAATATCATTTAGTGATACAAACACACCTAAGTGCTGCATGTGTAACAGCACTAAATTTTATCAAAATAAAATTGCCACATGAGAAAGCATGAGAAGTATCCCACAGTATCCCACTAATTTATAATATGCCTCTTAAAAGGACATGCTGATATGAATATCATCTATGTATGGTAGACAATAGGAATTACTTTAAATTGAAAAAAAATATGTAAAATGTTAATATTTAAATTGCAGAATTGATTGACACTTTATGTTGTATGTGATACTTGGGAATTAATTCTTCTTTTTTAAATTAGTATCCACATGTATTTTTACACATGCTTGACATGTTTATGATGTAAAATGGCAATGTTCTATTAAAATGCAAATGCCAACTCTTGTAATTGATATACAAAATCAATGTACAATGCATATCTTTACTGGATATATAAAAATTTAAAAATAATACAGAATAAAATTTAAAAAATATTTTATTCATTTTTGTATAAATTAATAGAGGGAAATATAGTGGCACACACACATGTAGCTAACCCCAACTTATCCTTAAATACATTCAACTTTGATAGACTACTAAATCAATTTGATAGGCATATTAGTCTTTTAAAATAAAGGGCAATAAACCCACTAAAGTCAAATCAGGCTATTGCAACGTCCTACAAAGAAAACAATAACCGACAACACATTCAAAATCTCTATATAAGAGAATTACACTAAACCCTTATAGTTATTACAATCATGATATTCAAAGAAAATATAAAGTCAGTTTCATCAAACTCTAAAACTTTTGTGTATCAAGGATGTTATAAAAGTGAAAAGACAACTCAGAGGAAAGAAAATTATACTTGCAAATCAGACTCTAATATCCAAAATATGCATATTCTTATTGTCCACCAAAATATAGTTTCATATAAACATATACTTTGAAGTGTGGGATACTGTGAGGTTTCTCATATATATATGATGTTGGGTCTTATTACGAATTATGGAAATAAATTAAATTTAAAACATAAGTTTATCTATTTCAAAGTTTTAAATAATAAAATGTACAGAAAACTAGTGAGCATAAAATATTATACACATGTGAAGAAATTATTTTATTAGACTTATACATTGTTGGAAAAATTTTAATTGATACACTCAATTTAAAAATTCTTGGACCACTATAAATATGAACACACATAATAAGCATGAAATGCAATTTCATGTTAAAATGTACATTTGTAGCTAAAATACTGCCAATACTAATGTGATTTCTTTCAAATACAATGAATATTTCCCAAATAAATGTCATCATGACAGGCTAGTTGTAATCCACAGAAAGAGTATGTGACTAGGCAGAGGAAACTTTTACCTATGTATGTATACATGACAGCAACACAACTGTGACAAAGAGGAAACATACCTCACAGAATATATTGACATGACTTGAAAGCAGGATGCTAACAGAAGGAAGATCTAACATGCAAGAGTATGTCTTCACAATTACCTTTATACACATATTGTCAAAAGATTAAACTACTGTGTCAATAGTAGTGATAACCTTCTTATAGAATTGTCATCCAGGGAGATTGAAATTTTAAATTTCAGGTGAGGGTAATTTGCTTTGCTTGTTTTTTGGATTTCTTAAATATATATGCTAAATTTATCAATTATTGATTATATCTAAATACTATTTTTATAAATACTCACACAATATACCTGAAACAGAAAAAAAGAAACGTTCCTTAAAAAAAAATAAAGTCCAGATAGAAATGAGTTAAAAACAAATAATGTCATGGCAGTATTTCAAAACTGTTGAGACCATTAAAATGCATCTTATTATATAAATATACAATGCTATATTATTATTATAATAAAATATAGTAGATTTATCGAAACCATAAATATTAAGTTACAATGTTTATGCTAGAAGTTAATAAAAATAACTTCACAATTTTCTTGTAACACTGAAGGATAAAATTAATATTAATTACTTAACTATTCAATAGTGTAAAGCCGATATTAAAATTTTATCCAGTTTAAAGAACTACTACATAGTAATTCTGAATAATCAATAAATTACATTTTATTATTTATTACATTATAATGGAAATTAGAGATCATTATGCTTTGAGAAATAAGCCAAGCACACAAGGACAAGCACTACGGAATATTGCACAGTTTGGCATCTCAGTAATGAACCTGGTGTGTGAGAGCTGAGGCACTTAGAGAGGATAGGTGTTAGTGGGAAAGGTAGCAGGAGAAAGGAGTATAATTATATACTCCATTATAATTAGATCCATATACCTAGAGAGTTTGTGCTGTTATAGTTGTGATTAGTACAGTTAAGGGTAATATAGTTTATATTTAAAAATAAATGATATGGGGAGTGTTTATCCTAAAGAAATGAGAAGTGCTTAAAATGTAGATAATGCTCCATATTAGTCATGATGGAAAGAATAAATATGTTCAAAGATTAGGGAAGATCCCACAAACGTATCCTACTTCTACCCTATTATACATCACTTAAATAAATTTAAATTCATAAAAGACAATACAGAATGTTTATTTAAGATAGTATAAATTAGAAATGAGAAAGCTGAAGAACATTATCTTTGAGTGCTTTAAAACATTTTTAGAGTTGTTTATTTTATTCTATGTGTGTGTTTGTTATTCTGCATGTATGTATGCATACCACATGAATGAATGCTGGCAGCAGTGGTCAGAAGAGGACATGTGACACCCTAAACCTGGAGATACATATTGTTGTGATCCACCATTTCAATACTGGGATCTAAAATCTTGTCTTCTGCAAGAACAGAATGTCCACCCAACTCAGTGGTTCATAAACTTCTTAATGCTGCAACCCTAAATACAGTCCCTAGTTGTTTTATGACTACTCCAGCCATCACATTAATTTGTTGTTATTATATAACTGTAATTTTGCTACTGTTACAAATCATAAAATAAATATCAGATAAGGGACCTCCAAAAGGTTGTTACCCAGAGATTGAGAATCTCTAACTGCGGCCTAGCCACTTCTACTGCCTCACCTTTTGTTATCTAAGTATGTTGAGCATTTCTTTAGGTGCTTCTCAGCCATTTGATATTCCGCTATTGATAATTCTTTTTTAGATAGGTTCTCCATTTTTAATTCTCTAGAGGTAAACTTCTTGAGTTCTTTGGATATATTAGATGTTAGCCCTACATCAGATGTAGGACCAGTAACCATCCTTTTAAATTCTGTTGGTTGCTGTTTCATTCTAATGAGATTGTCCATTATCTCACTAAAGATTCATAATTTTATGAGTCCCATTAGGCTATTCTTGATCTTAGAGCATAAACCATTGGTGTTCTGTTCAGGATTTTCCTCCAGTGCCCATAAATTTGAGGCCCTTTTCCTATTTCTATTCTATTAGTGTGAGTGTATCTAATTTTGTGTGGAGGTATTTGATCCACTTGGACTTAAGTTTATACAGAGTGAAAAGAATGGATTGATTTTTACAAAGACTATAAAATACTTTGGGGTTACCTAACCAAGCAAGTGAAGGATCTGTATGACAAGAACTTTAGAACTCTGAAGAAGAAAATTAAAGAAGATCTCAGAAGATGGAAAGATCTCCCATGTTCATGGATTGGAAGGATCAAGACTGTAAAAATGTCTATTTTACCAAAAGCAATTTACAAATTCAATGCAATTACCAACCAAATCCCAACAGAATTCGTCATAGAGTTTGAAAAAGCAATTTGAAAATTTATCTAAATAATAAAAAAAAAAATCCAGAATAGCGAAATCTATTCTCAATAATAAAAACACTCTGGGAAAATCACCATCCCTGATCTTAAGCTATATTACAAAGCATTTGTGATAAAAACTGTACAGTACATAGATAGGCAGATAGAACAAGGAAACAGAATTGAGGACCCAGAAATGAACTCACACATCCATACCACTTGATCTTTGACAAAAGAGCTAAAAATATACAATGGAAAAAGGACAGCCTCTTCAACAAATGGTGCTGGGTCAACTGGCAGTTAGCATGCAGAAGAATGAAAATCTATCCTTTCCTATCCTTTTTTACAAAGCTCAAGTCCAAGTAGATCAAAGATCTCCACATAATACCAAGTACACTGAAATTATTAGAAGAGAAAGTGGGAAAGAGCTTAGAAAACTGGCACAAGGGGAAAATTTCTGAACAGAACAACAATGGCTTATGCTCTAGTATCAAGAATTGATAAATAAGACCTCATGAAATTGGAAATTTTCTGTAAGGCTAAGAACACTGTGAAGAAGTCAAAATGGCAACCTACAGATTAGGAAAGGATCTTGACCAATTCTTCATCTGATAGAAGGCTAGTATTCAATATATACAAAGAACTCAGAAAGCTAGATGATAGATAATTAAATAATCATATTAAGAATGGGGCACAGAGCTAAACAAAAAAATCTCAACTGAGAAATATTGAATGGCTGTGAAGCACCTAAAGAAATGCTCAACATCCCTAGTCATCAGGGAAATGCAAATCAAAACGACCCTGAAATCCAACCTCATACCAGTTAGAATGGCTAAGATAAAAACTCAGGTAACAGCAGATGCTGGAGAAGATGATGAGAAAGAGGAACACTTTTCCACTTTTAGTGGGGTTCTAAGCTGGTACAATTACTCTGGAAATCAATCTGGAATTTCCTCAGAAAACTGAACATAGTACTACCTGAAAACCCAACAATTCTACTCCTGGGAATATACCCCAAAGGTGCTTCAACCTATAACAATGACAAATTTGCCACCATGTTTATAGCAGCCTTACTTATAATAGCCAGAAGCTGGAAAGAGCCCTGATGTCCATCAACACATGAATGGATAAACAAAATGTGGTACATTTACACAGTGGAGTACTATTCAGCTATTAGAAGCAATGACTTCATGAAATTCGTAGTCAAATAGATGGAACTAGAGACTATTAACCTGAGCCAAGTAAACTAGTCACAAAAGAACATACATGGTATGCACTCACTGATAAGTGGATACTAGCCCAGAAAGCTCTGAATACTCAATATTCAATTCAAACTCTGTGTATTTTAAAACAGTAACAGCCCCTTAGAAATCAAGGTAACAAAACATCCTATTTATTTCTGAGTCCCTATATGAATGTAAACAGGGCACACAAAAATATATTAAATAAATAAATAAATATCAATAAAAGAATTGATTGATTTGAATTATTCTTTATGTTGAACAGGATGAGCATCATTTGTTGAAAATACTATTTTTTTCCACTGGATGGTTTTAGCTTCTTTGTCAAATATCAAGTGACCATAGGTTTGTCGGTTCATTTCTGGGTCTTCAATTCTATTTCACTGATCAACCTTCCTGTCTCTAGTAATCTCATACAGGTTTATTACTATTGGTCTGTAATACAGCTTGAGGTCAGGGATAATGATCCTCCCAACATTTTTGTTGTTGTTGTT